>NC_064635.1:143864079-144183744 GCF_023864275.1 Schistocerca cancellata | reverse complement strand
GTCTTCTGTCAGACGACTGGTTTGGTGCAGCTCTCCACTCTACTTTGTCCAGTGAAAACCTCTTCATCTCCAAATAACTACTGTAACTTAATCCATTTGAACCTGCTTACTGTATTTGTCTCTTTTCTCCCTCTACAGTTTTATCTCCCCCCCCCCCCCCCCCCCACCTCACTTACCTTTAATACTAAATTGATGATGATTACTAGATGTCTCAGAATGCATCCTGTCAACTGATCCCTCCTTTTAGCCAAGTTATGCCACAAATTTCTCTTCTTCCTAACTCTATTCAGTACTTCTCCATTAGTCATGTGATCCACCAGTCTAATCTTCAGCAGTCTTCTGCAGCACCACATTTCAAAAGCTTCCATTTTCTTTTCATCTGACCTTATCATCCATGTTTCACTTCTGTACAAGGCTAGACTCCACACAAATACGTTCAGAAAAGACTGCTAACACTTAAATTTATATTTGATGTTAACAACTTTCTCTTTTCCAGAAATGCTGTTCTTGCCACTGCCATCCTCTCTACTTTGGCCATCATAAGTTCTTTTACTACCCAAATGACAAAACTCATCTACTACTTTTAGTGTCTCAGATCCTAATCCGATTCCCTCAGCATCGACTGACTGATTTAATTTGACTACATTCATCAGTTACCATTGTTTTTCTTTTGTTGATGTTGATCTGTACCCTCCTTACAAGACAAGGTCCATTTCACTCAACTGTTCTTCCAAGTCCTTCTCACAAAATTATTTTATCATCAGCAAACCTCAAAATTTTTATTTCTCCTCCCTGTACCTTAATTCCCTCTCCAAACTTTCCTGTTTGCTCAATGTACAGAGTGACTAAAACTGGGGGAAGGCAACAAATATGTGCTATTCGATCCTCAACTATGACATTCATTTAATATCTTTTGACACATATACATGCAATCTAGTTTCTGTACAAATTGTAAATAGCATCTTTCTACTTCTATTTTATTCCTTCTACCTTCAGAATTTCAAAGAATGTGTTCCAGACGACATTGTCAAAAGCTTTCTCTAAGTCTACAAAGATTTGCATTTCTTCAAGTATCTTCCAACATAATTTGTAGGGTGAGTATTGCCTGACATGTTCCAAGATTATTCCATAGCTGATCTTCCCCAGAGCCCCCTGTACCACTTTGTCCATTCTTCTGTAAATAATTCATGTCAATATTTTGCAACCATGGCTTAATAATAGAGCCCAGATTTTCGTGCGCTATCATATCGTAAAACGTGCATGCATTCGTGTAGTATTGTATCATTAAACATGAACAATGAGGCAACAAAACAATAAAAACATGTAGTGTCAAAATTCAGGGCTAAATTTCTATTTTCTTCTAAAACAGTGTACAACAACCAATTTCAAATTTTCATTACTTAGGCTCATGTACGTAGAAAATGACCTCCCTCCTGTCGCAAGAATTGACACGTGCATACTTAAATGAAGAAATTTCACACAATGTCATGTCAAGTTGAAAGTATTTTTCACTTTCACCACAAAATATTTTTTGTCAACTTCATAAATGCAATATCATGATTTGATCCGATAACTTTGTTCATCTTACCTTTTGCTGCAACATCAACTTCTGCATAGGATAATTGCTAAGACGTTTCAGCATCTGCAAATAACTGTCAGAGATTCTACCAGTTACCTGTGGCTTCCAACTTTGTTGTTGCCACAGGCAAATGCACAAAATCTGATTTGCTGTAAATTGTATTTTGCATGAAATCTCTTTTCTCTATTGCCACTTCCATTTCCTTAAAGCAAGCTGCATTAGTGGCTGCAAAAGCATCTGTGACGCAAAAGTGGAAAAAACAATTAGGGGGCTGTAACTTACGGCTTTTCAGTAAAATGAAGCTAACAGATGTTAACTTCAATAAATTTATGGGAATTTACCGTCTCTTACTGACTCAATTTCATCAAAATTACTGAATGGCAGAAATTATTTAGGTATCCAGTCTGGTTAAAACAGGTTGTGGTGGCAAAGCTAAATTTGGCAGAACAACTCTAAATATGGCAACTTTCCAGAACACTTTCACTAGGGGAAAAAAGTCAGCATATGACTTAATTAATGCTGTCAGAACTATCAAACCTTTGTATTTTGTGCATTATTTGCCTTGTTTATGGAGGATATCAGCATAATCAAACTGTCATATTTTTGGTGTACTATTTCAGCTGATTTATGTAGACCATGGGCAAATATACAGGGTGTTTCAGAAATGACCGGTATATTTGAAACGGCAATAAAAACTAAACGAGCAGCGATAGAAATACACCGTTTGTTGCAATATGCTTGGGACAACAGTACATTTTCAGGCGGACAAACTTTCGAAATTACAGTAGTTACAATTTTCAACAACAGATGGCGCTGCAAGCGATGTGAACGATATAGAAGACAATGCAGTCTGTGGGTGCGCCATTCTGTACGTCGTCTTTCTGCTGTAAGCGTGTGCTGTTCACAACGTGCAAGTGTGCTGTAGACAACATGGTTTATTCCTTAGAACAGAGGGTTTTTCTGGTGTTGGAATTCCACCGCCTAGAACACAGTGTTGTTGCAACAAGACGAAGTTTTCAACGGAGGTTTAATGTAACCAAAGGACCGAAAAGTGATACAATAAAGGATCTGTTTGAAAAATTTCAACGGACCGGGAACGTGACGGATGAACGTGCTGCTGGAAAGGTAGGGCGACCGCGTATGGCAACCACAGAGGGCAACGCGCAGCTAGTGCAGCAGGTGATCCAACAGCGGCCTCGGGTTTCCGTTCGCCGTGTTGCAGCTGCGGTCCAAATGACGCCAACGTCCACGTATCGTCTCATGCGCCAGAGTTTACACTTCTATCCATACAAAATTCAAACGCGGCAACCCCTCAGCGCCGCTACCATTGCTGCACGAGAGACATTCGCTAACGATATAGTGTACAGGATTGATGACGGCGATATGCATGTGGGCAGCATTTGGTTTACTGACGAAGCTTATTTTTACCTGGACGGCTTCATCAATAAACAGAACTGGCGCATATGGGGAACCGAAAAGCCCCATGTTGCAGTCCCATCATCCCTGCATCCTCAAAAAGTACTGGTCTGGGCCGCCATTTCTTCCAAAGGAATCATTGGCCCATTTTTCAGATCCGAAACGATTACTGCATCACGCTATCTGGACATTCTTCGTGAATTTGTGGCGGTACAAACTGCCTTAGACGACACTGCGAACACCTCGTGGTTTATGCAAGATGGTGCCCGGCCACATCGCACGGCCGACGTCTTTAATTTCCTGAATGAATATTTCGATGACCCCTGTGACTTCTTTCTGTGGGGACACTTGAAAGACCAGGTGTACCGCCAGAATCCAGAAACAATTAAACAGCTGAAGCAGTACATCTCATCTACATGTGAAGCCATTCCGCCAGACACGTTGTCAAAGGTTTCGGGTAATTTCATTCAGAGACTACGCCATATTATTGCTACGCATGGTGGATATGTGGAAAATATCGTACTATAGAGTTTCCCAGACTGCAGCGCCATCTGTTGTTGAAAATTGTAACTATTGTAATTTCGAAAGTTTGTCTGCCTGAAAATGTACTGTTGTCCCAAGCATATTGCAACAAACGATGTATTTCTATCGCTGCTCGTTTAGTTTTTATTGCTGTTTCAAATATACCGGTCATTTTTGAAACACCCTGTATATAGTGCTTTAGGTTAAGATAAAGTATTTTAATTGCTTGTCCTGTCATCATATAAGTGGCAGCGTCACTTAACAACAACATGTCCTTTTTTTATTTAAATTTATTGGCAAGAATTATATCGACTTCTGATATCTACCAAGCTGAACTGGGATGCTTGGGATCACTTCTTCTGATATCTATCAAGCTGAATTGGGATGCATGAGCTAACTATGAGGTTTATACGCTGTAACAAAATTAGTGAAATTACTCATGTTCTGCACCTGTGGTGTATTTCATGTGAAAAAAAAACATGAATAAGAGGTACTATCATGCAAGTTGTTGGTATATATGCACTCAGGCCAGAAAAAATGATACATAAATTTGCAGGCTTTCAAAACAAAAATGTATGAAATGATGGTGGCCCTCAACTACGTACCCTCTGACTCACAGTTGTAGTATTAAAAGTTTTGGCTTGTTTTGTTCTCTAGGGGCTGGGATACGTAGTTGCCGCATTACAGGCCAAATACTGCTGAGTCTGCAGTATACGATAAGAGTACACACATGAATTGAATGGTTGAAGGTTTCTATCACTCGGCAATTGCGAATTATGAATGTAACATATAAATTTATAAATGAAAGATAGCAATTAAATAAAATCTGCACATACTATCTTAACGATTTTAAATGATGAGTATGATAGTAGAAGTACTTTTGAGAATACGGTATATTTCTGTCAACCACTTATTGGTGTCAATTGTTGAGCAATTAAATAAAATATAAGTTAAATAACACGGAAACTATAGATTCCTACTTCACATAATTAGTTAAGAACAACAACATAGCTCGCGAGATATTTACTTCCAAACGTGTACTGTGTCTTCACTGTAGAAACCACGGAAATCTCACAAGTTCACAAAACGGCACTCCTAAGTATTTCTATCTCTCGTGACCACGCACAAACTGCTCCACTCTCCAAGTCCTTCAGCCGACTTTGAGTGTCTGTTGTGCTGTCACATCCAGCACTCCCCGTGTCGTGTACCATACCCCCCCCCCCCCCCACACTCTTCACCCGAACTTGCTTCCATCCAGTCTCCCCATTCACGGGCGCTGTATGGCTAGAGCGCTCATGCCATGTCTTCATGCCAACGCACCCCCACAAACATAATGAAACACATTCGAAGTACTGGATTTACATTTAAATAACTTGAAATTTTATAAATATTCCTATGGCTGGACCATAAACACGCTCTAACACACAACATTAGATACATAAACAAATTATTTATAAACATATATACAAGGAATAGAACAAAAGGTAGGCCAGTAGCCTAATGTCTCTGTGCTTTCTATAACACAGTAAATATTTAATCAATTTCTTCATGAATAGTATATATATTGGATATAAACAAAGACATAGATCAATAAATATATTTATAAGCATGCTATTACCGTTTTTTCATGTAACTGTGGAGTACTTAAGGCTTGACGCCATTGATAGTAATTGGCCACTTTGACCTCCAATGACTCATCTACTACTCAAGTTACATGCCTGTAATTTATACCAATTTAGGTTTACACTAATAGCTTTCTAAAGACACATCTATTGACGAAATCGGATGAAGTGTTTAGATTTTGGAAATTCGTTGCTGGTGTTACTTGTATAATTTACCATCAGATACTAAACTTTAAACTAATAAAGATATTGAAAATCTGATTACACCATCAGAATCATCGTGCAAATAATAGTAATGTACATGTTTCTTTTTGGGGTATCATGATACATCTGGCTACAATTAATTTCTATACAAACTGTGAAATGTCTGCCATTAAGGTTTCATAAAATCCACCATCTTTGGCCCCCCTGGTGCACAGCATCACCAAGGAATTCCCAGCCACGTGTTTGATGGACCATGTGCTCTGGCTGTTGTGAGGCACCACATGGATGCTAACGAGCTCAGCCCTGCCACGTGGCCCGAGCAGTGGCTGCCAACTCTGAACTTAGAATATTTCCAGGGCGCCACAACTTGCCCGTTACCTCACACATTATAAATACCTAAATTCAAGCAGTAATGTTGAAGAAACCTTCAAAATATACATTTATTCCCCAGGTGGCCAAAACATGCCAGCATCTACATGGAAATCTGGGCTCTACTTATTCAAGTTAATAGTTTGGTGGTATTCACAACTAGTAAGGAACATTATTTCAGCTTTTGTAATTGTTACTTTCTTCCCTAGGAATGACAGAGGGACAGACTGGGTAAGGCTGGGAAGTGGGCTCCAGGATGCATAGACCTGGAATTTTCTCCTGTGGATATGCACTGACCAGCCGTTACAGCTCCTTGTAATCTTAAATGTATTGCAAGGCTGTTGATCGTATGCCTAACGCTTATAAGAGGTTCTAAACAGGTACAACATATAACCTTTGTTGCATACCTTTGTGCACAAAATATTTTCTTCCTCAGTGCTACATCTACATCCATTTTCTACAAACCATTGTGAAGTGCATGTCAGAGGGTACTTTCCACTGCAATGGTTCTTTGGGCTTTATTTCCTTTCAAATCTTACGTGGAGCATGGAAAGAATGATTTTGAAAAATGAAGAAACCGCAGGACAGTTGCTTAATCCAGTATTTATGAGGTACATGACCATTTCCAGAACACTTGAAGTTCCATCGTCTGGTGTAAAAAACAAAATCACTTAATCATCTGAGGTCATCGTCACACCAATGTTGTCACAGAACCAAAGGTTCTGTGTGAAAAGAGTAAAATGGATGAGCTACATGACCAGAAACACCAACAAAACACTATGTAATAGTAACAAATTGGATAAACAGTTGTACAGTTAGAGCTGTCCTGTAAGAACACTTTGGTAAGAACAATTGTTTAAACCCTTGCGTGTCTGCTACAATTAGTTTAATCTTATCTTCGAGATACATACGGAGCGATACGCTGGGGGTCCTAAATTCATCACTTAAAGCTGATTCTTGAAACTTATTAAATAGGCTTTCTTGGGATTGTCTGTGTCTACCTTCAAGAGAGTGCCATTTCAGTTTCTTCGGCATCTCCATGACACTCTCCCATGGTCTCTCAAATCTATGATCATTTGTGCTGCCCTTTTCTGCACACATACAATGGTCTCTGTTAGTCCTATTGGTTGTGGGTTCCACACACTTGAGCATTATTCTAAGATGGGTCGTAGGAGTGATTTGTAAGCAATCTCCTTTGTAGACTGATTGCATTTCCAAAGGGTTCTAACTATGAACTCAAGTCTGCCATCTGTGTTACCTGTAACCAAGTCCATGTGACCATTCCATTTCATTCACATTGTTACACACAAGGTATTCATGTGGGTTGACTGACTGCAACTCTGACTCATTGATCAGGGTTCTACATTTCTGTTTTGTCATGTTCACAGTATCACATTTATGTACTTCTATAGCAAGTTGCCAATCTTTGTACCACTTAGAAATCCAGTCAACTTCTAACTGAACATTCGTGCAGCGTTTTTCAGACAGAACTTCATTATAGATAACTGCATCATCTGCAAAAAGACTAAAGTTGCTATTAATATTGTCTGGAAGTTCATTAACATACAACATGAACAGCAGGAGTCCCAACACTCTTCCATGGGGCATACACATAGTTACTCCTACATCTGTCAGCGACTCTCCAAGTTGTACCTTCTCTACTGGGAAATCCTCAATCCTGTCACAGATTTTGTTCTATACCCGATACTATCATATCCATGGCTTTCAGGATGTCATGTGAGAAATGCACATTTGGGTATCACATGATCGATGTTTTCACAATCCATGCTGGATGGCATGGAGGTGATTCCACGTTACATCTGCGTTCAGAATATTTCCTAAGATTAAACTAATGTATGTTAATGAAACTGGACAGTAGTTTTTTTTATCACTTTCAGTGCCCTTTTTGTAAACAGGTTTTCATGTTTTGCAGAGTTTTTAGTTTCTGCAGCAGCTCAGTTCTTCTTATGTTTAAGTCACATATAGTGAAATAGTAGTTTTCTAATGTAAGCTTAAACTTATATGAGCAATTCTACACCATGTCAAGATTACTATGCCAAACACTCTTTGTAATGTTGTTCAGATTCTGTGATTACCTCGAAGAAAACAGTCTACTGACACACAGTCAACATCGATTTAGAAAACATCGTTCTTGTGAAGCACAACTAGCTCTTTACTCGCATGAGGTGGTGGGTGCTATTGACAAGGGATTTCAGATTGATTCTGGATTTCCGGAAGGCTTTTGACACTGTACCACACAAGTGGCTTCTAGCGAAATTGTGTGCTTGGGGAATACCGTCTCAGTTATGTGACTGGATTCATGATTTCCTGTCCGAGAGGTCACAGTTTGTAGCAATTGACGGAAAGTTATCGAGTAAAACAGAAGTGATTTTTGCCATTCCCCAAGGTTGTGTTGTAGGTCCTTTACTGTTTCCTGTCTACATAAACAATTTGCAAGACAATCTGAGCAGTTGCCTTAGGTTGTTTACAGATGGAGCTGTCGTTTATCAAATAATAAAGTCATCAGAAGATCAAAACAAATTGCAGAACCATTTAGAAAAGATATCTGAATGGTGAGAAAATTGGCAATTGACCCTAAATAACGAAAAATGTGAGCTCATCCACACGAGTGCAAAAAGGAATTCGTTAAACTTCGGTTACACGATACATCACTCAAATATAAAGGCCATAAATTCAACTAAATACCTAGGAATTACAATTGCAAACTACTTAAATTGGAAGGAACACAGAGAAAATGTTGTGGGGAAGGCTAACCGAAGACTGCGTTTTGTTGGCAGGGCACTTAGAAGATTTAACAGATATACTAAGGACCTTGTCGTTCCTCTTTTAGAATACTGCTGCATGGTGTGGGATCCTTACCAGATAGGATTGATGGAGGTACATTGAAAAAGTTCAAAGAAGGGCAGCACATTTTGTATTAATGCAGAATAGGGAAGAGAGTGTCACTGAAATGATACAGGATTTGGGGGTGTACATAATTAAAACAAAGGCTTTTTCACTGCAGCAGAGAATCTTCTCACAAAATCCCAATCACCAACTTTCTCCTCCAAATGCGAAAATATTTTGTTGACACTGACCTACATATGGAGAAATGGTCACCATTACGCAACAAGGCAACTACAACGGAAATGGGCGTGTGATCATCAGCACTGGACGTTGGCACTGTGGCAGCATGTTGTATGTTCTAATGAATCCAAATACCTTCTTCATCATCATTGCAATGGGAGGGCGCAAATCTGTCATCTTCCAGGGCGACAGCTCCTCGACACCTATATTATGGGACAGAGACAAGTTGGTCGCGGCAACATTATGCTCTGGGAAACATTCAAGTGGGCATCCACGGTCCAGTGAAGCTTGTGCAAGGCATCATGATGGCCAAGGATATCATACACTGGTTGCAGACTACATACAGCCTTCATGATGATCATGTTTCCTGATGCCAGTGGTATTTTCAACAAGATAATATGCCATGTCACAAGGCTAGGAGTGTGATGGAATAGTTCAAGGAACACAGTGGCGAGTTCGAATTGGTGTGCTGACCCAACTCACTGGATCTGAACCCAATTTAACACATCTAGGATGTGACTGAACCTGGCGTCAGAGCTCATCATCCCCTCCCTGGAATTTACGGGAATTAGGCAGAAGTGGTGCCAATTCCCAGCAGCAAGCTACCAAGGCCTCATTGCTTCCATTGCACGAAGCATTGCCGCTGTTATCTGTACCAAAGGTGGACATATTCGCTATAAGGTTGGTGGTCTTAATGTCCTGGCTGATCAGTGTTTGCCATACTTGGCTTGGTAATCATAAATATTCACAATAACTATTATCAAAAAGGCAAAGCATACTAGAATCTTAAATAATTTACAAAACTTTATTGCATTTTATAACTCAATTCTTATGAAATTTTATAAAACTACAAATATCATACAAAATTCACACAGTAAGTCCAGCTACTGTACACACAACCACAATCAGAATTAGTTATCAGATCATTATACAAAGGCTTGTATTTCACACATTTCATTAAATTGCGACTTTTTTCCTCTATTGACAGAGTAGTAATAAAAGAAATCCAGTCAATTCTTACCAAATAATGATCAATTACATTTCTGCAGCAAGTCAGACTGTCCCTATTTTAGCAAGAAAAATTACTTCATAATTAAAATGGTCCCGTAATCCAGGGGAAAGCAAAATGTATCAGGCAGTATGAGTGTTGTTGAGCAATAAGGTACATCATTCCATCAAATACTAGGTGACAACTGCATTATGAGAATATAATACAATGATTCCTGTGTCTCCGATACTTTCAAAGTTCAAGAATTCTGTGTTCCTATTTAAAACAAAATATTCTAACAATTCTATTTTCCACACTGCTTTACAATACTTTGTTTCTGAAAAGAGACTATGATGTCAATATGAAAAATTCTCTAAAAGGTGCATAGTTAACAAATGTGATACACATCAAGTTTAAAAATTTGAAAATTTCCTTTTCAAATCAATTTGCTGCAGAGTATGAAATTTTTCATTTCCTCCAATTCCAACGACAAGTAAAAAATCTATTTATAATGGAGACAATATCCAAGGCATCAGAAACCATTCACATATCTGTCAAGTGCGCCTTTATAAAAGGCACATCTTGCAGCAACAAACATAATTCCAGCACAATCAAGACATTAAGTTGCCCAATTGCAAAAGTATCTCATCTCTCCCTCCCCCCTCTTCCTCTTAGTCTCTTACAAGCTTCAATCCTCTTCTTCCTTTGTTCACTACAGAAACACTAACTCCTCCATCGGTGCATCACTGCTTCACCTCCCACTGTTACAATCAGAGAAATGTTAATTCCATTACACTGAATGTTTCACGGGGCACGCACCATGGATGACAGGCTTTGAGAGATTTTGTGATACATCATAACATTCTTTTCCCTTAGATATGCTTCCGATATCCCACTGTGTGTCTAGTATTCAGCCGGTAAAATGCCGAAGTTACTTATCAGACACACACTTTGGACTGCGTAGAATGGCATATGGAACATTGCAAAGGGCAGGAAGTCAACTAACAGAAAGAAAAACGTTGCTTATATTGACATTCACTGCACAACACACACCCTATTCTTTACACCAAAAATCATGTCAATGACTTGCCAACATCAGCAGCAATAAGCCTGTAACGACAAAACTTTGCAGCGAGTCAACAATCAGCCAAGCAGTACTCTCTTCACCATATGACATGCTTCTTCTTCCGAAGACTCGCTTGCTGACGAAGGGGACGATTCGCTGATACAACGTGAAGAGCATAGATATTGCATCAGCGGTATCCTGTATTTGCCACAGAAGTCGACAAATTTCACGTGTTCCACTCGGCTGTCGAAATACACTCCTGAAAGATACATGAAATTTCATGAGCTAAAGGAAATTTTTGCAAACTATGTCTAAAAAATAGTTGACACAAAAAACAGTTAATGCCATAGCAAAATGAATAGTTCAGTCTGCGATACAGATCTGCTTTTCCTTTAGAAAACATTTCCCTTAACTTCATTTAATTTCTTTAGGGCCTTCTTTTAAAAATGATGTTTATTCTTTTACTGGGGGATATTTATTTATTCTTGCAAGGGTTCTCTCTGTGTTACAGGATTTGTCAAAATAATGCAATGCAAATCAATAGGCCAAAATATATGACACACACCTTTGTTAGGCTAGGACAGGTAGCTTATGGGGATACGAAAGTTGGTCAGCAACGGCCTTTATTATGGAACCGTCCCAGCATTTGCCTTAGCGATCCAGGAAATGCCATATGCAGTATCAGGATGGCTAGATAATTGATAAGGAAAGTATGTTTGCTTACAATTTTCAGAAAAGCATGCAGGCATTGCTGTGTTCAGATACCATTATCCTTCAATTTGCTTGCAAAATTTCTTCTGTACTTACGTGCAGAAGAGAGAGAGAGAGAGAGAGAGAGAGAGAGAGAGAGAGAGAGAGAGAGAGAGAGGGGGGGGGGGGGGGGGGGAGAGCACATAAAAGCAGTTAACTTCAGCCTGCTCCAATGTTTTGGTCTCCTCATACCGATAATTTCTAGATTATGTCTGAGAAAATGGAATTTACTTATTTAACATAAACATTTTACATATAAAAACATGGCATAGAAGTTTGTGTGCTGCATTGACAGATTTTTAGGGCCAGCCGAAGAACAGGTTCACTAGTAGAATGGTGTGGACGCACTCAGTGCAAAACCAACACATCATGTCATTAATGATGCTTTGAGAAACTGACACAAAACACAGAGCAAAATAAATTTATATAGTTTCTTACAGAAATGAGCTAAAAATCATTAATATAATATTACTGGCAACTGAAGATTGAAAAATCAACATTTAAGATGTTTTAGTCATAAGAAATCTCAAATTTTCCCTTTCAATCTGGGATCTGAGTGACCTGTCCCTCCTTTCCAACCATCCACACATCAGACATCCATGAGGAAGAAGTGGAAGTTTCAAAAGCTATGAATAGTTTCTTCTACTTCTAAGTGTTTCCATCAGTAGCACTTGCAACTTCACCTCCTTAAGGTTAAATCCTTCCCTTTACTAATCTGGTGGGAAACCATCACACTGTATCAGCTGAACTCCATATTTTCGTGTAATTTTCATTAATGATAATCTTAAGAGTAGGTAATTCAATACATCAAAGAGAATTCAGATTTATTTCACCACTGGCCATTAAAATTGCTACACCAGGAAGAAGATGCTGTGATATGCAAATGATTATCTTTTCAGAGTACTAACACAAGGTTGGCACTGGTGGCGACACCTGTAACGTGCTGACATGAGGAAAGTTTCCGACCAATTTCTCATGCACTAACAGCAGTTGACCGGTGTTGCCTGGTGAAATGTCGTCGTGATGCCTCGTGTAAGGAGGAGAAATGCGTACCATCACGTTTCAGACTTTGATAAAGGTTGGATTGTAGCCTATCGCGATTGAGGTTTATCGTATTGCGACATTGCTGCTCGCGTTGGTCGAGATCCAATGACTGTTAGCAGAATATGGAATTGGTGGGTTCAGGAGAGTAATATGGAACGCCATGCTGGATCCCAATGGCCTCGTATCACTAGCAGTCGAGATGACAGGCATCTTATCTGCATGGCTGTAACGGATCTTGCAGCCACGTCTCGATCCCTTAGTCAACGGATGGGAATGTTGACAAGACAACAACCATTTGCACGAACAGTTCGACGACATTTGCAGCAGCCTGGACTATCAGCTCTGAGACCATGGCTGCGGTTACCCTTGACACTGCATCACAGACAGGAGCGCCTGCGATGGTGTACTCAACGACGAACCTGGGTGCACGAATGGCAAAGTCATTTTTTCGGATGAATCCCGGCTCTGTTTACAGCATCATGAGGGTCGCATCCCCGTTTGGCGAAATCGCGGTGAACACACATTGGAAGTGTGTATTCGTGATCGCCATACTGATTTATCACCCGGCGTGATGGTCTGGGGTGCCACTGGTTACACATCTCGGTCACCTCTTGTTCGCATTGATGGCACTTTGAACAGTGGTCGTTACATTTCAGATGTGTTATGATCTGTGGCTCTACCCTTCATTCGATCCCTGCAAAACCCTACATTACAGCAGGATAATGCACGACCGCATGTTGCAGGTCCTGTACGGGCCTTTCTGGATAAAGAAAATGTTTGAATGCTGCCCTGGCCAGCACATCCTCCAGATTTCTCACCAATTGAAAATGTCTGGTCAATGTTGGCCGAGCAACTGGCTCATCCCAATACGCCAGTCACTACTCTTGGTGAACTGTGGTATCGTGTTGAAGCTGCATGGGCAGCTGTACCACCTGTACATGCCATCCAAACTCTGTTTGACTCAATGCCCAGGCGTATCAAGGCCATTATTACGGCCAGAAGTGGTTGTTCTGGGTACTGATTTCTCAGGATGTATGCACTGAAATTGCATGAAAATGTAATCACATCTCAGCTCTAGTATAATATATTTGTCCAATGAATACCCGTTTATCATCTGCATTTCTTCTTGGTGTAGCAATTTTAATGGCCAGTAGTGTAGATTACTGATGACAGTATTGGACCGTAGATCAGGCCACTATTTACAACAGGATAGAGTCTTCATAAAATATGACGGTATGTTGTAATAAGGCTCTACCTGTTTAATGTGTGGCTAGTAGAATGGGCATATACAAAGTGCATGGCTGACTGCAACTGTCATCCCTTTTTTTTATTAAAAAAAAAAAAAGTGGGGGCAGGGGAGAATTGAATAACAGTTATAATTATGAGCGACACATTTGATAGAGAGAGTCTGTAAGACACATGCTACAGTCACTGGCAAGAGACAACAGACTAAGTAAAATACTCCTTTTGAAAGGACAGTTTCAAAAAGGGAAGGTCATATTCATTATAAAACAGTTAATAAAGGAAAGGTATGAATTTAGTATGGAAATGCACAAACCTTTATCAATTACGTAAAAACTTTCAACTGTGTAAGTAGACAAATACTATTGAGCATTCTAGAAAACTGAGATTATCATAAACACATCATAAAAATTCTGAAAGATCTGTAGAGAGACACTAAAATAATGATTAAAATAGAAGCAAGAATTTCGGATAGGAAACTTGTGAGTCAGGGTGCCAGACAAGGGTGCAGGTATCAGACACATTATTTAATATAGAAACTGACATCTTAAGAAGAAGGAAACAAGAAGTATATCCTGGGTTACAGATACCACAGCATGGAACCACGAACAGCTGCCTATTTGCAGACAATCAGTTTATTGTATTTGATGATGAAAATCAATTACAATATGCCATATTTAAGTAACAACTACTTTGCAAATAATACGAGGAGGACGACCAACCCCCCCCCCCCCCCCAAATAAAGCTATAAAAAATTTATTCATGAATCATTTTACAAAATCCTTCAGTCATCTTCAAAGTACTCTCCATTAGATGTGATGCACTTGTCAAGTCTTTTTGCCCACTGTCTGAAGCACGTCTGGAACTCTTCCACATTGATCTAGCCCACAGCCCTTTGCGAAGCTGTTTTATCGCCTCCACATTATCATAACACTTCCTTTTGTTTCATTTGCGGTAATAGGAAAAAGTCGCATGGGTTCTAGGTCTGGGGAATATGGAAGGTGGGGAACCACAGACCATCCCCGAGATGCCAAACAGTGGGTCACTCGTAAGGCCACGGGTGCAGGAGCGTACTCGTGATGAATAAACCAGTCAGCTGAACGCCAAAATTCTACGCATTTCCTCCAAACATCCTCTTGCAGACTTCTTTAAACTTCCAAATAAAACTGCTGGTTAACAGTTTGGCCAGGGGGTAAAAAAATTCATGATGCACAATTCCACAAACCTCAAACAAGATAGTGGTAATCATCTTCACATTCAACTTCAGTTGCCTTGCTCTTTTTGGTCTGAGAGAGTTGGAAGTCTTCCACTGGCTGGATGCCTGCTTGGTTTCTGTGTCGTAGGCGTAACACTAACTCTCATCATCTCTAATGACTTTGTTCAAAAAGTTTTGATCACTTTCAATCTATGTTTCCAATTTGCGGCACGCATTCATGTGCACAGTTTTTTGCTCCTGTGTCAGAAGGAACGAAACAAATTTAGCGGCAACACGGCTCGGGTGCAAATCGTCACTCAAAATCCACTGGCATGATCTCCAACTCACACTGAAGTTTGGTAGATCACGAAACGACGATTTTCGATTTTCCAATGTTTTCCTCTTTTCACTATGTTGCAGGGTGTCCAGAATGAGGTTGGTCTTCAACACTCGTCTCATCTCACCACACTGAAAGCACACAAACCAGTTGAAAACGTTTGTGTAGATCGTAGCATCCTCCTGGGAAGCCTCTTGATGCATTTGGTGAGTCTCCATTCTCAATTTTTTAGGCAGGAAACAAAATTCCACACACACTCTTTGTTCTTTTGAAGTTGCCATCCAACTTCAAAAGTGGAACACACCAACAGTCAGAAAACCCGAAGACTACACTCACGTATTCACCTTCACACTGATGCTGTCTGCACAGTTGTGTCGTGAAGGTCTCTACTAACCTCATCTAGCAGGAGAATTCCTTACCACGTCTACAAATGCCACCACCCTCTCATTCCGTGTATCCTTTTTTGCTGGTCCCCCTTGTACAATATGGAAATCTCAATTAATAAAACAAAGGTAATTGCATTTAAGGGGTTTGAGCCAAACCAGACCAATAATTGCTATCAACAGAATAATTGAATAAGTTAACAGATTTAATTATTTACGAAATCAAATAAGCTACCAACCAAAGAGAGATAATATAATTGGACATATAAAAAAACAAGTCAGCAAGAAGGGAGGGGGTAAGAGAAAAAGCAATCACACAAAGGTTCTCATTCCATCTGATAAATGTCCCCTGGCCCGGGGTTCAGAGCAACTTTTCCAAACTACTCCATTTCACAAACCTCGCCATTTCTTTTCCTTCATCCGTCTTCGTTCCCCTTCAACCCTTCTGCCAGGAGGAGGAGCCATTGGCTCCAAAAGCTTGCATCTTTCATTAACATTTGTAGGGGTTTGTGTGGTTTGACCTACCACCACTTGGTGAGTAGATTCTTTTATCTACCCTATTATATTTTCAAAAATTTATTATTTTCATTGATATATCAGCATGACAGAAATACAGACAGCAAGCTTCATCACTCTCAATATGGATGTGGCACTATTAACAGAACTTTAAAGAACAGAGTTTGAAAGAGAACAAATATAGTTTTATAAAACAGTGGCTGTGATTTCTTTGCTGTACATGTGTGAAACTCGTGTTCTCACAAAGAAGGATAAAAGCATTATATAGGCAGCTAACATGGTATTTCTAAAAACTGTGAAAGGTGGCACAGGCCAAGAATGGATTAGTTTGGTCGGTTGGGTGGTCAATTTGGGGGAGGGGACAAAACAGTGAGGTCATAATTCCAGTGATCTAGGATGGCAGAGCAACAACACAAGCAGCAAAGCGCAGCCAAGTGAAAGGGATAACATGAAAACAAAGAGGGAAAAGGAACATCAGGACAGCAGGAAGAGGAAAGAACAGCACGACGTGGGTGGCAATGGAGAACGCATGGGTGCCCCAGAAACGCTACATGTGGTGGGACACCTGCACCACCAAGACCCATCCTTACATCAACACCGCACCACACCATACCATGATCACGATACAACAAGGACATCATCAGGGGAAGAAGACACAAGATAATAGAAACAAAATAGCACAACAGACCACAAAAATGTAGGAAGAACCTGCTCAGTGTGAGGGCACGGTCAAGGCCTCCATAACCAATGCCTATGCTGAGCGACTAATTCCAGAGGAAAAGTCAAGGACCTATACCTGAGAGTACAAACCACTTTCATGAAAAAAACCGAGGACAGAAGTAAGCATGTGAGGGTCACTCACTAACACCTGAGATGTTGGGAGAACATATTTAATGTGAAGGGCCTAAAGATGGGGGCAGTCCAGCAAGATATGGATCACCGTGAGCAGAGTCCTACAACTACAAAGGCGGACAGCTTATTGTGGAATAAAAAACCACGGGTCCACCTAGTACGGTCAATACGAAGATGGCAGAGGATGGTAGATTCCCAATGGTGGGAGTCTCATTGGTGGCGCGAAGTTTATTAGACGGCGAAAGTAGCCTCCTAAGAGCCAGCTCACGATTGAGCAGAAAGGGATTTGGTTTAAAGCCGCAAATCTGCCCCCAGAGATGTCATGGAGAATGGGGGTAGGTGGCTGCCATCAAACAGGGCCAGTAAAGCAGGGACAGCAATGCCAGCAGCATAGATTTTCTTATTGAACAGATCACTGACGACTTCATCAATACAACCCAACAAAAAAGGCGGACACATGACCTGGAAGGTATACAGGGCAATCGGCACAATGGAAAGCCTAGAGGGGTAACCTGGTCAGTGGGAGGTGAGAAGGGAACGACAAATGATGATGATGATGATGATGAGTTTGTGGGGTGTTCAATTGCACGGTTATCAGCGCCCGTACAAATGCCCAATGCTCAGGGGAGGTGCGTACACCTTCATAACCTTGACCTTCTCTGAGAGGGTATCTCCCTAAAAAGACAGAATAAGGCACCGGTATCTGTGCAGTTGTCCTTACAACCTTTCTGCACACGCCGAATAGAATGAACGCACCGCCATTCCAGATTTGCCCGGAGTTCCTTATCAGTTTTAAAGGTGAGATCTGTATGAAAAATGGCTCCCTGGACCATATTCAAAGACTGGTGAGGTGTAATGGATACCAGAACGTTTCCAGGATGATAACGAGCACAAAGAGCTGCAGACTGGGTGGCAGAAGCAGTTTTCAACAATGGGGAACCCGATCGCATCTTACTTAGACACTCCACTTTGCCAAACTTACCTTTGATATTTTCCACAAAAAGTAAAGGCTTTGTTTCACTACACGCCGGCGAGCCTGGTCCTCCTTCCAGGGTGTAGCCAGATAAGAGAAGGCCGCAGAGTCATGAGAAGCAGCATTCAATGATCGGTTGGCAATCAAAGAGACAGCTGTAGGAGAATGGTCAGATCTTTTGAGCTCGATACGCTTCACGCGCGAAGTATCCGCCCTGATACCACCCACTCCAATTAGGGGCTCTCCCCATAGATGCCACCCAGCCACAGCACAGCAGCTGTTGCTATTAAGTTCTGATGCTCTGGAATGACAAGCAACCACACTTAGGCATACATGGAAAGGGTATCAGAAGCATGATCCCCGTGTTGTCAGGTGGCTCAGCCAGATTGTTACATAACAGCCCCGCTACACGGACTGGCGACAAGTGCTGGTGACATAGTGGGGCCGAAGGGGTTACGGTAGGGATGGAGGAGGGGAAGGAAAGGGAGGGTGAGAGGAATCCACACTGTAGATGCTAAGGAGGGAGTTGTTCTACAAATGACTCACATTACGGAGAGAGAATTTGGCAGCGGAGGCCAAATACTAAAGGGGACCAAAAAGGATGAAAGAGAAAAGGCAAGGCAAACAAAGCCACGAGGAATTCAAGAAGCCAGGTGGATACCCAGGTTAGCAAAAGTGAGAACACCAAGAGAGGAGAAGGAAGGCACAGAGGGGGAGGAGTGAGGACAGTGAGGGAGAGGCATACAGCTTGGGAAGCAAGAATGGGCTGCAATAACTCATGGACCCGTGCACGCTACACCCAAACTCGAGAAACAACTGTGAGAGGGGGAGAGGGGGGGGGGGAGATGGGTGAGGGAGCACATTAGGAATGAATGAATTTGAGAAGAACTGTATGTTGAAGCAATAATAAACAACACAACACAGAAATAGAGAAACTGGTGGAAACAGCGTGTAAGCAGAATGTCATAAGAATAATTAATGAACCAACTGTTAAGATACAGTCAGAGAAGACCCAGGCAGGCCAAAAATGAGATGGGTACAACAGTAATCTTTGATAACAGAACAGGCAGTCAGTCAGTCAGTCAGTCTAATCATTAGAAGCAAAGATGGTCATGAAAGGTATTAAACTGCACACAAAAATGGCACACTGTATTTGAATAGAATGAACTTGACAAAGTCCTGTGAATGGTGAAATGTGTTATTACATTATTTAACCATAAAATAAAGTTCTGGTTCCACATTCCCAGGCAGGTGAGAGAGAGAGAGAGAGAGAGAGAGAGAGAGAGAGAGAGACACACACACACACACACACACACACACGAGATGTTGTATGGCATTTTTTACTGAAAACATCTCAACTGCCAACTTAGGTTTGGGATGTTACTCATAAAAGAGCAATAGAAGACACATACAATTTACCTACCTTTGCAGTGAGGATTGACACAGTGGTGTGCACTGTCCAGGTAATGTACAAGAGTTCTTGGGAGGTCATACGGAGAGTATGTGACGTTAGCAAGCTTCACTGTGCGCGCTGCCAGCTCCAACAGTGTTGGAGGGTCCAGAGACATGTTCGTGGCAAACCTCACCACAAGTGGGTTGTCCCTGAGACTCAACTGCAAATAAATAAAGCACAATGTCATAAATCACCAAACAAACCATATGTAACCACCACATATAAAAACTAAGAACAATGTCCAAAGTGCAACTAGGCTTATTGCTCGACTTGATAGATTGGATGTTTCAGTCACCTAGTTACTAGCAATTATTTTCAAACTCCTTTCCAAGGACAGTGATTGAGACTTTGAGGGAATTGTGTGTTTTAGAGGAACCTCGTTCATGAGACACTAGTTACAGATGCAGTAATATGGATAGGAAGCTTTTGAAATGCGGTGTACCCAAAAAATTAAGAGTGGATCCTACCTAATGAAGAAGTACTGAATCAAATTGGGGAGAGAAGAACTTAATGGCACAACTTGGTGAAAAGTTGATAGGACATGTCTTCGTTCATAAAGAATAGTTAATTTGATAATGGAAGTAAGTAACAGGTGCAAAATTTTTTGAGCGAGGCCAAGGCAGGTTCGAGTGCATGTAGCTTGAAGAAGTTACACAGAGATGTAGAGACCTTAACAAGATTGATTAGCATGGAGAGTTGCATCACAGTAACAGTAAGACACAAAACAACATTATGGGTAGACACATTCCAATCAAAGTTGTTACTAGCTTTCAGAATTTATAACAAACAGATGGTTCAAGATGTTTGTGATAGAACTGGCCAAGAAATAACTTAGAAATGTCTATACACTGACAAATAATATGAAATGAAAATGACCATATACCTAATTTTTTCCTACATACAAGCTCTGTATGTTGAAGCTGCAGGGGGTTTGGAGAGTGATGGGGAGAGGGGGGAGGGAGTCAGAGAGCAATGGGGGCAACACTTCAGGAAGGAACAGTATGCAATTTTCATAGCTGAACTGTTATTGATAATGTAGGTAAATACAAATTTTCATAGTATGCTATTATTAAAATGCCATCTTTGTAATTTCCAAATACTCTGTCATTAAACACTTTGCACGGACACAGACTGCACAGTGACCACTGCATTTTTTCACTAAATATGTAAGGAGTCTCTTTAAAAACTGTTTGGGTATTGTATGCAACTACATCTTTATTCAGCTTCTCATGCTGCTCTATATATTTTGAAATGGTTTGCTATCATATCAGTTGTCAACAATAAAAGTTCTGTAGGACCACATCTCCATTTCGGCATGAATTTTCCACAAGAGATGTCTCATGTGTTTATCTTTACCAAATAGGGCCCATTATGTAATCAAACCATACAAAATATTGTCAAATAATATTGGCAACAGGTAACACAATTTATTGTTGTAAACAGGAGTCAACCGAAGAGTCCGATCCCACCCGTCGGCTTTGACCTGTGATGTAAGGCTGTTATGATGTGTGACATCATGACGGCGCGGAATTTAGTTTGTGACAGTGGCGTGTTTGTAGGTGTCGTTTTGATGTGATCGGTGGTGCTCTCTGGTGGTGTGTTAGGTGATGTTTTTGGTTTAGTTTGCGTGTGTGGCGTGTTTATAGGTGGCGTATTGTAGCGGTCGGTGGTTTTCTCTGGTGGTGTGTATGGGTAGCGTGTTACGTGGCGTATGGCGTTCATTCGCGTGATAGCATTGCACGTGTGTGGTATTGGGACTGTGCTTTCAGCGAAATATATTTCAGTGAATTAACGATTTTAGTTTTGTTATTTCGACATTATTGTAGTTTCTTTTTGTTCGTCATGTGTGAATTTTGGTAAATTGTTTTCTTTGTCTTTGGTAGGTATGGATATAACTGACAGGGTCAACAGTTTTCGGTTGTCAGCGATGATGGGGGACAGTGCGTTGTCCCTAATAAAATTTCTTCAACTATTCGGACTTTTGAATGAAGTCGTGAACTGTTCAGTATGTCGTGAAGAAATGAGGCTTACTTATAGCTCCGACATCTCGGACCAGGGACGGCTGTATGTGGAGATGTCAAGGGAAGTGTTCGATTCCAATGTGTGGTTGTGGCTGTGGGTTTCCTGGTATCAGGAGTTGCTTTTGAGCTATATAGATCAAGGGAAGTGTCCGATTCCAGAGGATATTGTGTTTAGTGGAATTTGGGGAGTTTTGTGTTGTTGGTTTTTTTCGTCATTTTGTGTGGTTTGTATGGTGTGTCTAAATTTGTTTCATGTTTCCCACGCTTGTCCCGTTAATCTCATTAGGTTTTTTGTGGAACGTGTGTCTGTTGGTTTTTCAATGTATTTCATGTTTGTGGTCATGTCCCCGTGATGACGTCATAGGCTCCATATTGGAGTCGTAGTGTATGTTCGGTTCCCCCATATTTGTGACGCCATGGTTCAAAGCAAACAGTTGGAATCGGACGCTTCTGTATTTCCGTAAACAGAACTAAATCCAAAGTGGAAACATAAGTGACAATTGAAGTTTTTAATTAAGGCTGTAGATGTGCTTTGATGGCCTAATGGTTAAGATGAACGTCTGTAAAAAGCAGGAAATCTGGGTTTGAATCCCTTTCTGGCACAAAATTTTATCACTCAAAGCATACTCATACATTTACATTGCCACTTACTTCTGCAAGGCTGTTTAGACCCACAATTTCTGGTGGAAGAACTGTTAAACGGTTCTTGTGTAGCAGAAGTGACTTCAGGTACTTAAGATTTGCTATAGCTGCTGGCAGACTTTCCAACAAGTTATCACACAGCACCAAAGCTTGAAGGTTTTTGAGTTTACCAACAGATGCAGGTACTTCTTGAAGTTTATTGCCACCCATGTACAAGTACTGCAAACTGCGAAAGAAGATAAGTTTGCTAAGAACTCACAACAATGAAAAGTTGCATAAATACTAAGTTAACTATTAGATCTCTCTGAAAAACTCATTTCTTTTATCTTCAAAATTAGCACAAAAATTGTTATACAACAGCCAGTCAGTGCATTTTTCGATAGTATGTCTCACTTGTTTGTTCACAATCTAAGAACTGGCCTTAAACACTCAGTAAATTATGCCGCAGTGATTACACTTGCCATGTAATTGTTTTATACATGTGCATAACTGTAAAAGAATTTTAGCACTCAACAAGGCATCTGTGGCTCTTGTTAACATGCTTCACGCATGAATGCATGGTCTCACAGCAATATGAATATCTTTTCCGACTTACAGCTGCATCACACGGTTAAAATCCCACAAACTTTTGACAAGCTCTCAACGGCCATTGTCAAGTGGTCAACGACTGCCTTGCAGCCATGATTTTAACCACTTGACGCAGCTGGAAGCCTGTGAAGATTTTATATGCTTCATATATATTTCTGCTGCACTCTTAAGAAATGAGCTGGTATAACATGAGCCAAGGTTAAAACTCAAATTTCCCAGGTAAAATATACTGCAAATCCTGACAGTCATAAGCAGAACAATGTCTGAAATTTAGTCAAAGTTGTACTGTACACTGGGAGTAAATATTAAGATTCTGTCACATTATTACTGATTGGTATATAAAGAAATTTATGAAAAACCCTAAAGTGTGCGTGGTAGGAATTGGAACCTGTCACTTCCTGAATATAAGTCCACAGTTTTAATAACTAAGGCTACAAACTGTTTAAAAACGAAATATTTGAAAGAGTTCATACCAAATGAATATTCACAAATAAAACTGTAAATATTTATGTACTGATGCAGTGTTATTTTTTATTAATGCATGTATTCTTTCAAATTTAAACATATTAGCTAATTCATTTATTTATTTATTTACATAGTTTACACCCACATTGGAACACTTAACTCAAAATAATACAACAGGGTCTACAATGATTAAGTTTAGGTCTTAGCATAAATATTAGCTAATACTAATTAAATTCTGTGTATTTTAAAATTTCTGTTTAGGCTAATATTGTGTAAATTCAATCCAGATACTACACAGGTGTTCCAGGATGAATAGTCATTATTCAGATATATGACGAGAACGATCATTCAAAGCAAAAAAATCTAAGCCTAGTAAATATGACCTCTAAAATGCATCTCCAAGGCTATGAACACTTTTCCATCTTTCCTACAGTGAAACATTTCTTCTGCCAAACAGATGTGCGTACCTCCTAAGGTACGCATGTTTACTACACCTTTTTGCTTCAAATGACCATTCCTATCATATCCCTGAATGTTGACCTTTCCTCCCGGGACACCTCATATTGTAGTATAAACAATACCACTGAGATTTGTATAATAAATGGCCTGTGATACAACATTAAAAATTTCAGATTTGTTGACACATAGGGCCTAATTACATTTTACAATATTTGATAAGTGAGTGTACACCTACACCTCTAATTTGTTTTGAGCTGCTTCTGTTCCAATAATTTGTGAAGGCAAATGTGCAGCAAATAAAAATCTTGATAATCTTATTGGTGATTTTCACTTTATTACAACAGAAAAATGAAACAGATCACAACTACACTTCTAAATGCTCTGACTTGGCAAGCTAAACTTAAGTGTTATTCCGTCTGGAAGGAAAGTGGTAATTCTACTGAAAAAGAAGCTAAATTATATACTTAAAAACTTAACCACTTAGCACATAGGACTATTATTTGGATTCCAGTAAAACAAACACAGCAATGCTAATTGTACAACATAAGTTTCAATAGTTTCTGGTGAGCCTTACCTTTGTAATTTCCAGACGTCTTTTGGGATGTTGGTGATGCTGTTAGAACCAAGGTACAAGTACTTCAGTGCTGTAAGTTCCAAAATTTGCTGTGGGAATGACGTGAGACTATTACCACTCAAATTCAGTTCTTTCAAACTGGTAAGTGCACCAAACGATTTAGGGAAGGAGTCATTTTCCAACATATTATTCCTTGCTATGAGGGAGGTGAGTCTGCATTCCGTTAATGCTTCTGGAAGGTGGGTTATATTATTGTAACTGATATCAAGCATTTTTAGATTTGTGAACTTCGAAACGCTTGCCGGCAGTGTATCCAAATGATTGTTGTACAGCAATAACGTGTCTACGTCCTCAGTAGCTTTTTTGTCCTTCGCTGCATACTCTTCCAAGTTGTACATCAGTGTGTCCGAATCGAGTAACAGCCTCGAATAGTCCAACGTAACGTTTCTGTCCGCATCACTACTGTCAGACGTCGTGTACTCCGGTTGCACTGCCTGATACACACTCATTTTTACTTCCCTACGTCAGGACCTGGCGCGGATTCTCCGAGACAGTCGCCACTACTGGACTAAGGCAGTCTCACCACTCAGTACTTATAGGTCAATTAACTGCAATTCATTTCAAGGCAGCTGATAACGGAAATGATACAGCAATATCCTATGACGTCATCTGCTGATAAGTTACGGAATTAGGCAGCACTTTTGCGGCAAACACTCCAGTACGGGGATGCATTAAGCCCCTCTTTCTTTTGCACTTGAGATTCTCAACCTTTCTCTAGTACTTGTCGCAGCGTCTCGGATATTTTATACACGTAACAGTGTATGTTCCATCCAACTATTGTTGTGTGTGACAAAAACATTTCAATTTCAAAACAAAACCGCCCACTTACTAAGCGCCTAGCACACAGAAACTCCATTGCAAACGTTACGCAACATCGGTCACCGTCTGCTTGGAGGTCGAAGGCTTGGATAGCTCTTACAACGGCCGCCTATATAGTCGTGTTCATACCACAGCACTTTCATGGCTACAAACAAGACGAATAATCAACAAAGGTACCAGTGCGAAGATACTGCTGTTTTAAAAAAAAATTTTTTTCGCAGTAGCAACGTTTCACATCTTAAAAGAGGTAAACTGACAACATTTGTATGTCATCGTCAGACATAAATCACATGTATGTGATCTTTGAGGTACGCATTACAAACTTTAATTTTATGTTACAATAATTAAATAAAATTAACATATTTTCATAGTCATTCGCTGAAAAGTAATGTTTTCCAGTTAATAGAGCGAGCAAAAACAACGTATGAACAATTCGTGTAATATCTTTGAGTTTTAATTCCGACGCGCGAAATCTTGCTCGTTTGTAGTGTGATCGAAATCAGACTTTTCTTTTTTAAGTCATAATATTGAATGTTTTTGCTGTCATAAACTTATGAAAGCGAATGCAAGGAAATCGGTAAGGTATGAGTTAGTGTGCTTCATCGAAATAATCAGTTGACTTAGATCTACTGTGCAAAATATGTTTCATCAGTGCGTAACTAGAATCAAATATATTTCAGGAGAGAACACATGATGAATGATTTGATGTCCGAAAGCGATAACAAAATCATACGGCATTTTTTTACTTCAGTGTGTCTCCTGAGTATTAATACCTGTAATTTCTAATATTTCTGTTTTCATTACAGGAGATTACAATCTTGCAACATTCCAGTGAAATTATGGATAGCAGATATCAGTAACATGTGCCAACATCATATTTTCACGTTCGCTTACATTTTTAAAGGAAGATTCACAAAGTCTGTTGATATTATGGGAACAGTGACTTCAAGAGCGGAATATGCATCGTTCTTCATATACATTGGTTGGTTGTTCTTTATATTGTTCGTGATCAGCCCGTTTGTAATGACGGAAGGCTACGTGTGTCACAGTTTTGTAATGCCAGACGAAATTTTCATGGAGTGCCTTTTGTGTGTGTGTGTGTGTGTGTGTGGTTTTTTTTTTTTTTTTTTTTTTTTTTTTTTTTTTTTTTTTTTTTGGGGGGGGGGGGGGAATCGCTCAGTGACGAGGTTAACAGTGCTTTTAATTTCTTGAGGGCTCACATCAATAGGTGTGCTTCGACATAAAACTACTGTATATATAGCGATTTCTGCTCATATACATGATGGAATGACTCCATGTAAAGCATAGAAATTTATAAGGACCGCTGTAACTCAAAAGAGAAACATCCACTTATATGCCATAACTGAAAACTGGAATTATGCGTCTACATTGTAGCTTTTGCCTTATATAATAGAGGCTAACTTCAACTATATATGAATTTGTGGATAGTTTACATAATCTTAATTTGAGAGTGAAAAAAGAAAACTTATTTTCTACATCTCTCTGCATCAATCAAATTTTAGCTTCCTGTTAACATTTAGGCTATGTCAGAAGAGACATTGTAATAGCACTGTTACACACACTATTTAGGCTGTAATTATTAGCGACTTCGTTTAAGGATCCACTCCGACAGCTGCTTGGCAAGGAAACCTAATTATGAATGAAACCTGCTCCTATCAAAATAACTATTTTAGAGCAGACCCATTGTTGTTTTTGTATGACACAAAAATGCTTAATATATTGAATTTCAGAGCGATGATTGCTGAGTTCTGACTTTAGTAATTGATGATTTTGTGACACATAGGGGTGACATTTTTGGGTTAATGGAAACGTCCTATTACACCCATCTGCTTTGACCAATGATGTCACCAATATGGCAGACACAACGTTCACAACAACTCCCATATTGCAACTATCACGTCATTATGTAAACATGACAACAAACACAAAAATAGATCGAAAAACCATCAAACACATATTCCTCCAAAAATATAATGAAACTAACGGGACAAGTGGGAGAAATTGGGGTTTTTTGGGTGGGGCTGCAATCTGTCAGTCACAAATTAATTTTACTTATAGTGTAGCTGTCTTTGTCAGGTGCTGTAAATTGTGGGTTTGATATTATCTGTCTGGACGTGAAACATCCTATAATATACTGGTGACCACATCTTGCTATCTCATGATGTGTATTCTTTAAATGATCTACCTTTCTTCTGCCACAAACTACACAGTTTGTTCTTTTTAATTCTGCAGGTAACACTTTTTTATTGAAAGAAAATACACCGTTGTTTTAGAACATACAGTCATTGTCTTGTTACTTATGTTCTTGCCAACATTTGGCTAACAGTTTGTTACCAGCAGAGTTTGAGAAAGCTTTATTCTTTTTGTGTCACATCTTATGCCTTAATGTAAGCACTGAGATACAGAAATGGAAAATCTGGAATGGAATAGCAATAACTCCCACTCCAGCCTCATATATGCCTTCTGCCCCTGCCTGCGCCAATCTCTGCTTCTCTTCTCTCCCTTCCACTCCCCATTCCCCTCCATAATTCAGCCTCACTATGCTGTACCTAGCAGCCCACCTTCTTGTCTCTGCCACATCCCTGCACATGAATGCAGATAGCACTTTATAGAATAACTTTGGATAGCACTATAGAATCTTACCCCACCTCTACCCTTCTGTCAGTTCTCCCCACCTTACATTTTTCTTGCAACCTGTCTGCCCATTCCAGCCGAGATCACTCCTCACTGCAGTGTGGCTGTAGCGTCCGGAGGTGACAGTGGCCACGCATGTGTGAGTTGTGCTTCTGTGACTGTGTGTATGTTTCTTCATCTGATGAAGGAAGTTGTCCAAAAGCTTATAATATCCAACAGTGTATTTTAAATGTGCCCATCTGCTGTTCAGCACCTCCCCTTGCTAATATATCTTGGAAAATTATGTTTCACACAGGATTATATTACACTGCTCAGAAAAACAAAAAGTAGGATTATTATTATTATTATCATTATTATTAGTAGTAGTAGTAGTAGTAGTAGTAGTAGTAGTAGTAGTAGTAGTAGTATCACTCATAATTTGGAAGGTTTCACCAGACTCATTAGTTTCCTGCCTGCCCTTGATGTATCTCATGCTTCATGTATCACATGGTGTCTATACTTTGAATGATCTACCTTCCTTTTGGGACAAACTACACAGTTTGTTCTTTTTCATTCCACAAATAACATTTTTTTATTGAAAGAAAATACACCATTGTTTTAGAACATAGTCATTATTTTGTTACTTATGTTCTAATTTAACATTGCAGAAGATGAAATTCAAAAATTATGTATCAGTTTCTCTTCCTCTCTTTGTCGAAATCATGGCTGCTCCATTTTTTTGTGCTGAGGATTGTTCTGCCATTTATTAATTGTTTTATAATCAAATAGCCAGTATATTTACTTCCATGTAAATAGGGAGTTGCGGGATGTTCATGTTAGGGGCCTATTAATACCTTCAAACATAATAAAATCTTGAAGAGATCAGGCGACAGTGGGAAGATAAAGCTCTTCATCAGAGATGAAAAGTAACTGGAATGTGTAATATATAAAGTTCTTCCCATACTTTGCTGAGCATGTCTTGGTGATGCCGGAGGTTCCTGAGCTGAAGACTGGTAAGTGCCGCCGGCCCTGTGTCACCTTAAGCTCTGGTCAAGCTTCAGCAACCCCAAGGCAATGCGGCAGTGGAACATTGTGTGCCACAGGGAACAGGGATCTTGACTTGACTGCTCGGTCTGTGAGGAAGTTAAAAACCTCTATAAAAACCCCTCAATCTGCAGGTATGCTGTGCACTGATGAGATGCTTGACTGTTGAGGTGGAACAGTCATTAGCGGGCAACCTCTGGGGAACCTGCCGCGCCTCATTTGTATAAGGCTTACCTAGGCATGTGAGGCTCTGTGTAGGTGGACTTTTATTTTCCCAGATGTTCATGGGTCCAGGATGGATCCTTTGAAACGTCCTCTTTCTCCTCTCCGCAGAAAGTGTGGCTCACTGGTAGATACCAACACACTGTCAAACAAGAGGTCTCATGTAGCCAGTCCTCCTGATTCTCAACTCATTCAGAGTGGCGGTAGTTATTGTAACAGAACACATGCTGCTGGCCAGAATATATTTTTTGTAGTCAAATGGAAAGAGGGTAGTTTCGACAAGGTTTCACCCTTGTGTGTTCAAAAGGGTTCAGAGGGTATCTGTGGCTCTTTAAAGTCAGTCACGTGCTTGCAAAATGGAGCATTGCTAGTGGAAACTTCTAATTCCCAGCAAGCAGTTAACCTCCAAAAAGGTACATGTCTTTGGGAGTATGCAATAGAGACAGAACTCTACAACACCTTGAACTACAGCAAAGGTGTTGTGACTTCTAGCAATGTTGTTGACATCCCCAAAGAAGAATTGGAAAATGAGTGGGCCCAAGAAGGTATTGTTGATGTACAAAATATAATGAAAAGGGTGGATGGCGATCTAGTGAAATTTGACTCCTTACTTATGTTCAACAATATGAAACAAGGAGTGGTTATTCGTCACCTGTGAAGTGTGCCAACAGCTCTGGGGATCACCTGGTCTGGAATAGGGACTGCAGTGTCTTTCTTTCTGCTCTGCCCCCCCCCCCCCCCCCCCCCGCCTTCCCCCACCCCTGCTCACTCCTCTACCCATATGCCCCACTAGCTACTGACCTGCAATCATCACTCCGCATTAACCTACTGGATGGAGGATTGCTTCAACAGAACCCACCAAAATGGGTGGTCAGCAGGGCTACCTGGATGCCGTTCAGCTGGCTGGCTGTGTTTGAACATTGCAACAGAGTCCAGGAATTGGTGGACCACATCACACGAGTGATCCATCCTGCCCCTGACTTATCCATCCCAAAGTGCTGTGGTCATCTTAGGAGGTGACCTGTACCTTGGTGGACAGATGAGTGCCATTCAGCAATCTGGGACAGGTATGCAGTTCTTCGACAATTTAAATGCCGCCATGCAGCAAATAACATAGTCGTTTGAGTCGTGAGAGCCAAGGCTAGACACGTAAGTAAGGAGAGCAAGGAAAAGTCATGCAAGCATTCCTGGACTCTATAAACTGTTCCACTTGTTTGGAAGCCATCTGGAGGATTTCCTGTAAACTCAGTTGTTTACCAATAGCAACAGTACTGAAATATGTCTCTCCAAGCAACACCAGGAGATATCACTCAGATGCTGGCAGAGCATTTTGCAAAAACTACTGCTAATACAAGCCAAGATCTGCTGTTTTGTCGCTACCTTGTGAGTGTAGAGATGGTCAAGTTGGACTTAAGATCCAACATTTCTGAATCTTACAGCTCCCCTTTCTCTATGTGGGAGCTGAAATCGGCACTGTCTGAGACTTGTGACACTGCTCCCAGTCACGACCAAATCTGGTACTGCATGCTTCAACATTTTCCAGCGGCATCAAAGGAAATAATCCTCAAATGTTTTAATCTTCTATGGCAGACAGGCAACTTCTCCAACTCGTGGAGGGAGGCAGTTCTGGTACCTCTCCTCAAACTAGGAAAAGACCACACATCTCACAGTACTTACAGGACTATCACCTTAATGGGCTTTGTAGGAAAGACCCTGGAGCGAACGGTTATCTGTCACGTGGTCTGGTTGTTAGAGACCAGGCAACTTCTTAGCCACTGTATGTGGATTTTGGAGATTTCAGTCCACTGTCGATAATCTGACCTATGTAAATGTAACTGTACTGGCATCTTCTTTGATATCAGTGAGACATATGACACTACTTGGGGACACAGTATTCTTGCACAACTGCATCAATGGGGTTTTTATGGTCACCTCTCCATCTTCTTACGGTCTTCCCTGTCTCGGTGATTTTTTAGGACTGGAGTTGGTGACACACTGTCAAATTCATTTGAGCAGGAGGATGGTGTCCCTCAGGACAGTGTTTTGAGTATGATTTTTCAGTTTCTCCCTGCATATTTCTTCCTCGAACAGTCCTCAGGTGTACTGCTGGTCCATAGTGTCAAACGGGCACAATATTTTGGTGATCAGACATGTCGCCATCATCAGGTGTGCTGACGAACTGAGCTCCTGAGGGCGGGCAGTCGTATTAAATCCCCTCCCCTTGCGAGGCGTTCTTTCCGCGGTCCGTGCTCGCATGCCAGCGTTTGTTGAGACGCTGGCATCGGCATCTGTGGTGGCATTGGTGTATTTGCCTTGTCCTCCCTAGTCACCACTTCGTTTCCTTTGGTGAGTGTCTTTTTAATTAGATAGACTCTATGCTGGTTCCTATGCGGAAGGCTGGCATATACCAGATTCAGTGTCAATGTGGGAAGACTTATATTGGACAGACAGTGCGCACCGTCGAAGATCGTTGCCGAGAACATCAGAGGTACACTTGACTTGGGTACCCCAAGTCGGCAGCCGCAGAGCACTGTTTGTCCAAAAATCACGAAATGGACTACCAACATACCAGGGTCTTGGCAAAGATATCTAAATACTGGGACAGCGTCATTAGAGAGGCTACCGAAATTTGTACCAGGGATGGACTCATCAACCGACATTGCGGCTACAACCTCAGCAGGGCATGGGAACCAGCACTGAGTCTAATTAAAAAGATACTCAGCAAAGGAAACGAATGGGCGACTAGGGCAGATGAGGCAATTACATCGATGCCAGTGTCTCAGCGGTCACTGACCCGCGGGCACGGACGGCGGAGAGAACACCTTGTGAGGGGAGGGGATTTAATACAGCCACCTGCCCTCAGGAGCTCAGTTTGTCAGCGCACCTGATGATGGCGAAATTTCTGATTGGCGAAATATTGTGCCCGTTGGACACTATGGACCGGCAGTACACCCGTGGACTATTGGAGTATTTTAAATGTTACCCTCTTCGCTGTAGCCATAAACAGTATCACGTCTGTGGTAAGGAGTCCTGTACCGTGCTCTTTATTTGTGGACAATTTTGTTGTTTTCTATTCCTCCAGTGTTGCAAGAGCGAGAGCTGTCAGTTGCAACGTACATTGCAGAGGTTAGAGGAATGGGCTGTAAAAACGGGATTTCAGGGGCTTTTGTGCACTTGCAGCTGGACTATGGGTGCACTGTGTACAGTTCGGCGAGGCCTTCTTATTCGATCATTGACGCTGCTCACCACGAGGGATTCAGCTGGCCATGGGTGCTTACAGGATCATTCCCATATTCAGTCTCTGTGCTGAGGCCGGCAAACCACCACTTACCATCTGGTGGCAGGTCCTCACGGTGCGTCAGGCACGTAAGTTCCTTGCAGATCCGACTTCACCCCTATATCGTACTGTTGCTCACCTGCCTCTGAAATGCCTTTTCACCAACCATCCGTGAGCCGTAATGCCATTTGGAATCTGCATGCAGCGTGTGCTGGAGTCACTCTGTGTGGAGCAAGTACAACTCCAAATCCAGGGTTTTAACCGTCTGTTACCCTGGTTACTGGAGAGGCCCAGTGTAATTTTAGATTTGGCGCAGTACGGAAGAGATTGAATTCCTGCTTCTGTTTCCCATACAGTGTTTTCTGATATTTTATACAAGCACTGCAACTATGTAGCTGTCTTTACAGGTGGGTTGAAATGGGGGGACTCTTGGTTGCTCTGTTATTTTTGTGGATCATGTCCACAAGCTCTGATTGCCTCAAGATTTTACTGTGGTCGATGCCAAATCATATGCTATCTTGCGGGCATTGGAGCAGATGAGACATTCTTCCAGTGTTAAATTTCTTGTCTGTTCCGATTGTCTGAGCCCCCTTTCACTCTCTGAAATATTTGTACCCAGCAGATAACGTAGCCCAGAATATTCAGGATGCCCTCCTCCAAATACCATGACTGGCGAAGGAGGGTCTTTCTGCTGGATACCAGGGCACATGGGACTTGCAGGGAATTAAAGGGCAGATGTAGCAACCAAGGAGGCGTGTTTTGATACCCAGGTATTTGAGTGTGCATGCTGTAACCTTGCTGTTGAGCTCCAGAGTCCTGCGTCGGTGGGAGGAAGATTGGCTGGAAGTAACAGACGATGAACTCCATTTAGTAAAACCCACAACGCGGCTATGGCATACATCATTCCAGCCATGTCAACAGGACGATGTCCTTACTCATCCTCATATAGGCCACAGCCCTATGACGCATGGCTTCTTGGTCAGGCAAGAGGACACTGCAGTGTGTGGTGCTTGTGGCATACAGATCACTGTGTATCAAATTTTATTTTCCGACCAGTGGGCCGTGGCAGATTTGCCGATGGACGTGCCCCATGTTTTAGGTAACATTCAAATGAATTTGGTTCGAGTTTTAAAGGTTTGTAAATTGTCTAACATTTGTCCCAATATTTTAGGGAGATGGTTTTAATTTGTTAACAGCGTTTCTGACTCACCCATATTATTTATAGGTAGTCAGCCAGTGACATTTGCCTGTGCCTTTCTTTTACCTCCCTTGTCATTTTACTTGTGTTTTAATCTCATGTATAGTTACTTTTACTCTTCCTCCGTTGTTTTGGACCATATAAGATAGAGTGATTGTGTGGTTGATTCGGGTGCATGAATGTGGAACAATTTTTGAAATTTTAGCCACATTTATTTGTGTTAATGAGTTTAAGGGTGCTGATGACCTCACCATTGACTGCCCGTGAGCTCCAAACATCATCATCATTCCCATACCTTGATCAATATTTCTGGAGTAATTAATGCAACAGTTGTTTCAAATCGACTAAGTCAGCTGGTAGTGGAGGTAAACACAAACAATCCTTGAAAGCTCCCATTAATACCACCATTGTTTTAGAGTGCTTTTTTAATCTTTCTGTGAATAGTTTTGTAATAGATTAGGATACCCAACACAACATTCATAATAAGTATGCTTTGGGGGGTTTACTGTGAGTTTAAGAATCTTTATTCACTGTGTGTATTAGTTGATAGTTTGATAACATTATTGTTAACAACTTTAGAAAATAGGGCAAAACATGTCTTAGATGTGGATGTACCAGTTTCTTATTTTATTGTTGAGTATTACTTTCAGGCTGAGATGCAGCCACAAGGGCTTCAGCGGTAGTTGAGGAACTGTTGCCAGTATCTACACTCTAAACACATTATCATGTGATTCGAATTTGCCACAAGTTTCTACATTGGTAGGTTGGCTAGAGCTAAAGTGTCAGGGGCTCTTGCGTTGCATGCTGATGTTGGCAGTTCGTTGCCATTCATCATAGCCAATCAGGTGATATAAACTATGGTAGCCAATGAGAATTAGTGAATCTAATGGTTTCTTTTAGCTGAAGATATAATTTGATTACATCTGTTTTCGATATGAGAGTGCCGGAATAATATTTACTGGTATGGTTATTATAAATTTTAAGGTTAGTTACTGCTTTTCGTACTTATTTGGTGAATGGAGAAAATGTAGATGTGCTGACACACTGACCTGTAGTGAAGCCTGAGGCTTAAGTTAGTTTGAATGTGACAATTTGGTTGAGAGTTCACAAAGCCAACGAATGTGAATGGAAGAAAAATTGATCTTCTGACAGACTAACTTGTAGTGTGGCCTGAGGCCTAGATTAGGTTGGGATGTGATAATTTACTTGTGAGGTGGCAAAACCACTGAGTCTCTACAAAAAAACATACAATTGCTATAACAGACTGATGTATAATGTAGCCTGAGACATATACATTTGTCATACCAATAACGTACTTGTCGATCTTATTTTGCCAAAAACTGCACTGGCATGATTAAATTCTTACCTAATAGAGCAAAGTACCAGATAACTTTATTTACAAACCATAGAAAATTACAAAGGAGCATTCTGATTTGCTACCACCAACTGACCCACAATTTGTTGTAATCAGTTCCCGTCCTTATCAGACAAGGTATTACCAACATAAGCACGCCATGCACCAGCCGCTGACACCATAAATGCACTTTTGCCATTGGGTAGTTTTATTTGAATGTTAAATAAAACAGACTTGTAGGATTGATTTTCATGGAAGTATTCTTGTATTGCAGTGGATGATGGTACAGGAGCCATTGTATGCAAACTTAATAAGAACTTAAAAATAGATGAAGACAGGTATGAAGAACTTCTGCTTTCAAAGAAGAGAATTGCTGAATCCCCTATGCCAGCTCACATGAAGCAGGCAAGTTATGAAGTTTTGTTATTTCTCTGATTAGTTGTGGTTTACAAATAACCAGTATTAAAATATTTAAATTCTTCATTATTTACAAGAGCTATTATGGTCTTCTGTCCAGTATCACTCTGTGACGATCCTATTTCTCGCGTGTCACAGTTATTTGCTGATTTTAACATTTTGTTTGCCTTTCGTTTCTGTTATCTTGCTGTATGTTGATCCACAGAATATTGATAATCTCCAACAATAGCTGATCAAATAGATTTAAAGAGTGGAAAGAACAAGAAAAGGAAATCTTGATTTGAATATATTGCTTTTGAAATGACATTGCTGCTTGCACTGGTCGTTAACATTTCAATGCTGCCTCTTGCTCCATGATGTGTATCCTGGAACTTCACTAAAATCATTAATATTTTTAATCCTAACATGCTGAAAGATTAATTTTGCTGTGGAGAACACCCTGCATCATTCAGAGTGATTATTCATGTACTGTTTTGTCATGATCAGTTAATCCTTTTTACTGGTTCTTCCAGTAATGAGGAAAATTTGCACTAGTTGGAAGAGATTCATTTGTCTCAGAGTGCTGCAAATATTTCTGCATGTGTCACCTCTGCTTTCGTGTAAGCACAAAACATAGGTAATGGTTCCAGCATTGCGGGAAGAAGTCAGTGCTGCCTTCCACTCACCGCTATCCCCTCAGCAATTCTCATGCAGGGACAAAGCGTGCCTCCTGCCCTTCTTGACAGCTACTGCACGAAGGGTCAACTTATCGTGGCCAAATACTAAATCCTCAATGGTGGTCAACGTTTATTTTATTTTATTTCATTTTATTTTATTATTACCATTACTGACAAATAAAATGTTTCAACTCTATGAGAGATGATGGATGTTCGTTTATTTTTGAGTGTAGACTTTAGACTTTCGTGACTGATTAATATTGAAACACATTGCCTATATAGCTGAAGGAAGACATTAGATTTCACTCAATTCTCTTGCTTGTCAGTCAATCTTGGCCAATTTCAACTGTGTCATGGAGGAGATCTTTCCATGAAATTTCAATCGCCAACTTTCTCTTTTGAATTCGAAAATATGTTACTGTTGGCAACCTACAAGGGTAGAAATGATCATCGAAATAAAATAAGAGAAATCACAGCTCATATATAAAGTTTTAAGTATTCATTTTTCCCATGTGGTGTTAGGGAGTGGAACGGCAGAGAAATAGTCTGAAGGTAGTTTTGTGAACCCTCTGCCAGGTACTTAAGTGTGTATTGCAGAGTAGTCTTGCAGATGTAGAATACACATTTCCTCAACAGTTGGTGTTTGAACATGTAATGATCATTATCAAAATTATGATGACTTACACATCTGCATGTCAGTGGTCTGTTCTTTAGCCTGATTATGATCTTTCTGTTCAAAACTTGTAGCACAATTAAGAAATTCCCATAGCAGTTGTCAGTGTTTGTTCTAGCATTACTCTCGTATACTGTGATTGGTGTGCAAAACAAAAGTCAGATGTGTACCATAATACAAGTTCGCTAGTATAAAACTATAGGTAGAGAGAGGCAGCAGTGTTTTAATATTAGTGCATGTTTTGTTATTTAGTCAATGAAGAATAATAGTGATGTACATCCTGCTCAAACTGTTAGTCCATTCTTCATGAACTCTTTGACTGAGCAGTAGAATCTCTGATGTAGGATATCATATAGCTTCTTCTTTTACTTCTTCTTCGTTCTTTCTTTGTTTCCTTATTTCCTTTTTGGAGTGGACCTGCCTTCTTGCATGTAACACACATATTTTCATTTGTTGTGGTTTCTTCAAAGCATGTTGGGAATCTGAGCATATAATTTTCAGCTTTGAACAGGGAGTGTAAAATTATCTTTATTTTGTGTGTTACGTGAATGGTCAAAATGGCTATCAGTAAAAAAAACTCTGATTTGCTTTATATGAACATGATAATTTTATAGATGTGCAGGGAGGTATAGATTTCTAAATAATGACAGTATGACACACTTGAATGTTGGGCACATGTGTTCATAATGATTTTCAGTATGCATAGTATGTTCGTTAATTTCCCCAAAAACCATTGTCACACCTTGTGATTGACAAAAAGTAACTGTGGAGTACAGTTTTTCGTTAGTTCACCTCAGTAACACTGCTTAATATTTGTAATGCAGATGCAAAGCTACACAATTTACTAGCCAGCTACTCAACATGTTTATTCTTGTCTACATTGTTATGTAGATTTAATCCCAACAATGAATTGAGACATTCGTGAACTGTACCATATGAATTTCTGTAATGTTAAAGGTCAACCAATTTAGCAGAAACCATGATTATATGCCATCATGTGTATTAATAATGCAATCAGAATCTTTTCTGCTTCATGATTTTCAGTTACTGTAGATGTATCATCTGCAAACAAAATGGGTAATTAATGTTTATGGGCAAATGATTCACATAGAACAAAAACGGAATAGGTCCTCAAATAGGATCTTGGGGACACCTTGTATTGATATCCATGTAAAAGGAAAAGTTTCTATACTTGAAGAGATAATTAGTCTTTTTGTTCTGTTATAAATGTTTGAAATAAGTCATTGTAGAGTTCTGCCCCTAATTGTATACCTACGTAATTTGCAGATGAGCAGGATGTGGTTTACCAGTTTGGAAGCTTTTGTACGGTCACCGAAGATTTCTGCAGCTTCATTCTTCTTGTCTAGTAATGAGCTTATCTTATCAGCAAACTTTTTTCTCTTGCTGGAAGCCAGATCTTTAACTGAAAAATACTCTCAAATTTTGCAATAAAATTTTATGTCTGGGTAGCATATTATTTTCCAATTACTTTTGAGAGGATTTGAAGTAAACAGCAAATGCAGAAACAAAGTCGTGTATTACAGAAAAATTGGAAAAAATCCATAAATGAAATGTTTATGCCATGTGTTTATATGATTTTGTCCAATCCAGTAAGGTCACTGAGAATGCAGTATCTGAATCAGATTTGGTATATGACAGCATAGCTCATGTAGAAGTGACTGCTAAATGGCTGTCCACTAGTATGAATGGGCACTGACAGATTTTGACCAACAGTGAGTGTAGTCATCTAGTGGTATGCCATGCTGGTGAGCACATGTTCGACAACAGTTGATGCTCACTTTAGGATGGTCTACAGATCCACAGGTCTATGACTCTTCACCTTCATTGTTTTGTCAGTAATTTGTTTTGCTCTCCTGTTTCTTGTGCTCCACTTCCCTTTCCTGTTATCACTCAGATGTACAATTAGTGGACATGTACATACACTAATTCATTGTTTTTATTGGTACAGCTTAAGCATGAAATGAGAGAACAGTATTCTGAAAATAAAACTACTATGGTTGAGTTTGTACATGACAGGCTGTCAGTAGACAAGTTCCAACTGTAACAGGAGTGATGCACCTGACTGTGCCACTGCCATAACCAGTCTGTTCTGTTCCTTTCAGATGTTGGGGCTGTTTCACAGTGTTGTGTTTCTTTGTCGGAAAGCTAATGTTTTAGAAAGATTGATGTTATGAATGATGATAAACAGATTAGTAAAATAGAATAGTAGGAGAAAAAGTAACCACACTATATGTTTGGGGAGAATGAGTAAACAAACTCTCTACATTCCACCTGTGTAAAAAAACAAAACTGCTGTTCAAATGCTAAGATCATAACTGAGGTATGTGCTTGGTTACTCAGACTGATTGGCTATTAAAAGTCTCTCAGACGTATAGGGAGGAGATGGGATGACACCTTAATTTGCATTAAACTTAAACTACTAGTCCCACAGTCGCCTATCAAAATGGTTTTCTTGTCTGTTTTCGCACGTTAAGTTATTAATGTCATGACCTTTTTTTGTGGATTGATGAGTGTAAAAGACATAAACATCTGCTACTTCATGTTTTAATGGAACTGTGATGTAGTCAAGTTCTGGTTCCGAGGGGTGACCCTATTTGACATTGCCCAACACTCTTTATAAAGTGTCTAATATGTGCCCGTGGGCCATCACCTCAAGAAATCACATTCAAGGAAAGACTTGGTTTGTCTCCATAAAGCGCACGTCATCATCATCATCATCATCATCATCATCATCATCATTATTATTATAGTAGTCGACAGGCCACACCTTCCTGGTTTTCTTTTCAGGGTGGCATTTAAAGAAGCTACTGTTTTACTGAAAGAAATGTGTCCAAATTCAAATACACTAAACTCTCACTTATCCGGCCCTCAGTAGTCTATCCTCTCAGTAATCTGGCCCAAATCGAAAATGGTACACAACAGTGAATTATCATGAACAACAATATTGTTAGTGAACTACAAAGTTAAACAATGCTGTGCATATTTGGAATTGTGGCATTCTTTACAGTTAGGAATCATTTCTTCTAAAAGGAAACAAGTTATGCTACACCTTGACATTTTAGATAAGTTGAAATGAAGTTCTTCACAGAAAGCCATTGCTGACGAGTACAGTCTAGGGACAAGTGACTATTTGAGACATCAAGAAGAAAGATGATGTTATTCAACAATATGCAACCCGAATGGATAGTGAATTGGGAAAATGTAGGGTTGTGCGAAAGTGTGAGAATGGAGGTTTGAACGGTGCAGTAAAGAAAGTACACACAACTTGTTAGCAGTAACAGAGGGTTGGTTATCAAACTGGAAAAAACGACACAGCCACTGGCAGCTGACAGTCGCTGGGGAAAGTCACTTGGCTGACAAAGGAGATGTAGATGAGTTTGTAAATGAGATACAGAAGATAATATAGGAAGAAGATGTAACTGATGATGCCTTGTACAATGCTGATGAAACTGGACTGTTTTTCAAGATGCTTTCTTCAAAAGCATTAGCTGCTAAGAACAAGAAGTAAGCTTGTGGGTGGAAACAACAGAAACAGCTTGTAATCTGAATGGTGTGTTGTGATGCAAATGGGAGTCGTGAACTACCGCTTGTGCTGACTGGGAAATCCCAACAACCACTTTGTTTTCTACACAGTGACATAAATACACTACCAGTGCAATATTGCACTTAGAAGAAACTGTAGACAGACAGAGAAGTATTCTCTTGGTGGTTCCACTAAAGTTTTGCACCAGCAGTGAGAAAAGAGCTGAAGAAGAAAAATCTTACATTGAAAGCTCTCCCTGTTATTGACAATGTTCTCAGTCATCCATCCTATTTGACTGTAAACTCTGGTAGTATACAAATACCAATGTCTTCCACTACTCAGTTTGACAGTCTTGCTTCAGCACATAGAGAATTTTGGAATCAACTAAACGCCATTATCAAAATTGTCTTCTTGCTGAACGAATGTGAAAATGTCTGTACCGAGACTATGCTGAAGGTTTGGAAAGCAATCAACTCATGTGATGTTGTTTTCCAAGCAGCTGACGCAAAGCGTAAAGTGGAGAGCACTACGATAATGAAGACTTGAAGATAAGTGTGGCCATCTATTGATGCAGAGTTGAATTCAGTACTGAACAACAGTGATGAGCCAGTCAGTTCGGAATCATCAACTGCTGATACTTTGCACACTGACATGTTCCACATGCTTCCAGGAAGAGGTGCTATTGATGAAGATGATATTGCTAAGTGGCTCATTGAGGAAGACTGTGAGAAAGACCAAAGTTTAACAGATGAAGAAATAATCAAAAGTGTGCAGGAAAGTATTGATGACAGTGGTGAAGAAGAGGACATTGGAGGAAAGAGCATGAAGATTTCTCACACTGCTGGTGCTGAAGCTACAGACATCTTCCTGGAGTACATTATGCAATAAACAGATACACACAGTACTGAAGTAGTGCTTGTAAAGAGTTTATGCAATAAAGCATGTCCCATCGCATATCATCATTGCGACAGTTAAAAGTCTCATAGTGAGTGATACTGCTGTATAACTACATAAACATTCAAGGAAAAGTTTTCTTTGAAAATAAATGTATCTTTGGACTTAATAAAGTATATCCCCTATGTTTTTAGAATTCTATCTTTGGGTATTTTTAAAATCGCATCTTTGGATTTAATGAAGTATATGTCACCTGAATAATAATAATAATAATAAAATCATACACAACTATCCAAGATAATGGCTTAGAAAAATTCGCTATAGAAGAAAAAGTACATAAAATGGAGAGAGCTTATGGAATAACTAGGAGTGTCTACAACAAAAGGTGTCTATCTAAAAATTTGAAGATACAACACTACAACACAGTAGTAAAACCAGAATGTCTTTATGCAAGTGAACGTTTAGTACTGAACTACAAATTACACAGACTTGAAGTCCTAGAAAGAAAAATCATTCAAAGAATACTTGGACCACCAAAAAATACAGAGGTATGGAAATTAAGAAGCAATGAAATAGTTTATCATGACATAGAAAACGTAAATGAAACACTACGAAAGAGGTGGCTGCTATTTTTAGGACACTTATAGAGAATGAACAGCAACAGGTTAACCAGACAGATTTTTAAATATTTGTAGGACAAGAAATCAATAATAGTCTGGATTCAAGAAGTTAGGAAAGATTTTGAAAGAAACAACATAAGTGAAAAAGATGCAACAGAAAAAGTTAGTTTCAAGAGTAAAGTGTTAAAAATGGAAGGATTCCAAGGCAAGAGGAAGAAGAAGACAGGGTCAGAATGGTCCGAGGAGAGAAAAAGGATACATAGTGAAAAGATGAAAGAATACTGGAGGAAAAAGAAAGAACAACAAAGAAGGAAGCATTGAAACTGGTGTGTGGTTCTTAAATGACCCAAAGGAAAAAAAGAAAGGAGAAGAAAATCATACACATTTAATAACCCAGCAGTTCTATTATCTGGCACCTACACATGCAAGGTACTGCTATGTTAACGAGCATCTAGGGTATTTATTTTATCCACCATTACATACCCCCAACACTAGTAATTTATACACTTGATACATGTCATATGCATCATAGTACCTGACCACACATTGAACAGAATATTTGTTGAGTGGAATCTATTTCTCTGTTTGCTTTTTAGTGTTAATTTCTGTGTGATTGTGAAACCTGATGAATATTTTTAAAAAAACCAACATTTTGAATGAAATAGCAGCTGTAAGCAGAAAATAACAACTGTTAAAATGTTTATTGTGGCTGAAAACCTAATTTGTAAGAAAACATTGTATAGGTATTTTGTTTTCACAGGCAAGACTTTCTTTTATGGAAAAAGTGATGACAAAAGCTGACGCAGCACGTGAACTTTTGGATCTGGGCACAACGGTACATATTCAGGGCAAGGTATACGAGCGTTACGAGAGGCGCCAAGTGTTTGTGACAGACATCTGTATCCTTACATGTGCACTGACATTCACTTTTCTTGTCTCTTGTAGCATTAACATTGTCTGTGAAACACTTTTTTCTTTTAGCTCTGATACCATTACTTTCAGTAAATCTTGTTTTCCTTGCATGCAATATGAAGTAACTAATGTATACGTTTGACTCATTGGGTGAATGGCAAACCAAGGCCTGGAGTTCAACCCTTAGTCAGCCATAAGATTTTATCTGTCTCTTCCACGACTTTCACAGCCGATGGTGATTAGTTTACACTGATGAGCTGAAGCATTGTGACCATTGTGCAGCATGAGACTGAATGCTGCCTGGTAGTGTTCCGGGCACATGATGTGGCCCGGGAAATACGTGAGCAGAATAGAGCAAATGGGGAATCATTCTAGCAACTACATGTACTGAAAATTGGGAATGTACTGACGTGAGTAAGTCTGGCAAAGAACAGATTGTTATGTCCAGCACTTGGGAGCAGGCAGATTGGAAACGGCAAAGCCAGTCAACGATTCACGTGAAACTGTCGTGAACATCTATGGAAGGTGGATGAAGTGTTAGTGCTGGACAAAAATACACTTGCTGACGCAATGGTGGGTGCCTTGTTTTACTCTGGGAGGGGACCGAGTGGATACTATAACACGTAGAATATTATTTCAGTTTGTTATAACATAGATAAGAAAATTCTTTGTCCAATCCATTTCATAAGTATTTACTACTGTCTCTCAACATTGTCTCGCTTGATACAGACAAAATTAAAAGTCTCACACTCGGAGTATGTGCAATAGTAACTTTCGCTTATAGCTCTGCCTAATACACTGATTACACAGCTGGCATACTAGAAGACGATGCTGCCATCTTAAGTCAGTGCTCACTGACTGGGGCAGAACGGTTCTGTGCTTGGCGGTAAATAGACAAGTGCATGCGGTGGCATAGTGAAATGTTTGTAGGCCTGGCTGTGTTGCTGTTGCTCATTCGTTGATGCAACTTGCAGCGACTATTGTTTCTTGTGGTCGCGTTGCGAGATATCGACCTTCCTCAGGCACCTCGCTCTTCAGACGACAGCACGTGAAGGACAGTGAAATCACGAGTAGGTGACAAGTTCGTGAATATCCTTGCCTCATAATAGAATGTGGAAGTCAGAGACTTGCCCAGTCTATAAAGCAGCATAGATCTGTGGCAGACCTGATGACATACTACAATTCTGCAGCAGGCAGAAGTGTTTTGAAGCAAACTGTACAGCGCACACTGTCAAATGTGGGCCCCCCATCAGACGACCACTATGTGGTCCCGTGTTGACCCGATGACATCATGAGTTGTGATTACAGTGGACATGGGATTGTCGACACTGGACTGTGGATCAGTGGAAATGTGTCTTGTAGCTGGATGAATCATATTAATTGTTACAGCAGATCAACATTCAGGTCTGGATACACCACCGTCTGTGTGCACAAAATATGCACCACTCCTATATCATGGGCCTTTGTAGGCAGTGTTATGGTATGGGGGGCATTCACATGCACTTCCGTGGGCTGTAGCTGTGGCTACGTGAACATTATTACGGACCACCAGCATCCCTACATTTTCCAGTAGGATAATTGTCGATCTCACAAGGTCATAATTGTCTTACAGCTGTTTGAGAAGTGTGATAGTGAACTCATGCTTCTGTCTCGGCCATGGAATTTGGTTGATCTAAAGCCTATGGAATGCATGGGGGCTGCTGTCGGGGGCCAGTTCCGTACCCACAAACCATCAGTCTGTGATTTATGGGAATCGTGTAGTCTGTGTGTAGATACTGGGTGCCACACACTTCTGGAAACTGCCTGAGGACTAATTGAATCTGTGCCCTGCACAGTATTCTGAAAGTGTACCACTACACTATTAAACAAATGGGTTGTCTCATCAGTGTATATGAAAAATGGCAAGAGGTGTGGGGTGCACATTAAACTATATGTCCACCTAAAACTGAGTGAGGAAGTCAGTTCAAAAGCTGGAGCAAGGATAGGATGATGCCTAATGAAGTGCAGTGGTGTCACGTGAAGCTTCAGGAGGTCAGTGATCTTTGTTTGAGCTCCTACTCTCTTTGCTGTCCACCCATGCTTCTTCCCCCCTCCCCCTTTTCAACTTTGTTTCCTTTCGTCTTCACAGCTGGTGGGTTCCTCTCATCCTGGGGTCTGAGTGACCTGTCTTCCCCACCCTACCTTTCCTGACCTAGGATGGTTTATGTGCTTTCATGCGAGTCTGTCGGTAGCACTGACATTTCTCTCGAATTACTAGCAAACAATTCTGTCTCATAGTTTTATAATGTTCTCTAGATTAGTTATGGTTCTGTCTCCCAACTGAAGGCCAAAACAACATCAACAACGACAAATTTTGGTACATTAACTCTCATTTCCACAGGCAATGATACTACCACACTGGCCAGACAGGTGGCTTCTGGAACCACCATACTGTCTCAGTGATGCCAGCTGACCTGACAGAAAAATTAAAAATCGTTTAACTTGCTGGCCACATGCACCTTCCCCCACCACCATTCAAGACTTTCAGAAAATGCTACTATGTGGAGCTGTTCTCATTCTACTTTTTTTTTATTGGATAGCACATTTCATTTGTGTACGTGAATAGTTAATGTCATGTTGAAAGAATGAGCTTTGTCTTCAGCTAAGTGACTAAATACTTCGTAAAGTGGCAAACTGTTCTAAACCTTGTGATAGGGTTCTAATAACAGCCTTCAGCAGTTCCTTATAATCGGTTGTAATAAAGAAACACAACATCATTGTAAATGATGATGATGATGATGATGATGATTTTGATGATGATGATGATTGGTTTGTAGGGCACTCAACTGCGCGGTTATCAGTGCCCATACAAAGTCCCATTTTTCATGCAGTCCATTGTTTTTACACTGTCCAATCTAGGCACTGTCACGAATGATGATGATGATGATGATGATGATGATGATAATGAAGACAACACAAACACCCAGTCCCTGGACAGAGAGAATCCCCAACCCAGTCCGGAATCAAATCCGGGACCCCGTGATCCAGAGGCAGCAATGCTATCCACTAGACCACGAGCTGCGGACTATTGTAAATGACATCACATTTTCCAAAAGTTTTGCAACTGAGACTACAGGATTGTCGAAGTTCATATTAGTGCAGAACAATCAATATTTTGAATGTATTGTATTATGATGAAGTGGAATTATATTTTTTTTTATTTATGTCTTCAGAGATTTAAAGCTGGCTTTGACCTAATTAAAATAGCATGTAAATATAATAGTGCTCTTATTGGCACAATCACTGAATGATGAATGTTTCGCACAGTAGTAGAAAATTTGGTGATAAAATTAAGTAAAGAATATAATATAATTTACAATATCTGTGACCTATCAGAGCCTTGACTAACTCTAAAAATAAAAATGAGCCAGAACTTTTGAGAGAAAGACAGTACTTTGCAATATAACTTCAGGGCATTGTAAGTGCCAGGCACAATTTCAAGTGAAAATATAGAAATTGTGTTTTTAGAAAAGAAGCAAGCATTCAGCAGTGATAATAAAGTAGTCTGCAGTTGCCAGGTGTCCCAGCGTTATGTGTAATGTAAGGCAAGCTGCCGTGTCATGTCGCACGTATGCCTAACTTTTGTATAGAACAAGAAATGTAGCTCAAAAAGATTTAGAAAATAGTTTTTCCTTATTCATTTACTTTTCGAACAATGCTTTGTCCTGTGTCAACAATGATGTTACTAGTGTGTTGATGCTCCCCCAAACAATTTCAACGAGGAATACATTTTCGTACTTGGTATTTTTGAGGCCGTGTTCTTCTGGTTAACATTTCTGTGAGCTTCTTATCTAAAATCTGCACACTTATGTTTATGCCTGCATGTCTTATTTATATTGACACTATATTGAAATAGTACAAATAAGAACTCAGATTTCCATGTGGAAACACTTACTCGTCTCAGAGGGTGATGGTGGGGGGGATTGCGTGTGCAAATTTTTGTTGCCTGTGGAGAGATGGCTTTACTTCAAGTGTGAACCAGGATGATTAATAAGTGGCTTTTCCATCTGAGCAAGTACTCCAACCCTAATGACGTAACAACTGGCGAGTTGTTCAGTTCTCATCTTCCTTTCTCTTTTGCTTGAATACTTACTTACCTTTGGTTGTTTCTCAGTTTAACACAGTTTCCATTTAGTTAATTTGTTGTTGTTCATGTTGTTTATTACTGAAAAAGTGTGTTAAAGTTGCATGCAATACATGCTATTTGACTGATGCTGTCTGTCAGCTCTTGGCAGCAAGTTTCACTGCACTTGTATCGATTCCTTCAACCTTAACACACATTTATCCGTCATCAAGAGCTTAGGAGAAGAAGCAGATCACATTTTGAAAGTTTGTGCATTATATAAGATGTATGACCGCGTAGAATCTGCCAGGAAAGCTAAGACTCTGGATTTAGTACTGGAAATTTCCCATTTTCCAGAAAGGCAACATCGACGAGCATATGATCCGTGGATTATATAGGTTACTTGTTATGCAGAACTTCTGATTTTACCTAAAATTCCTTCTGTAGCATTTCTTTTATTTTTATGCTTTGCTCTCTTTTTCTTAGTTTTACCCCATTGTTTTGAAAATTCATTTTTACTTTTTGGGCAATAAATATTTTTTTTACTTGGTTAGTTGGTCTGTGAATGGTTAAACGTTGATCTACATAACAGTTTTTGTTGGTGTGTTTTATGTAAGTATATGTTTAAATGTTTTGACCAATGAAGAATACAGCATTGTGTTTTTTCTGTGATTGTTAAATAAATGATATTATCACTATTTATTCTGTGTGTAAATATTCTTCTGTTTTGTGTGTAATGGCTTACTTTAATATCCTTAAATGCTTCTACTTACCGTGTATACACAACTGTTTACACTTACTAATGTATGTGTTTAGATGATGAATCTGTTTCACTGTAAACCTCAGATGCTGGTTTATCACTTATACCTAGAACCTCTCTGTGCTAAGAATGTGTAATAATAACCTTGACAGTATATCATTAGGTTCAGTGGCACCTTTTGAGACCTTCTGATAAAAACTCCCAACAGTTGTTCAGTGTTATTCCAACATTTGAGGCACTTCTCTCAGGCTTCTTTTGAAATACTCTAAGGATAATCCCTCATAGATATCAAACAAAATAATTAATTACAAAAGCTTTTTAAAGTGGGATATCTCGGGAGTGAAGACTGCTACATATACACAACAAGCTATCTGTCTGCCAAATTGTGGCTGAGAGTCAGCTGGATTACCCAGTTCCCAAGCATACCATCCAGTACAGTTCTTGATTTTGATTGCTTCAGAGTGTGTGTGGCCTGGGTTCTTCCTAACTGCACCAGCTTTTGTGAGTTATGCAGTTGGAAACTCTCTTTGCAACATATGCCTCCCCCTCGCCAGCCCAGCCTTTGTTAGTCCCTGACCTCCCCCTGTCCTGCTCCAACCACTCCAGCCTGATAAACATCTGCTGTTAACCCAGTGCACCTCCAAAATCTTTCCTCCTCTCCTCTCCTGCTCCTTTCCCCCCTCCCAGTGCAGCCTCTCCATGCTGCACCTAGCAGCCCACCATCCTGTCACCCCCACCTCTACCATACTTACCCCCACTATTTGCCCCAGCCGAAATCACTTTTAACTCCGGTAGGGCCTCACTGGCTGGAGATGAGAGTGGCCGTGTATGAGTGTATATGAATGTGTGTGTGTTTTTCTAAATCGGAAGGACTGTCCAAAAGTTTAATCTAGTTTTACAGGTGCCTGTCTGCTGCTCAGTGTCACCTCTATGTGGTGAACAACTTTCTATCCTCTTCCTATTGTTGTTCTGCATAAACTGTGATAGGTATGGTCAATGGATGGTACTTCATACCAATACTAGCTACTCGTTTTTGCGTTCTGTTTATATATGAAGCAATGGGAAAGGTACTATCTGCATTTGTTCCATTCTTACTAAAACAGCTCTAACTTCATTGTCACGGCCACTGTGCAAGAAGATAATGAAGACAATAGTCAACTTCAATTAACTTTACCCGAAATACTCTGCCTGACAATAAAACCAAATCATGCAGAGGACATTGTCAGATGTTGGGTAACTTAGTTCATTTACACTCAGAGATGAGAGAAAAAGGACACCACGAAGAAATTATGTAAATTGGTCACAAATTGACATTTGTACAAGCGTCAACAGAAAATGCTAAATTGTAAACTTTGGGACAACTGATGGATGAATGTGTGATGGAGTTGGCGAGGATATTAAACAGGCAACATGTAGATACCAGGTCATAAAGTCTTTGTGAATTTCATTCTGTGTACTCAATTGAACAGTAACTGTGCCTTGCAGATAGGTGCACGAACAACATATGCAGATGTCAGCATTTGACAGAGTATGTATAGTTGGGCTGAAAGAAACCAGTTGGAATATTAGGGCAATCACTCGACATTTGAATGTTAGCAATGCCACTGTCTGACAATTTTGGCAGGAATGGGTGATCCGTGTCCGAACACAGTGTCGAGAAAAAAGCAGACGAAAGAAAGAGAGGACCAAACAACTGTCGGAGAAGCATTTAGAGCCCCAGATTCATCGTTATCATCAATATGATGTGCAACTGGTGCTTCAGTGACCACAGTAACCATTAATAGATGGCTCACAGAAAGGGGTCTATGCTCACGACTCAGATTGCGCCAACTACCATTGGCCTCTGTTCACCGACAAGCTCGTTTGTGGTGGTGTTGACCACATTCATCTTGGAATCTCATTGACGAGAGTAAAAATATATTCAGCAATGAGTCCCACTTCAAACTGAACACCGTTGGCCTGTGAAAACCTGTCTGGAGATGCTCTGGAGAATGGTGGGATACCAACCTGACTGTTGCCTGACATACAGCTCAGCAACCAGAAGCAACGGCCTGGGGTGCTGTTTCTTTTCATAACAGGACTGCTGTGGTTGTCATCTGGTGATATTCTTCACTTCATTTTGTTGCCCTTCTTGGCAAGCCATCCTGAACTTACATTTCAGCAATATAATGCCTGTTTGCAAACGGCGAGAATTTGTGATGCTTGTCTTTGTGCTTGCTAAACTCTACCTTGGCCAGTAAAGACACTGAATCTCTCCCAAATTGAGAACATTTGGAGCATTATGTGTAGGGTCCCCTAACCGACTCAGAATTTTGATGATTTAATGCACCAGTTGGACAGAATTTGGCACAATATCCTTCAGAAAGACATCCAACAACTCTATCAATCAGTTCCAAGCTGAATAACTGCTTGCATGATGGTCAGAGGTGGACTGATGTGTCATTGGCTCACTCAATTTGTCAAGCTCTTTGTCTCAAATAAATCATCCAATTTTTTTGAAAGTGTAATCATTTTTGTCTGTACATGTACCTCACATTTACCAACTTCCATCCCATTCCGATAATTGCTTCATGGTGCATCTTTTTTAGTGCGTTCATACCATTAGTAGGTATGTAAAGGATCATTTAGAGTTGTCACCGGGCCTGATAGGGTAAGTAAGAGCACGAACAACGTCAGTAGTTGCGTGATTACTGTGAAGGTTACAGAGATGCCACAAACTCGTATCAGTCGGCATTGTCAGCACTTGACAGAGTTTGAAATGGGCCTCATTGTGAGTTTTCATTTGGTTAGGTTGTCAAATCGTGCAGTATCTAAATTTGTGGGGTACGTGGAAATAACAGTGGCCCAATGTCGGACAGCACGAAAGGCGGGCGTACTAATCGTCACAGTTCCGATTGACCGTGTCTCGACGACACGGGGGACGGTAGCCGTATCGTGCATTATGTACATCGAAACCTGTTCTCATCTGGTCCTGTGATCTGAGAGCAAGTAATGGATTACCTGCAACATTTTGCGTCACCTCACCTTCGGTCAGAGACTAGCAGCAACTGTCCTGTGTGTAGGCAGCTGCTGGTAACACCTCAACACAAATGGCTGCATTTAGAGTGGTACCTCGACTGGGAAGCTGCCGAGTAATGAATTGCAGTTCTGAACCGTGCCAGACGAGCACTGTCAGCTAGGTCGGTGATGCCTTGGGAAGAGGTCCCATTCTTCCAGTGTTTTGGAGAGGCACAGTGGCGTTTCTCTTGGCATCACATTGCAGGGAGCCTTCTTGCACGACTTCAAGTATTTAGGGAAGTCTCACGGCACAGTGATACGTTGGACATCCTGCACCGTCATATGTTACCTCTCGTGTGACGGTTTTGTAGTGCCATTTTTCGACAGGACAGTATTTGTCCACACGTGGCACACATCTCTAGAAACTGCTGAGGTACTTGTTTGGCCATCGGGATCCTGCAAGTCCATCCTAATATCAGTATTCAGGACACAAAGGACCAGTTATAATAGTTGTGGACCATTTTGCCTCAGGAGAGGATACGCAGGCTCCATGACACCCTTCCTAACCGAATGTGTGCATTCAGCCAGGCAACAGGGGCGCAATGTCGTGCCGATAAGTGGACTCGTACTGTTGAATTCTTTGTAAATTGGACCTAATATTGTTGTCACTGAAATGACATTGTATACCCTCTCAGCTTATGGCTGCTTTGTGTTCTTTGTCGGGTTGTGTAATTTTGGGAGAATGGCACTACATTTTTTCCAGTGATAACCGGTTAAGTTCCCAGAGCATATGTGTTGTGTGCTTTATATTGACCTGTTATGAGCCGAGCAATGTAGCCCTCAGCTATTTTGGTGATGTCTTTCCTTCAAATTGATAAATGAAGCTGTACACTACTCGAGATCGGTTCGGATACTGCAGACATGAACCTCTCGGAAGAGGTGTACCATCGCCTTCGTGCTTCTTCTGAATTGGCTTACACAGCCAGTAATGGGGCAGCATACAGTTTAATGTGGGCTCTGAACTGTGGTGCAATTTTGGAAGTTTTCACATTAACAAATTGTTGCCAGGCGTGAAAGATGCAAGTTTCAGTAAAAAGTTCTCGGACCGACTGAGAATCCGATCCCCGAACTTTGAATTTGCATGTATTGCTAAACACCCTGCGTCCCCAAATACTGGATCACTACTTAAGAATATATTGAACAACTCCTGTATACTGTTTCCTTAGTACACGAATTGTGCTTTTCCAGAATCCTCTCAACAAATCATGTCATATGACAAAATCCAGAAATTCACCACTAATTGTGTAATAGGATACTGTCAGTTTCAGTCTCTCAGTTGTGGACATCACCACGAATTTATTTGTAACACAGGTGGCATTCGGTATGCCAACCTGGAATAATGTCAAAGTCGTTACAGATGTCCTTGCTCCCGTCCATTGGCAATACTTACCTCTAGGCAGCTGCATTGTCAGCAATCGACAGGTGGGCACTGCTGACTTCATCTGATAAAGTTTGCTAATATATATTGAGATCAATAATGATCCCATTGTGCTTGGGGCACACCTGATGATACACTCCTGGAAATTGAAATAAGAACACCGTGAATTCATTGTCCCAGGAAGGGGAAACTTTATTGACACATTCCTGGAGTCAGATACATCACATGATCACACTGACAGAACCACAGGCACATAGACACAGGCAACAGAGCATGCACAATGTCGGCACTAGTACAGTGTATATCCACCTTTCGCAGCAATGCAGGCTGCTATTCTCCCATGGAGACGATCGTAGAGATGCTGGATGTAGTCCTGTGGAACGGCTTGCCATGCCATTTCCATCTGGCGCCTCAGTTGGACCAGCGTTCGTGCTGGACGTGCAGACCGCGTGAGACGACGCTTCATCCAGTCCCAAACATCCTCAATGGGGGACAGATCCGGAGATCTTGCTGGCCAGGGTAGTTGACTTACACCTTCTAGAGCACGTTGGGTGGCACGGGACACATGCGGACGTGCATTGTCCTGTTGGAACAGCAAGTTCCCTTGCCGGTCTAGGAATGGTAGAACGATGGGTTCGATGACGGTTTGGATGTACCGTGCACTATTCAGTGTCCCCTCGACGATCACCAGTGGTGTACGGCCAGTGTAGGAGATCGCTCCCCACACCATGATGCCGGGTGTTGGCCCTGTGTGCCTCGGTCGTATGCAGTCCTGATTGTGGCGCTCACCTGCACGGCGCCAAACACGCATACGACCACCATTGGCACCAAGGCAGAAGCGACTCTCATCGCTGAAGACGACACGTCTCCATTCGTCCCTCCATTCACGCCTGTCGCGACACCACTGGAGGCGGGCTGCACGATGTTGGGGCGTGAGCGGAAGACGGCCTAACGGTGTGCGGGACCGTAGCCCAGCTTCATGGAGACGGTTGCGAATGGTCCTCGCCGATACCCCAGGAGCAACAGTGTCCCTAATTTGCTGGGAAGTGGCGGTGCGGTCCCCTACGGCACTGCGTAGGATCCTACGGTCTTGGCGTGCATCCGTGCGTCGCTGCGGTCCGGTCCCAGGTCGACGGGCACGTGCACCTTCCGCCGACCACTGGCGACTACATCGATGTACTATGGAGACCTCACGCCCCACGTGTTGAGCAATTCGGCGGTACGTCCACCCGGTCTCCCGCATGCCCACTATACGCCCTCGCTCAAAGTCCGTCAACTGCACATACGGTTCACGTCCACGCTGTCGCGGCATGCTACCAGTGTTAAAGACTGCGATGGAGCTCCGTATGCCACGGCAAACTGGCTGACACTGACGGCGGCGGTGCACAAATGCTGCGCAGCTAGCGCCATTCGACGGCCAACACCGCGGTTCCTGGTGTGTCCGCTGTGCCGTGCGTGTGATCATTGCTTGTACAGCCCTCTCGCAGTGTCCGGAGCAAGTATGTTGGGTCTGACACACCGGTGTCAATGTGTTCTTTTTTCCATTTCCAGGAGTGTAGTTTTGTGGTACATTTCTGTCTTTTATACCATATCCACATAATGTGGATAAAAAATTCTTGAAGCCAGTCACATATTTGAGGACATACTCCATATGATAGTATATGTATTAAGAGTCAATACTGTCAGATATGTTTTGGAAATGTAGTAAAATGGAATCTACTTGTTTGTTTACATTTACTATGGGTTGGCACATAATGTTTCCATCAGCTTCAAGTGAGAACAGAAGCTTGGTGAATGCAAATATGTAATAATTTAATACAGTCGTAAATACAATTACACAAATGGGCAATCACTACTATATGTAGCACATATTGGCAGACCTCACTACACACTGAAAATAACTTCCCTGAAATGTTCTTTGTTCGCCTGTATACACTGTTGAAGGGACTGCGAGAAAGCTTTCATAATAAGCCTTAATGTATCCTGCAGAATGGCACTTATTTCACAGCAAATGGAGTTCGTCAGTTGTCCGCAAATTATTGGCAAAGCCCCTTTCCTTCACAAAATCCCAGAAGAGGTAATCCATGACTGTTAAATCTGAGAAATGGGATGAACACATCACATTGACAAAGCAGGATATTACACTATTTGAAAATGTTCGCCAGAGCACAGCCGCACTAAGTGTGCTGTGCAAGCTGTTGCTCTATCCTGCTGAAACCAAATGTCATTTGGCCATCTTCTGCCTGCAATTCTGGAATAAGGAAATTCTGCAAAATTTGGCAGTAGTGGATGGCATTCACTGTTGCTACACACCCGGCATCATCCTAAAATAAAAATCGGGACCAATAATTCAACATGTGTGAGCTTCACACCAAATCACAAGTTGTGGACTCACCTGTGGCTTTTCATGTAAACACTGTGGATTTTCCTCAGACCAATACCAAACTCTTTGCCTTTACAAATGTCTGCTTGTGTCTGTGTATGTGCGGATGGATATGTGTGTGTGTGCGAGTGTATACCTGTCCTATTTCCCCCCTAAGGTAAGTCTTTCCGTTCCCGGGATTGGAATGACTCCTTACACTCTCCCTTAAAATCCACATCCTTTCGTCTTTCCCTCTTTCCTGATGAAGCAACCGTTTGTTGCGAAAGCTTGAATTTTGTGTGTCTATCGACCTGCCAGCACTTTCATTTGGTAAGTCACATCATCTTTGTTTTTAGATATATTTTTCCCACGTGGAATGTTTCCATCTAAAAACAAAGATGATGAGACTTACCAAACAAAAGCGCTGGCAGGTCGATAGACACACAAACAAACACAAACACGCACACAAAATTCAAGCTTTTGCAACAAACGGTTGCTTCATCAGGAAAGAGGGAAGGAGAGGGAAAGACGAAAGGATATCGGCCTTGGCCGAAACTCTTTGCCTTTACAAATGTCTGCTTGTGTCTGTGTATGTGCGGTTGGATATGGGTGTGTGTGCCAGTGTATATCTGTCCTTTTTTCCCCCTAAGGTAAGTCTTTCCGCTCCTGGGATTGGAATGACTCCTTACCCTCTCCCTTAAAACCCACATCCTTTCATCTTTCCCTCTCCTTCCCTCTTTCCTGACGAAGCAACCGTGGGTTGCGAAAGCTTGAATTTTGTGTGTATGTTTGTGTTTGTTTGTGTGTCTGTCGACCTGCCAGCACTTTCGTTTGGTAAGTCACATCATCTTTGTTTTTAGATATATTTTTCCCACATGGAATGTTTCCCTCATATATATATATATATATATATATATATATATATATATATATATATATATATATATATATATACCCTAGCCGAGCCTCAGGTACAGGGCGGGTCGCAGGTGGCGGATAGCGAACGATCCATCAGATATGGTGGACAGCTGCGAATAAGGGGAAACCCAAATAAGCAGTCCCGGACCGAGGCGGCAGCATCACGAGGGTGTGGGAGGGTGACTTTTGGCAAGGGTCACACTCATTCAAAAACCACAGAACCCGAAGACGTTGCTGTGTCATGGCGAGTAAGTGCCGCCATTACAATAAGCACTGTCAACACCCAAATCCAGGACGCGTCTGAAGTGGGAACCATCAGCATCCTGGTCAGCGTCTGTTCACACAATGTGCGGCTGGTCATAATGTGCCAGGAACTAACAATCCCTGGTTCTAAACACCCAGTGGAAACACTGGACCAACTTGATTACAAGCAAGTATGACTCGTGCAAGTAATAACAACATTACCCCAGGTGGTAACCAATCCACCCATCAACAGATGGCAACCAGGAATTCGGAGTCTGGGGAACCTGGACGTACACGATTACATCAGAGAAAGTCGGAGCTCTCTGGCAAACTTCCACTTAAAACACCTACATACATTGGAACCTTTAACATAAATACATTAATCCAACCAGGAAAACTTCTAAACCTTACAACAGAACTTGAAAAGCAAAAGATAGTAATACTAGCTTTACAGGAGACACGTTTTACAGATGAAGAAACATCAGATTATGGCAACTATCGCATCTTTAAGAGCAAGACGGATAAACAAATCGGAAGAGGAGCCCCCCATCTCGGGATGGCGTTTATCATACACAAGAGCGTGCTCAGCTCCATCAAGGAAGTTACTCCCGTAAATAATAGGATAATGATGATGCGCTTACAATGTGCCAACAAAACATACACAATGGTTAATGTTCATGCTCCCACAAACGGAGACAACAAGAAAAACCCCATAGAAACAGAAAAGTTCTGTTCTACTCGGCGATTTTAATGCCCAAATTGGTAGAGAGAAAATCCACCAAAAAACCGTAGGCAAATATCCTGCACATAAATTTACCAATAAAAATGGTACAAGGCTCGTCGAACTATGTAAGCAGAATAACCTGAAGATAATGTCAACATCTCTAAGAAAATGTCCAAGAAAACAAAAGACATGGAGATCTCCTATACAACAAATTGGCGAGTTTCAAATAGATCATGTGGCGATTTCATACCCAGTACAAAAAGAAATTTACGACGTCCAAGTACGCAGAGGAGCAAACATTGATTCAGACCATTACCTAACTAGAATTAAAATCAAGTTTACAGCACGAAGAAGTCATCAGAAGAAAACAGAAATACAGAAATATGACACCAAGAAGATTAAAGAATCTAAAGTAAAAGAAGAATGGGAGAAGGAAAAGGCAAACACATGGGAAGAATTTCATTCTAAAATCACGCAAATAGCTAAGGAAACTATTCCCTTGAAAAAGATATTCAAACACCCTTGGTGGGATTCAGACTGTGAAAATGCATTGGAAAGGAGAAAAAAGGCATTTCAAGAATATAACAGTAAAAAATCACAAGAAAGTCTACATTTATTTAACGAGGTTAGAAAACAGGTTTCAAAATCTATTAGGCAAGCAAAAAGGAAGTACACAAAGGCACAACTGGATGCCATAGAAGAAAATTTCCAAAACTATAATACAAGAGACTTCTACAGAACTTTCGCAGATAAAATACGAGGATATATCCCTCAAAATTTATGTTTCAGAAAACCAGATGGTAAATTAGCCCTAACAAACCAGGAAAACTGTCAAGTATTCGCTCAATATTTTTCTAACCTACTAAATTGCCCTGAACCTAGTTTAAGGTTTCTCAAAGAAATCAGTGCCAACGCTCAACCGGATTCATTACCACCAACACAGGAAGAAATCAAATGTCACATTAAAAACTTAAAAAATAATAGAACATCTGGCGAAGATGGCATTGTTGCAGAGCTATTAAAAAACCTAGGACCAAAGACGTTGCAAGAGCTCACAAAAATAATAACAAAATTATGGGAAACAGAAAAATTACCAGAGGATTGGAAATGTGCCCTTATTCACCCGTTACATAAAAAAGGAGACAGAACAAATGTCAATAACTACAGGGGAATCTCACTTTTACAAGTCACCTACAAAATTCTCTCAACATGCCTGCTGAAAAGAACACAAGAGCAGCTGGAACGCCAAATTGGTGATTATCAAGCAGGCTTCCGCCCCGGTCGCTCATGCATAGAACAAATATTTAATTTAAAGGCAATATTAATACACAAAGCAATTAGAAATGCCCCCATAATTTGTACATTTGTAGATTTTAAGAAAGCCTATGACTCAATTGACCGGCAATCTTTGTTTAACATTTTAGAGGAACTTGGACTTGACTCCAAAACACTACGGCTTATCAAAGAATCACTGACAGACACTGTATCTAAAGTTAAATTCAGGGGAGAAATCTCTGAACCTTTTCTCATAAAAACTGGAGTACGTCAAGGTGACGGGCTATCTCCACTTCTGTTTAATATAGTCCTGGATAAAGTCATTAAGGAATGGGAAAAAGAATTAAAAAATCAATCCTACTGGAAACCAATCCATCTTGGTAGAACCAAAGACAACGTGGAGGTATCTTGTTTAGCATTCGCGGACGACTTGGCCATACTTGCAGATGATGAAGAAATCGCCACCAAACAAATAGAGATCCTTAAGGAATGCGCGGATAAAGTAGGTTTACAAATTTCGTTTCAAAAGACAGAATTTTTCTGTACGAAATTCCATATACACAGTTTGAACACAAAATATGGAAAAATAAATAGAGTAAAACATTTTAAATACCTAGGTGAAATTTTGGAGCCAACCGGAGGAGAGAAAGTTGCACAGAAGATCAGACAATAGAAAATGAAGAGAGCATATGGTATGACACATGAAATATACAATAAAAAATGCATCTCCTCGAACACAAAAATCAGACACTACTGCGCAGTAATTAAGCCAGCAGCACTATATGCTAGTGAAACGCTCACACTCCACACAAAATGTGACTTAGAAAAAATACTAAAAGAAGAACGCAAAATTATGAGAAAGATTTTAGGTCCAAAATTAACAGAAGAAGGATACCGGATACAATCAAGAAGAACCACAGAAACTATATAAAACGTGGCAGCAGACATAAGAAGGCGAAGATTAAAATTTTATGGACATGTCACTAGACTTCCCCCACACAACTCACCAACAGAATTCTCACTTACATAGAAAAAGTCAAATCAACAACACCATGGATTAGCCAAGTAAAATTAGATTTACAAAAAGCAAATATTGAACTTAAAGATGTCAAAGATAGAAAAACTTTTAGAAATAAGGTGGAAAAGTGGATTGTATTGTCGGAGAAGGAAGCACTAAAGAGAACAGGAACAAAATGGGCAGAAGAAAGAAAAAGAAAACATGGAGAACGAATGAAAGAAGTATGGAAGAAACGACGTCAGAAAGCTTTGCGTGATCCTTCTGGGTCCATTCGCGATAAGTAAGTAAGTATATATATATCTAAAAAGAAAGATGATGTGACTTACCAAATGAAAGTGCTGGCAGGTCGACAGACACACAAACATACACACAAAATTCAAGCTTTCGCAACAAACTGTTGCCTCATCAGGAAAGAGGGAAGGAGAGGGAAAGACGAAAGGATGTGGGTTTTAAGGGAGAGGGTAAGGAGTCATTCCAGTCCCGGGAGCAGAAAGACTTACCTTAGGGGGAAAAAAGGACGGGTACACACTCGGACACACACACATATCCATCCGCATATACACAGACACAAGCAGACATTTGTAAAGGCAAAGAGTTTGGGCAGAGATGTCAGTCGAGGCGACTGTGTGCGAGTGTGTACCCGTCCTTTTTTCCCCCTAAGGTAAGTCTTTCCGCTCCCGGGACTGGAATGACTCCTTACCCTCTCCCTTAAAACCCACATCCTTTCGTCTTTCCGTCTCCTTCCCTCTTTCCTGATGAGGCAATAGTTTGTTGCGAAAGCTTGAATTTTGTGTGTATGTTTGTGTTCGTTTGTGTGTCTGTCGACCTGCCAGCACTTTCATTTGGTAAGTCACATCATCTTTGTTTTTAGATATATTTTTCGTTCGTGGAATGTTTCCTTCTATTATAACCATATATATATATAATAGAGGGAAACATTCCACGTGGGAAAAATATATCTAAAAAGAAAGATGATGAGACTTACCAAACAAAAGCGCTGGCAGGTCGATAGACACACAAACATACACACAAAATTCTAGCTTTCGCAACCAACGGTTGCCTCGTCGCCCCGACTGACATCTCTGCCCAAACTCTTTGCCTTTACAAATGTCTGCTTGTGTCTGTGTATATGCGGATGGATATGTGTGTGTGTGTGTGTGTGTGCGCGAGAGTATACCCGTCCTTTTTTCCCCCTAAGGTAAGTCTTTCCGCTCCCGGGATTGGAATGACTCCTTACCCTTTCCCTTAAAACCCAAATCCTTTTGTCTTTCCCTCTCCTTCCCTCTTTCCTGACGAGGCAACCGTTGGTTGCGAAAGCTAGAATTTAGTGTGTATGTTTGTGTTTGTTTGTGTGTCTATTGACCTGCCAGCGCTTTTGTTTGGTAAGTCTCATCATCTTTCTTTATATATATATATATATATATATATATATATATATATATATATATATATATATATACACACCTAAAAACAAAGATGATGTGACTTACCAAATGAAAGTGCTGGCAGGTCGACAGACACACAAACGAACACAAACACACACACAAAATTCAAGCTTTCGCAACAAACTGTTGCCTCATCAGGAAAGAGGGAAGGACGAAAGGATGTGGGTTTTAAGGGAGAGGGTAAGGAGTCATTCCAGTCCCGGGAGCGGAAAGACTTACCTTAGGGGGAAAAAAGGACGGGTATACACTCGCACACACACACATATCCATCCACACATATACAGACACCCATATATATATATATATATATATATATATATATATACAGGGTTGTTACAAATGATTGAAGCGATTTCAGAGCTCTACAATAACTTTGTTATTTGAGATATTTTCACAATGCTTTGCACACACATACGAAAACTCAAAATGTTTTTTTAGGCATTCACAAATGTTCGATATGTGCCCCTTTAGTGACTCGGCAGACATCAAGCCGATAATCAAGTTCCTCCCACACTCGGCGCAGCATGTCCCCATCAATGAGTTCGAAAGCATCGTTGATGCGAGGTCGCAGTTCTGGCACGTTTCTTGGTAGAGGAGGTTTAAACACTGAATCTTTCACATAACCCCACAGAAAGAAATTGCCTGGGGTTAAGTCGGGAGAGCGTGGAAGCCATGACACGAATTGCTGATCATGATCTCCACCACGACTGATCCATCGGTTTCCCGATCTCCTGTTTAAGAAATGCCGAACATCATGATGGAAGTGCGGTGGAGCACCATCCTGTTGAAAGATGAAGTTGGCGCTGTCGGTCTCCAGTTGTGGCATGAGCCAATTTATTCGTCGACTTCCGCGGGCTACGCGTGAAACTTGCGCGCACGCGTTCAACCGTTTCTTCGCTCACTGCAAGCCGACCCGTTGATTTCCCCTTACAGAGGCATCCAGAAGCTTTAAACTGCGCATACCATCGCCGAATGGAGTTAACAGTTGGTGGATCTTTGTTGAACTTTGTCCTGAAGTGTCATTGCACTGTTATGACTGACTGATGTGAGTGCATTTCAAGCACGAGATACGCTTTCTCGGCTGCTGTCGCTATTTTGTCTCACTGCGCTCCCGAGTGCTCTGGCGGCAGAAACATGAAGTGCGGCTTCAGCCGAACAAAACTTTATGAGTTTTTCTACGTATCTGTAGTGTGTCGTGACCATATATCAATGAATGGAGCTACAGTGAATTTATGAAATCGCTTCAATCATTTGTAATAGCCCTGTATATATATACACACTCCTGGAAATTGAAATAAGAACACCGTGAATTCATTGTCCCAGGAAGGGGAAACTTTATTGACTCATTCCTGGGGTCAGATACATCACATGATCACACTGACAGAACCACAGGCACATAGACACAGGCAACAGAGCATGCACAATGTCGGCACTAGTACAGTGTATATCCACCTTTCGCAGCAATGCAGGCTGCTATTCTCCCATGGAGACGATCGTAGAGATGCTGGATGTAGTCCTGTGGAACGGCTTGCCATGCCATTTCCACCTGGCGCCTCAGTTGGACCAGCGTTCATGCTGGACGTGCAGACCGTGTGAGACGACGCTTCATCCAGTCCCAAACATGCTCAATGGGGGACAGATCCGGAGATCTTGCTGGCCAGGGTAGTTGACTTACACCTTCTAGAGCACGTTGGGTGGCACGGGATACATGCGGACGTGCATTGTCCTGTTGGAACAGCAAGTTCCATTGCCGGTCTAGGAATGGTAGAACAATGGGTTCGATGACGGTTTGGATGTACCGTGCACTATTCAGTGTCCCCTCGACGATCACCAGTGGTGTACGGCCAGTGTAGGAGATCGCTCCCCACACTATGATGCCGGGTGTTGGCCCTGTGTGCCTCGGTCGTATGCAGTCCTGATTGTGGCGCTCACCTGCACGGCGCCAAACACGCATACGACCATCATTGGCACCAAGGCAGAAGCGACTCTCATCGCTGAAGACGACACGTCTCCATTCGTCCCTCCATTCACGCCTGTCGTGACACCACTGGAGGCGGGCTGCACGATGTTGGGGCGTGAGCGGAAGACGGCTTAACGGTGTGCGGGACCGTAGCCCAGCTTCATGGAGACGGTTGCGAATGGTCCTCGCCGATACCCCAGGAGCAACAGTGTCCCTAATTTGCTGGGAAGTGGCGGTGCGGTCCCCTACGGCACTGCGTAGGATCCTACGGTCTTGGCGTGCATCCGTGCGTCTCTGCGGTCCGGACCCAGGTCGACGGGCACGTGCACCTTCCGCCGACCACTGGCGACAACATCGATGTACTGTGGAGACCTCACGCCCCACGTGTTGAGCAATTCGGCGGTACGTCCACCCGGCCTCCCGCATGCCCACTATACGCCCTCGCTCGAAGTCCGTCAACTGCACATACGGTTCACGTCCACGCTGTCGCGGCATGCTACCAGTGTTAAAGACTGCGATGGAGCTCCGTATGCCATGGCAAACTGGCTGACACTGACGGCGGCGGTGCACAAATGCTGCGCAGCTAGCGCCATTCGACGGCCAACACCGCGGTTCCTGGTGTGTCCGCTGTGCCGTGCGTGTGATCATTGCTTGTACAGCCCTCTCGCAGTGTCCGGAGCAAGTATGGTGGGTCTGACACACCGGTGTCAATGTGTTCTTTTTTCCATTTCCAGGAGTGTATATATATTCCTAAAAACAAAGTGATGTGACTTACCAAATGAAAGTGCTGGCAGGTCGACAGACACACAAACGAACACAAACATACACACAAAATTCAAGCTTTCGCAACAAACTATTGCCTCATCAGGAAAGAGGGAAGGAGACGGAAAGACGAAAGGATGTGGGTTTTAAGGGAGAGGGTAAGGAGTCATCCCAGTCCCGGGAGCGGAAAGACTTACCTTAGGGGGAAAAAAGGACGGGTATACACTCGCACACACACACACAGATCCATCCACACATATACCGACTCAAGCAGACATATTTAATGACAAAGAGTTTGGGCAGAGATGTCAGTCGAGGCAGAAGTGCAGAGGCAAAGATGTTGTTGAATGACAGGTGGGGTATGAGTGGCGGCAACTTGAAATTAGCGGAGATTGAGGCGTGGTGGATAACGGGAAGAGAGGATATATTGAAGAGCAAGTTCCCATCTCCGGAGTTCGGATAGGATGGTGTTACTAGGAAGTATCCAGATAACCCGGACGGTGTAACACTGCGCCAAGATGTGCTGGTCGTGCACCAAGGCATGTTTAGCCACAGAGTGATATCCTCATTACCAACAAACACTGTCTGCCTGTGTCCATTCATGCGAATGGACAGTTTGTTGCTGGTCATTCCCACATAGAATGCATCACAGTGTAGGCAGGTCAGCTGGTAGATCACGTGGGTGCTTTCACACGTGGCTCTGCCTTTGATTGTGTACACCTTCCGGGTTACAGGACTGGAGTAGGTGGTGGTGGGAGGGTGCATGGGACAGCTTTTACACCGGGGACGGTTACAAGGGTAGGAGCCAGAGGGTAGGGAAGGTGATTTGGGGATATCATAGGGATGAACTAAGAGATTATGAAGGTTAGGTGGACGTCGGAAAGACACTCTTGGTGGAGTGGGGAGGATTTCATGAAGGATGGATCTCATTTCAGGGCAGGATTTGAGGAAGTCGTATCCCTGCTGGAGAGCCACATTCAGAATCTGATCCAGTCCCGGAAAGTATCCTGTCACAAGTGGGGCACTTTTGTGGTTCTGTGGGAGGTTCTGGGTTTGAGAGGATGAGGAAGTGGCTCTGGTTATTTGCTTCTGTACCAGGTCGGGAGGGTAGTTGCGGGATGCGAAAGCTGTTGTCAGGTTGTTGGTGTAATGCTTCAGGGATTCCGGACTGGAGCAGATTCGTTTGCCACGAAGACCTAGGCTGTAGGGAAGGGACCGTTTGATGTGGAATGGGTGGCAGCTGTCGTAATGGAGGTACTGTTGCTTGTTGGTGGGTTTGATGTGGACGGACGTGTGAAGCTGGCCATTGGACAGGTGAAGGTCAACATCAAGGAAAGTGGCATGGGATTTGGAGCAGGACCAGGTGAATCTGATGGAACCAAAGGAGTTGAGGTTGGAGAGGAAATTCTGGAGTTCTTCTTCACTGTGAGTCCAGATCATGAAGATGTCATCAATAAATCTGTACCAAACTTTGGGTTGGCAGGCCTGGGTAACCAAGAAGGCTTCCTCTAAGCGACCCATGAATAGGTTGGCGTACGAGGGGGCCATCCTGGTACCCATGGCAGTTCCCTTTAATTGTTGGTATGTCTGGTTTTCAAAAGTGAAGAAGTTGTGGGTCAGGATGAAGCTGGCTAAGGTAATGAGGAAAGAGGTTTTAGGTAGGGTGGCAGGTGATCGGCGTGAAAGGAAGTGCTCCATCGCAGCGAGGCCCATGACGTGCGGGATATTTGTGTATAAGGAAGTGGCATCAATGGTTACAAGGATGGTTTCTGGGGGTAACGGATTGGGTAAGGATTCCAGGCGTTCGAGAAAGTGGTTGGTGTCTTTGATGAAGGATGGGAGACTGCATGTAATGAGTTGAAGGTGTTGATCTACGTAGGCAGAGATACGTTCTGTGGGGGCTTGGTAACCAGCTACAATGGGGCGGCCGGGATGATTGGGTTTGTGAATTTTAGGAAGAAGGTAGAAGGTAGGCGTGCGGGGTGTCGGTGGGGTCAGGAGGTTGATGGAGTCAGGTGAAAGGTTTTGTAGGGGGCCTAAGGTTCTGAGGATTCCTTGAAGCTCTGCCTGGACATCAGGAATGGGATTACCTTGGCAAACTTTGTATGTGGTGTTGTGTGAAAGCTGACGCAGTCCCTCAGCCACATACTCCCGACGATCAAGTACCACGGTCGTGGAACCCTTGTCCGCCGGAAGAATGACGATGGACCGGTCAGCCTTCAGATCACGGATAGCCTGGGCTTCAGCAGTGGTGATGTTGGGAGTAGGATTAAGGTTTTTTAAGAAGGATTGAGAGGCAAGGCTGGAAGTCAGAAATTCCTGGAAGGTTTGGAGAGGGTGATTTTGAGGAAGAGGAGGTGGGTCCCACTGTGGCGGAGGACGGAACTGTTCCAGGCAGGGTTCAATTTGGCTAGTGTCTTGGGGAGTTGGACAATTAGGGGTAGGATTAGGATTATTTTTCTTCGTGGCAAAGTGATACTTCCAGCAGAGAGTACGAGTGTAGGACAGTAAATCTTTGACGAGGGCTGTTTGGTTGAATCTGGGAGTGGGGCTGAAGGTGAGGCCTTTGGATAGGACTGAGGTTTCGGATTGGGAGAGAGGTTTGGAGGAAAGGTTAACTACTGAATTAGGGTGTTGTGGTACCAGATTGTGTTGATCGGAATTTTGAGGTTTTGGAGGGAGTGGAGCTGGAAGTGGGAGATTGAGTAGATGGAAGAGACTGGGTTTGTGTGCAATGAGAGGTGTGAGGTTTCCTGGAAAGGTTGTGAAGGGTGAGTGAGTTGCCTTTCCGGAGGTGGGAAACCAGGAGATTGGATAGTTTTTTGAGGTGAAGGGTGGCATGCTGTTCTAAATTGCGGTTGGCCTGTAGGAGGATGCCCTGAATAGCCGGTGTGGATGTGGGAGAGGAAAGATTGAGGACTTTTATTAAGGATGGGAGTTGACGGGTGTGTTCATTGGCTGAGTTGATGTGTAGGTGAAGGATTAGGTGGGTGAGGGCAATGGATTGTTCAGTTTGGAACTGGTATAGGGACTGATGGAAAGAAGGGTTGCAGCCAGAGATGGGAACTTTAAGTGTGAGGCCTTTGGGGGTTATGCCAAATGTCAGACAAGCCTGAGAAAATAAAATATGTGAGCGTAATCTGGCTAGGGTGAAGGCATGTTTGCGGAGGGAATGTAAATGAAACTTAATGGGGTCGTTGTGGGGGTGTTGTGAGGGTGACATGGTATTAGATGGTGGGAAGTTTAACATGAGGTTGAAATGAAAACGAAAGATAGAAATATATAGGGAGAGATAAAGGTGAACTAGAAAGCAACTGGAGATCTGGTATGAAAAAAGGCGAAAAAGTGTTGGTTAAGTTGGTCCTGTGGTGAACTTGGGTTGGTAGACAGCGATGTGCATAAAGGTTAGGTGGTTGTGTTGTCGCTAAATCACGTTAAAGGACGGAGAAATTCGGGAAAATTTCGAAAAAACGTATTAAAAGGGGTGGTGTTGTGGTGAAAGATTACGAAAATGGGGCTAACAATTGTAGAAATAGTGACGTTAAAACCTGTGGGGAGCGGCTAAAATGATCAGTGATGTGCGAAAAACGGAAGTGGAAATAAAGTTAAAGTTATTAGAACTAGCCGAAATGGTTGTTTAATACGTGAAAGCAGCTGTTATTGAACTTGAAACGGTGGATTTTATAGCAGCGGTAATGTTGAAAGCGGAAAATAAAATTTATTTGGTTATGGTTTGGAAGTGGGTTACGTATTGTTGAGCATATATAGGCGGGATAAAATTGTATAGTAGATTACGGTAAAAGGGGAAGGTGAATACAAAGTGAAACTACTGGTAAAAACAGAAATAGAAAATAAAGAGAAATAAGACGACAGGAAAGATTTCGAAATGCAAAGGCGACAATAACAAACGTAATTGTTGGGTTCAAATTAATGATATGGTTATAATAGAAGGAAAAATTCCACGAAGGAAAAATATACCTAAAAACAAAGTGATGTGACTTACCAAATGAAAGTGCTGGCAGGTCGACAGACACACAAACGAACACAAACATACACACAAAATTCAAGCTTTCGCAACAAACTGTTGCCTCATCAGGAAAGAGGGAAGGAGAGGGAAAGACGAAAGGATGTGGGTTTTAAGGGAGAGGGTAAGGAGTCGTTCCAGTCCCGGGAGCGGAAAGACTTACCTTAGGGGGAAAAAAGGACGGGTATACACTCGCACACACACACACATATCCATCCACACATATACAGACACAAGCAGACATATTTAAAGACAAAGAGTTTGGGCAGAGATGTCAGTCAAGGCAGAAGTGCAGAGGCAAAGATGTTGCTGAATGACAGGTGAGGTATGAGTGGTGGCAACTTGAAATTAGTGGGGATTGAGGCCTGGTGGATAACGGGAAGAGAGGATATATTGAAGAGCAAGTTCCCATCTCCGGAGTTCGGATAGGTTGGTGTTACTAGGAAGTATCCAGATAACCCGGACGGTGTAACACTGCGCCAAGATGTGCTGGTCGTGCACCAAGGCATGTTTAGCCACAGGGTGATCCTCATTACCAACAAACACTGTCTGCCTGTGTCCATTCATGCGAATGGACAGTTTGTTGCTGGTCATCCCCACATAGAATGCATCACAGTGTAGGCAGGTCAGTTGGTAGATCACGTGGGTGCTTTCACACGTGGCTCTGCCTTTGATTGTGTACACCTTCCGGGTTACAGGACTGGAGTAGGTGGTGGTGGGAGGGTGCATGGTACAGGTTTTACACCGGGGGCGGTTACAAGGGTAGGAGCCAGAGGGTAGGGAAGGTGGTTTGGGGATTTCATAGGGATGAACTAAGTGGTTACGAAGGTTAGGTGGAGTGGGGAGGATTTCATGAAGGATGGATCTCATTTCAGGGCAGGATTTGAGGAAGTCGTATCCCTGCTGGAGAGCCACATTCAGAATCTGATCCAGTCCTGGAAAGTATTCTGTCACAAGTGGGGCACTTTTGTGGTTCTTCTGTGGGAGGTTCTGGGTTTGAGAGGATGAGGAAGTGGCTCTGGTTATTTGCTTCTGTACCAGGTCGGGAGGGTAGTTGCGGGATGCGAAAGCTGTTGTCAGGTTGTTGGTGTAATGCTTCAGGGATTCCGGACTGGAGCAGATTCGTTTGCCACGAAGACCTAGGCTGTAGGGAAGGGACCGTTTGATGTGGAATGGGTGGCAGCTGTCGTAATGGAGGTACTGTTGCTTGTTGGTGGGTTTGATGTGGACGGACGTGTGAAGCTGGCCATTGGACAGGTGAAGGTCAACATCAAGGAAAGTGGCATGGGATTTGGAGCAGGACCAGGTGAATCTGATGGAACCAAAGGAGTTGAGGTTGGAGAGGAAATTCTGGAGTTCTTCTTCACTGTGAGTCCAGATCATAATTTCTGACTTCCAGCCTTGCCTCTCAATCCTTCTTAAAAAACCTTAATCCTACTCCCAACATCACCACTGCTGAAGCCCAGGCTATCCGTGATCTGAAGGCTGACCGGTCCATCGTCATTCTTCCGGCGGACAAGGGTTCCACGACCGTGGTACTTGATCGTCGGGAGTATGTGGCTGAGGGACTGCGTCAGCTTTCACACAACACCACATACAAAGTTTGCCAAGGTAATCCCATTCCTGATGTCCAGGCAGAGCTTCAAGGAATCCTCAGAACCTTAGGCCCCCTACAAAACCTTTCACCTGACTCCATCAACCTCCTGACCCCACCGACACCCCGCACGCCTACCTTCTACCTTCTTCCTAAAATTCACAAACCCAATCATCCCGGCCGCCCCATTGTAGCTGGTTACCAAGCCCCCACAGAACGTATCTCTGCCTACGTAGATCAACACCTTCAACTCATTACATGCAGTCTCCCATCCTTCATCAAAGACACCAACCACTTTCTCGAACGCCTGGAATCCTTACCCAATCCGTTACCCCCAGAAACCATCCTTGTAACCATTGATGCCACTTCCTTATACACAAATATCCCGCACGTCATGGGCCTCGCTGCGATGGAGCACTTCCTTTCACGCCGATCACCTGCCACCCTACCTAAAACCTCTTTCCTGACCCACAACTTCTTCACTTTTGAAAACCAGACATACCAACAATTAAAGGGAACAGCCATGGGTACCAGGATGGCCCCCTCGTACGCCAACCTATTCATGGGTCGCTTAGAGGAAGCCTTCTTGGTTACCCAGGCCTGCCAACCCAAAGTTTGGTACAGATTTATTGATGACATCTTCATGATCTGGACTCACAGTGAAGAAGAACTCCAGAATTTCCTCTCCAACCTCAACTCCTTTGGTTCCATCAGATTCACCTGGTCCTGCTCCAAATCCCATGCCACTTTCCTTGATGTTGACCTTCACCTGTCCAATGGCCAGCTTCACACGTCCGTCCACATCAAACCCACCAACAAGCAACAGTACCTCCATTACGACAGCTGCCACCCATTCCACATCAAACGGTCCCTTCCCTACAGCCTAGGTCTTCGTGGCAAACGAATCGGCTCCAGTCCGGAATCCCTGAAGCATTACACCAACAACCTGACAACAGCTTTCGCATCCCGCAACTATCCTCCCGACCTGGTACAGAAGCAAATAACCAGAGCCACTTCCTCATCCTCTCAAACCCAGAACCTCCCACAGAAGAACCACAAAAGTGCCCCACTTGTGACAGGATATTTTCCGGGACTGGATCAGATTCTGAATGTGGCTCTCCAGCAGGGATACGACTTCCTCAAATCCTGCCCTGAAATGAGATCCATCCTTCATGAAATCCTCCCCACTCCACCAAGAGTGTCTTTCCGCCGTCCACCTAACCTTCGTAACCTCTTAGTTCATCCCTATGAAATCCCCAAACCACCTTCCCTACCCTCTGGCTCCTACCCTTGTAACCGCCCCCGGTGTAAAACCTGTCCCATGCACCCTCCCACCACCACCTACTCCAGTCCTGTAACCCGGAAGGTGTACACAATCAAAGGCAGAGCCACGTGTGAAAGCACCCACGTGATCTACCAACTGACCTGCCTACACTGTGATGCATTCTATGTGGGAATGACCAGCAACAAACTGTCCATTCGCATGAATGGACACAGGCAGACAGTGTTTGTTGGTAATGAGGATCACTCTGTGGCTAAACATGCCTTGGTGCACGACCAGCACATCTTGGCGCAGTGTTACACCGTCCGGGTTATCTGGATACTTCCTAGTAACACCAACCTATCCGAACTCCGGAGATGGGAACTTGCTCTTCAATATATCCTCTCTTCCCGTTATCCACCAGGCCTCAATCTCCGCTAATTTCAAGTTGCCGCCACTCATACCCCACCTGTCATTCAACAACATCTTTGCCTCTGCACTTCTGCCTCGACTGACATCTCTGCCCAAACTCTTTGTCATTAAATATGTCTGCTTTTGTCTGTATATGTGTGGATGGATATGTGTGTGTGTGTGTGCGAGTGTATAACCGTCCTTTTTCCCCCTAAGGTAAGTCTTTCCGCTCCCGGGACTGGAATGACTCCTTACCCTCTCCCTTAAAACCCACATCCTTGCGTCTTTCCCTCTCCTTCCCTCTTTCCTGATGAGGCAACAGTTTGTTGCGAAAGCTTGAATTTTGTGTGTATGTTTGTGTTCGTTTGTGTGTCTGTCGACCTGCCAGCACTTTCATTTGGTAAGTCACATCATCTTTGTTTTTAGATATATTTTTCCTTCGTGGAATGTTTCCTTCTATTATAACCATATATATATATATATATATATATATATATATATATATATATATATATATATATATATATATTTTACTAACATATCCACTCGTGAAAAAATTTGCTTCATCAAACATAAGCCATAGTTGGAGCAACAGTGTTGTTTTGTTAATCATTGAAAGAATGTTGTGACATAGCAAATTGTAATTATTCCATCTGTTATGACTTCAACTTCTCCTGTTAACAGTATTTTTCCTTTGTTCATTTATTAAATATTGTACATTTTCTATATACTGTACGTGTGGGAGGTGTTCAAATATTCCAAAACATCAGTTAAACTGTTTCTCACTTAGATTCATTATTCGAGCTAATAATTTTGATGTGCTGATCATAATGCTGCACTTGATTTCACTGGAAAATCAATTAAAAGTTATACTTAATTGAAAATTCCACTACAGTATAGATAAACCTGTGTGATCTAATATATTTTTGGGCATAGTGATATCACCAATTATAAAGATTTGCAGCTAAACTTTCAAATAACACATTTCCAATTCTGTGAAATTAATTAATTCACAAGATAATTAATAGTTTTCATTGTAGATTTTGCGTCTATGCTTATTAAATTTTGACTTTTCCCATTATACGTTTGCAGATCTGAATTTTATACACAATATGTCACACTTCATTAATTGAATAAGCCATTAATTTTTGCCTAAGCTATTGTGATTTTTGATATGGTGTTTGTATTCCTAATGCAAATGCATAAAATGATTGCATTGACTTTTCAAAATTTCTAGACCACCACATTCTCCACAAACCAAATTTTTATCAATACTTATTATCCATCCAAGTAGTGAAATATGATGGAGCATTTTATCAAAGGATTGTATATTTTCTAAAATTTGTTCATACATCAGTCTTTAAACATTCAAATGCTACTCAAAATCAACAGTCTTTGCCCAGTCATGGTCAAGCTAACAAACATGTGGTATCTGTGACGAATCTACTTCCCGTGTTTGCTCATGCCACAGCTATGTGCAATTTGTAAAAAAAAAAAAAAAAAAAAAAAAAAAAAAAAAAAAAAAATTTGTTCATCAGCATCCGCAAAAACTCAGCAGTGTTCATGTTTAAAAATTTTCAGGTTATTTCTGTAACTCAAGTTAATGAATATTGTGACGTCGAGAATGGTTTTTTGCATGAATGTTGTGTACAAGATCTGTGCTAATACCTTGATGTGGTCAGGAAATGTCATTGTTCTGAAATTTAGAATACGGCTTAATGTATTGCAACAATGGACACTAGGGCACAAAGTTCGATACAATAGTTCTGTTATCCTTCTTATAAAAATGCTGAGACCAGTACTGTTTTTCCAGGTAATTGGGATGATTCATTGCACAAGAGATTAGTGATAAATTTTAATTTGGGAGTGGGATACTGCTTCAGCAATGTAATATATAACAGGGAACTATCAATTTTATGCCACCTGGGAAGTAAAAGGAATCATAGTTTTACTGTGTTGAAAATGATTGTCTGGAGAGAGCTAGAGAGAGAGAGAGAGAGAGAGAGAGAGAGATACAGAAAAATAATTGAATCAAAGAACATTTGTTTTCCTCTTTATTTCTCAGTATTTTACAGTAATATTAAGCTATTCTTACTCCTCTACTGGTACAATCTCACAGTATGTCACACTGCAGGACTTGTGCCATTTCTTGTGTACTTCAATGCACACACACAAAAATAAAGCTCATTGTGTTTGACATTACATTTACTATTGGCTGATGCAATCACTTGACATATTTTCAAAACAGGTAATACAGAACTTACTACCCTATGAACAATGTCCCTTTCACAAGTAATAATTAACCTACAAAAAGAAATGAAGTGGTTAAGTTGTCCAAGGTTTTGAAAATCCCTTTTTTCTTCTTCTTTAGTGTAGCATAAGCATTTCTCTTCCCATTCAAAATTGTGCACAGAAAAAGAACGTGCTCTGACTTACTCGGTAATCTTACCTTTCATTTAATACCTGTGACACATTAACACTGGTTTCTTTTCATGGTACTTTTGTGGGTGCAGCAAGTTGGTTTTTGTGAGAAGATTATAACACTTTGCTAATAAACTGTGATGTAGATCTTTTTTCCTTCCCTTTTGATGCAGCAGGTCTTGTGCGGTAAAATATCAAAATTTTATAAAATGCACAGTCAGTAAACTTTGTTAGGACATTGAAACAATGTTGCCACAGAATGTTAGCTATTGGCAAGTAAAGTGCTCCAACCAGCAAACTTGTTCAGAAATATGGGATATGTTTGATGCTACTGACCTTTTTTTTTTTTTTTTAAATGGCTTTCTCTGTTGCAGAAAAGAGAAAACTGTGTGCACTCTGATTTCCATTTTGATATGATACTACACACTGAATGCTTCTTTCAAATGTCTCAGAATACTGAATTAATGCCAACAAAAGTATCATCAAAATTTTCGATCTTGTGCAACTTTTATGGATGATTTTAAACCCTTATTAATGTCTGCCTCAACTGCTACAGTCCTTTTCTAAAGTTAAACTTCCTCAAACATAATTATTGCAGTCAGGCTCTTCTACATCATACCATTCCAAAAAGCTGATGACTCATCTTTAACATGACTTCTCTTCTTCCTCCTGTTTCATTTGCAAATTTAAGACCAAATATAGTGCAGAAGGTAAGCAGTGCTGGCATTTTTAGCTCCTGAAAAATCATTTAAACATGTTCATTATGAACTTTTCAGGCTTCTTCCCAAAATCAGAGACAGCATGTGTAAATGAATCTTACAGCAGGTTCTGAAGTAATATTTTGTAATGACTCACACTTTAATTAACTACAGTGAAGGAAGTGATACAGCAAGGCATTTCTAACTAACTGAAGCAGCACAACTGCAACAATGTAGGAATTAAATAATAAATAAAATTGTAAATACAAAAATATCAACCATTGCATTTTGTACAAAAATTATAAGGTTCAGTGTCTAACACTCAGAAACCAATATATATATTTATATAGACATCTTTAGAGTAATATACAGCATTTACATAATATTTACTTTACATTTTTAATTAATGCTTTAATTAAAGATTGGAGATACATATGCACACACATAAATATGGGGAATGGCTGCTGTCAATACATAAAGCTGATGAACAGGTAATGTTTAGCAGTGGAACTGGGCAAATCAGTATACCAAGTGTATTGCTAACAGGCACAAGTGTAATATGTGATCACTCCCTTTATTTATCACAGAGTGTTTTGTAATTTGAAGTTTCTTGTGCTTTATAAGTCAAATATAGATTTTTTTGTGTAAATTTTGCCGCTGAATTATAAACGTTGCTCACAAATCTAGCAGGTCCAGTTCTAGTCGGAAGCCATATGAGAGTACCTAATAAACTGAACTGGTATTTGTGGTAACTCTTGTGGTTTTAAGGTTTTGTTCCTGTGCCTTTAATTTACTAGTGCCTGTTTGCTTGATAACACTGAGCCTAAATTACACATAATCAAGAATTATTTGAAGGTAAAAAGAAGGTGCATGCTGAAATGTATAAAATGGATTGGACAGTGCAAAATTTTGCTCCCCCTCTCAATAATCACTCCTGTTGCACATTTTCAGATCACTCCATTTCATACATCGCAGAACTTGTGTACAATAAATACTTGTTGCTGAGATAGCTAAGATACAGCATACGGCAGATGCACATTTGGGAAAATGTGCTTCGACAAGGATTGTAGTATACCTCCAAAAGTAGAACAGAGGCGGCGATAACTTTACGTCGGACATAAAACTGAAACAAATAAAAAGAGATATTTATGGTTGATGATCTTGGGCAACTCTTTTTTTTTTTTTTATAAGCAGAATTCTGTATACACACAGAATTGAGAAGCATATGTAATAAACTTTATACCACTGACTAGGAAAACAACAACATACAAATGATTAGCACTACACACAATGTTTATACTAAATACTATTACTACATTCTCTTGCACAATGATTATGTCAGAATACATTTCTCAGATTGTGTCTTGTAGGTGGTTTACAGAACTTGTAAAACTATTTGGGCTAAAATAGTGACAGTTTTGCAGTAACCACGGTCTTATGTGCACAGTTCACTGTCATCATCAATGAGACTATCTTTCTGTTGCATTAGAGTGTAGTATAAAATAAAATAAAAACATATAAAAGTCCAGGTGTCAAAAGCTGATGGAACACCTATTCAGAAGCAACTAAAAATATCCATGAAATGTTCAAAAAAAACTCTAGAATTCGATAATGCAGACATGCTATGGTTTTTTCCCCACTGTAAAAAACATGGGACAACACAAGTTAACTAAACAAATTAGAGATGAGTGTACTGCATGAAGATGATCTAAACAGACAATAATTCAAAACTAAAAGTACAAGCTTCCAGTCTTTTCAAGCAAAATTTTCATGAGAAGTAGAGAAGAGATCATAGCAAGAAAATGAGAAGTACAAAGAAAAATGGGGAAAGAAACTTACAGAGAGAATAAGTAATTGAGTGATTGTTTTTTCTGTTCGAATCTGATGGGATTTGAATCTATTTTGACTTGACAGAAGCAGAGCACTGAAACTAAGTGATGGTTTACCTCAGAGACCTGTTTTAGAAAATTCATTTACACTGATGACATTTGTTTGGTAACACACAGCTGCAATTATTCTGATGCTGAAGCCACTTTGTCCACTGATACGGAAGCCTTAGATGTGTACTGCAAGAAATGGTGTCCCCAAGTAAAGAGTAAAGCCTCAGAAAAGGGTTATATCTACATTTTACCTATGCAACAGACAGGGAAATTAAAAACTAGAAGTCAAATTCATAGGCCAAATCTTTTCATACTCCAGTACACAAAAATACCTAGGAATAACACAAGACAGAATTCTAACTTTCAAGCACACTCTCACAGCTGTAGCTGCTAAAGAGGAAGTCTGAAGTAATTTTCTTCAAAAACTTGCTGGTAACTCATGTGGAGCTAATTCTCATGTTTTAATATCCATAGCCTTGGTTATATCATACTGTGTTGCTGAATACTGCAGTTTGGGTCAATAGTGCTCAGAAGATAGACAAGCAACTCAGTCAGGAAGTGTGAATAATTATGAGACCTATTTCAGCAAACAAACACCCTATGGCTTCCTATTCTCAGCAGAATCCCACCTCCAGCTCGAAGAACTTTAGAAGCTCTCCGGATGATCTGAAACAACATTCAGAAGAATCCTCGGCTATCCTTTCATCCAGATATCGTACAAGCATAACACCAACACACCCCACAGGGAGTTCATAACTCTTTGGCAGGTTCGTGCTTGGCTAGCATGGTGTCCCAGCCTTTGCAGCATCTTATCATTCCATGCTGCATGTCTATCCTCTCACTAATCTTTTTCCACTCCCTTGGAGAACATGTCTGGAATCTTTTTGAAAATGTGTTCTGCATTTTCAGTAGCCGATATCAGAGTAGTTTCTCCACTGTTTTTCATTCCTATTTTCTTTCTTCCCCTCTCCTATCCTTCCTCCGATTTGGTGTTTGAAGTTCCTCTTTTTCTTCTTTCTCCCTGTGTGCTCCTGAAGGCTGCCCATGCATGACACGTAACTTGACTGGGTAATGTGTAATTCCCAGCCCTGGGTTGACAGGTAGGATTCGCATGTGTCCTCTGGTACAGGCTAGGCCCAGGAAGGGGTGGTTGCCTGACCTACTACCTTCCCAAATTGCCGATTAATCCCTCTGTCAGGTGTTCGGGAGGTGTGAACAATTGCATAAGGCGGGTGGGCCCCCCTCTGAGGGAGTGGCTCCAGTTGGAAGGAGTGCACCATCGGAGATGCTGGCAATCATGGGGATTTTGGTGCAATGAGGCAATCGTCTTTTTCACAGTCAACATGTACTAAATGTAAACAGAATGAGTCTAATTAATCAAAGACCCTCCCAGCTTCACTGCAGTTCCTCATGGTTTCACTTAATGAAGACAGTCAGTCCTTCACTATGGTAAATCTGTTTATTATTCAGAAAGGTGTTGATGCAGTTGCTGTCCCCGTGAAATCCTGCTCTTGTTTACACGATGACAATTTGATTTTGGAGACAACTTCTGATTCATAAGTACAACAACTGCTTGCAGTTTTGCTCCTCCATGGCTATCCCATTCATGTTGAGGCCCATCGAACATTGCATTCTTCCTGTGGTGTTATTTACACAAAGCTGCTCGATGATCTGAGTAAGGCAGAAATCCAAATGTAGCTTTCTGATCAGGGTGTAATTGCCATTCATCAGGTGATGAAACATGTAGATCCATCCTTAGTGCCCACACGCACTCTTTTTCTGGCCTTTGATAGAGTGGTGCGCCTGTCCAAGATCAAAGCAGGCTATGAAGTTATCACAGCCCGACCGTACATTCCGAATCTGATGCACTGCTACCAATGTCAGCATTTCAACCACACTTGAATGTCTTCTCAACAACTGGCCAAATGTGTAACCTATGGTAGGGAAATGCGCGAGGGCGATTGTCTGCCGCTTTCTACTTGCTGCATTAACTGCAATGGTGACCATGTTGTCTCCTCTTGAGATTGTTCCATGTATCTTGATGAGCGGGCTCTCCAGGAGATCAGCGTAAAGGAAAAAGTGGCTTACCTGATCACTCGCAAGTTACTGGCAAGTCGCAAACCTTGCATTCTACCATCTGGCACTTACAGTACCATTCTTACTACATCTTGCTCCATGAAGGACGTGGCCACCCAGAAGTGCGACCTCAAATTCACCACTGTGGCACGGTAGCATCCCTTTTCTCCAGCTGTGCAAGAAGCCACCAAACATTCTCTCCCAGAGTGAAGACATCAGCTACACAACTGGCAGGCCCGATGGACAGAAGGAATAATCTTGCGACGACTTCCTACATCCTCTAGCCAACAAACACCTGAGTCATCCTCTGCCGACTGGAAAGGCTCCAAGAAGTCAAACAAAGGCAAACGGTCTTCTCCTTCGCCGACTCTATGATCCTCTTCAATGGTGCCACCACGTGATACCCTCGTCCAGCTGACCTCCGTCTTGCTTGTGCACACAGTCAACCGTTTTTCTGCCCTGAACTCGGCAGATCGACAGAGGGCGAATGCTGACGCCTCTGTAGACATGATGCAGCAGGATCCTCCAGCCTCTGCATCCTGTAGCAGTGAGTATTTGAAGGCTGGCATTTGGCAGCTGCCAAGGTGGCACCCCTTCATTTTCTGCCTCATCACCTTTTCTCATTAGGACTCTCCTTCAGTGGAACATTCATGGCCTCTGATCAAACAGAGAGAATTTACAGCTGCTCTTAGAATCACAGTCTCCACTTGTTCTCTGCCTCCAGGAGACTGGATTGTATCCTCATGATTGCTTTAAGCTCTCGCATTTCTTCCTGATTGTTTTGACCTTCCCCCGAGGACAGCATTCCATCTCGTGGGGGAGTCATGCTGCTCATCCAGGATGACATTACTAGCCAACCCATCTCCGTGACTATGTGGCTTCAGGCTGCTGCAGTTTGCCTTTTCCTTTCTTTATTGACCTTTTCCCTGTGTACCGTTTACATCCCTCCGTCATTCGATGTCAGCAGGGTAGACTTCCTCCAGCTTATTGGGTTGCTACCTCACCTCTTTCTGCTGCTCAATGACTTTAATGCGATGCATCTCCTTTGGGATTCTCCTAGAATCTGCCAGAGAGGTACTGTATTGGCTGACCTTCTCAATCATCTGCCTTAAACCTGCAGCACCCATGTTCCTTCCAGACTCCACACACACACACACACCTATTTCCATTTGGACCTATCCTTCTGCACTGCCCAGCTTGCCCATCATCTGGAGTGTCCCATTCTCTCTAACACATACCTTAGGGACCATTTCCCATGTGCTATCCGTTTGCTGACTCCTACCCCACCTATGTGGACACCCAAATGGCAGCTTACTAATGTCGACTGGAGACTTCCTTCCTGGTGACCTTCGATGTACAACATTTCTGCAGTTGTGATGAACATGTAGAATATATTACAAATATTATTCGTACTGCCACAGAACGTTTCATTCCTTGCACTTCCTCTTTACCAGGCCGTGTCCCAGTCCTTTGGTGGACTGAGGCATGCCTTGACACAATTCGTGCGTGGAGACGTGCTCTCCGCATTTTTAACTATCATCCTACGATGTAAAACTGCATTCATTATAAACAGTTGCAAGCACAGTGTTGTCGCGTTCTCTGGGATAGCAAAATGCTAGCTGGATTTCATTCACAAGTTCTTTTAACAGTTCCACTCCCTGTTTCATTGTGTGGGCCAACCTCTGACAGCTCTCTGGGACCACGATCCACTCCTCAATTTCTGGCCTGACTGTAGCAAACGATTTCATAGTGGACTCTATTGCTCTCTGCAACACATTGGGCCGCCATTTTGCTGAGATTTCGAGTTGCACTCACCATCATCCTGCCTTCCTTCGAGCGGAGGATGCTCAGGCGATTCTCTTCTCATCTCAGAATTGTAACTGTTACAGTGCTGCCTTTACTATGAGGGAGCTAGATCATGCTCTCACTTCATGCTGATCCTCCGCCGCATCTCGGCAGAGGGCACATTTCCCAGACGCTGGCGTGAAGCCACTGTTATACCCATATCTAAGACTGGTAAGGACAAACACTTTTCTTCTAGCTACCACTCAATTTCTCTCATCAGTTGTGTTTGCAAGGTGATGGGACGTATGATTCATGCCTGGCTGGTATGGTGGCTTGAGTCTCAAAATTTATGAACCACCACTCAGTGCAGCTTTCGTGTGAGGCGTTCTGCGGTTGACAGTCTCATGACTTTGTCCACCCATGTCATGAGTTTGTTCCTGCAGAAATCTCAGACTGTGGCCATGTTTTTCGATTTGGACAAAGCCCATGACACCTGCTGGAGGACTGGTATCCTCCATACCCTCTGCATGTGGGGCCTCAAAGGCCGCATGCCTCATTTCCCTCAGGAATTTTTAAAAGACTGTGTTTTCAAGGTATATTTGGGTTCTGCCTTGACTCGGACACCTTTATCCAGGGAAATGGTGTGCCTCAGGAGTTTGTTAAGTGGTGATCCCTCACCACTTTGTGCACATTGTGCTCAACTTTCGATGGTTCGCCATTTCCTGACGGAATGACCTTTTTTTTTTAAACCAATTATGTTCTCATTTGTGTTTGCCGTCTAAGTTATCAGCCATTTTATCGAACGACGTGCGGGCCATCGACCACATTTTGCTTTTTATCCGTCATAGCAATATGGTGAAGCCCATTTAATTTTTAGTTCTGGACCTCCATTTCTCTGTGTGATATCTTATAGACTTTTCTCCACGTCCCTGTTTCAGCTGTCTTCTCTTCCGTCGATTGGGATTGATATGTAGTCATTTTTAACTCCTCTCTTTGGCTTTGTGTTTTACAGTTTTGACGTGTGTGTATGACCCTAGTTGTTTTTGTGCCCTAAAACAAAACACAACACAACTGCCCAGCTTCCCCATCATCTCGAGTGGTCTGTTATCTCTGACATGTACTCGAGGGACTATTTCCCTTGTGCTGTCCGTTTGCAGACTCCTACCTCAACTACGTGCACATCCAAATGGCAGCTTTCAAAGGCCGGCTGGAGGCTTTACTCCTCCCTGGCCACCTTCGACAAACATCATTTCCCCAGTCATGATGACAAGGGAGAATATCTTACAAACGTTATCCTTACTGCCGCAGAACATTCCATTCCTCGCAATTCCTCTTTACCACACTGACCGAGGCATGCAAGGATGCGATACGTGTGTGCAGACGTGCTCTCCGCATCTTTAACCATCATCCTATGATGAAAAATTGCATTTGTTGTAAACAGTTGCATGCACAGTGTCTTCGAATTCTTCGGGATAGCAATAAAGATAACTGTATTCCATTAACTAGTTCTTTCAACAGTTCCATTCCCTCTTCTGTCCTGTGGCAACCTCCGACGGCTCTCTGGGACCAAGGTTCATTGCTCAATTTCCGGCCTGACAGTAGCATATGATGTCATACTGGACTATCTTGTTATAAATACACCTTTTTTGCGAATATTTTGAGCTCCACTCACTATCATCCTGCCTTCTCCGTTGGAAACGAGTGCTGGAGACTTGGGCGATAGGCTTCTCTTCTCAGAATCCTGAGTGCTACAATGCCGCCTTTACTGTGAGGGAGCTACATCATACTCTAACTTCGTCCCAATCCTCTGCCCCAGGGCTAGACCATGTTCACATTCAGCAGTTGCAGAACCTCTCTCTTGTGGGCTAGCACTTTCTCCTTCATATGTACACTACTGGCCATTAAAATTGCTACACCACGAAGATGACGTGCTACAGACGTGAAATTTAACCTGACAGGAAGAAGATGCTGTGATATGCAAATGATTAGCTTTTCAGAGCATTCACACAAGGCTGGCGCCGGTGGCGACACCTACAACGGGCTGACATGAGGAAAGTTTCTGACCGATTTCTCATACACAAACAGCAGTTGACCGGCGTTGCCTGGTGAAACGTTGTTGTGATGCCTCATGTAAGTAGGAGAAATGCATACCATCACGTTTCCGACTTTGATAAAGGTCAGATTGTAGCCTATCGCGACTGCAGTTTATTGTATTGCGACATTGGTGCTCACGTTGGTCGAGATCCAATGACTGTTAGCAGAATATGGAATCGGTGGGTTCAAGAGGGTAATACGGAATGCCGTGCTGGATCCCAACAGGCATCTTATCCGCATGGCTGTAACGGATCGTGCAGCCGCGTCTCGATCCCTGAGTCAACAGATGGGGACGTTTGCAAGACAACAACCATCTGCATCAACTATCAGCTCGGAGACCATGGCCGTGGTTACCCTTGACACTGCATCACAGACAGGAGCACCTGTGATGGTGTACTCAACGACGAATGTAGGTGCACGAATGGCAAAAAGTCATTTTTTCGGATGAATCCAGGTTCTGTTTACAGCATCATGATGGTCGCATCCGTGTTTGGCAACATCACGGTGAACGCACATTGGAAGTGTGTATTCATCATCACCATACTGGTGTATCACCCGGCATGATGGTATGGGGTGCCATTGGTTACAAATCTCGGTCACCTCTTGTTCGCATTGACGGCACTTTGAACAGTGGATGTTACATTTCAGATATGTTACGACCCGTGGCTCTACACTTCATTCGATCTCTGCGAAACCCTACATTTCAGCAGGATAATGTACGACCACATGTTGCAGGTCCTGTACGGATCTTTCCGGATACAGAAAATGTTCGACTGCTGCCCTGGCCAGCACATTCTCCAGATCTCTCTCCAATTGAAAATGTGTGGTCAATGGTGGCTGAGCAACTGGCTCGTCACAATACGCCAGTCACTATTCTTGATGAACTGTGGTATCGTGTTGAAGCTGCATGGGCAGCTGTACCTCTACACGCCATTCAAGCTCTGTTTGACTCAATGCCCAGGCATATCAAGGCCATTATTATGGCCAGAGATGGTTGTTCTGGGTACTGATTTCTCAGGGTCTATGCACCCAAATTGCGTGAAATGTAAACACATGTCAGTTCTAGTATAATACATTTGTCCAATGAATACCTGTTTATCATCTGCATTTCTTCTTGTTCTAGCAATTTTAATGTCCAGTAGTGTAAAATCACATCTGTGCAGAGGGCACATTTCCCAGGCACTAGCACGTGAAGTCACTGTTATATCCATACCTTAGCCAGGTAAGGACAAACACCTTCCTTCTATGAGGGTTGTCCAGAAAGTTATGTAGCACATTTTTTTCTCATGCAAAACGTTACATATGTATTATTTGATGTCTCCTGAGTGAGCGTGCAAAGATTCTGTCACTTCCGACAGATAGCACAGCTGCACGACAGGTTTAAAATGTCATCTGTAGGTTGTAACACCTAAAATGCAGGATGCATGGCACCTGCTACCCATTTATAACTTTTTTTCTGAATTCGATGTAAATATTTGTAATTTAAATGCTTTCTTTTAATTAGTAAGGACTTTGCTTCACTGTATGTGTACATTTAGGTAGAAGTCTGTTGACGTTTCATTGTATTTATCTGTGTTTTACTGTGAAAATTATAAGCTCTGGGAAACAGCCTAAGGAATTGTTATTTGCATCGACTAGCAACAATAATAGCAGTGCTTGTGCATTGTAAAATCTTTGGGTAGGGAGTTGTTGCGCAGAGCGCACGGAGAGAGCGAGAGATGGGTTCCAGTGCCTGTAGTGTACAGAAGTGTGGTGTTAACGCTCTCGCAGTAGAGTTTACCATTTTCGGCAGCATCATGTACGTGCGCTTGCCAGATGTCGAGAGCAGGAGTGGACGGGCGGAACAGGCTGTATTAATTACGATAGCCCGTTCCTATAATTAGCTCCACAATGTGCTACCGTCTTCAACAACAGCAGCAGTTCCAGCAACACAGTTTTGTCGTTGGCTCCGAGTTTCGTCGTATGCACAGCACTGAAGTAAGACTGTTCATTGGTAGAAAGTATTAACGGCTAACCCAGCAGCACAACTGAATGTGATTTGATCGATAAGATTTATTTAAATAATAATCAGTTAAACTTAGGGCGATTGTGTCCTCATTGTTACCAAGCAGGATCCTTGTTCCTTTTTTTCCTAATATGCTAACTGAGTGTCATAAGAAACAAATTAAATGGTTACAGCCAGTTTATTAATGAATAATTTCTCTTTTAAGAATTTTAGCCTCAGTCTACTTTCAATTAACTGTTGTACAACAAAGGCTTCAGTATATGACTAAAGTAAAGCAATTTCATTTTTCAAGTTTGAGAATAAATTGCTGGAAAAAAATCCAAATCTAAAGAAATGCACAAATTAAGAGTGCGGAAGTTTTATTTATATTACATATAGCTGGGAGCACATGGATGTTTGGTTTGGTACATATCCTAGTATTTAATTCTGTTCAAGTCAGTAAAAAAAAGGCTCAGTTGTTTAGACAATAATATGAAATCCAATTTGCAAAATAAGTAATGGCAAAGTAAAAAGTGCTTGCTTTTTTTCTAAATTTCTTTGATGACGTTTTGCTGAGGTCACTGAAAGTCATTGTTCACATAGCGAAATTCAGTACTAACATACAGTTTAATTGCATATTTTTCAAATCACTACTCGATTGCCTTTTTCAAAATTTAATGCCAAACATAACATAAGAGTGGCTTCTCAGTTTTCTTTATCATTACATTCTCACTTAAAGTTAGTGTAAAAAAAAAAGTGGCAACCTTTAGTTGCCATGTCAGCGTTTAATAACACGTTTTTCTTTCCCATCATTTTGTACAGGATTTTGGATGTAAATTGCCCTATCGGGCTGGCGACTGTTAATTACTTCCTTTTCGTTCATTAGTGTAACTTTTGGATTCATGATTTCCGTCCAGTGAAATTATAGCTCTGTTCAGTTTAATTACTTTTATTTTTAGTAGACTTTCCATCAGAAGGGTCGGTTGTACACTTTCCTCTTACTTATTGGTATCACTTCTTCGGGGAAGATAGCCTTATACAATAAGAAAAAATCTATTAGGCTTACACGCGATCCACGGTCATATTTTATATCGCAAGCAGGATAGGCCGATTAATAAGAGGGAGGTTACAAGGTGAAGTACGTTACAAGCAATGTGCTGTCATTGAATTTCTCAGTGTAGAGAAAGAAACTGTTGGGAATATTCACAAACATTTGTGCAAAGTCTATGGATCATCTGCTGACAGAAGTACAGTCAGTCACTGAGCATGGAGGGTGAGGTCATCAGAAGGCAGTTTGGCCTAGCTCCACAATTTGCAGCGGTCAGGGAAACCATCCACAACTGTCACACCTGATGTTGCAGTGAGGTGACACTGTCATTTGCGAGGACAGAAGCATTATGACTCAACAGTTGACGCTGCATCTGTCAATCAACAAAGGAAGTGTGTGCAGGATGGGTCTAACAGCGTCTAACGGTGGATCACAAATCACACAGAAAATACTTTTGTCTTGATTTGTTGCAGCGTTTTGAGGCTGAGGGGGAGGCCTTCTTGTCCCAGATTGTGAGAGGTGGTGAAACCTGGGTTTACCATTTTGAGCCTGAAACAAAACGACAGTCAGTGGAATGGTGCCATTCCCACTCCCCACAGAAGAAAAATTTCAAAGCAACTGGTTCTGTCAGTAAGGTCATGACCACCGTGTTCTGGGACTGTGAAGGTGTGATTCTCATTGACGTGATTCCTAGAGGCAGTACCATTAATTCAGAAGCATATGTCAACACATTAACAAAACTCAAGACGCCCTTCCGGCGACTTAGGCGCCACAGCAACCCTGGAGGTGTTTTGCTGCAACATGATAACGCTCGGCCCCAACAAATCTCAGAGCTGCTGAACACATCGCAAAACAGGGTTGGACAGTGTTACCCCAGCCACCTTACAACCCTGACCTAGCCTTCTCGGACTTTCACTTGTTTGGGCCATTAAAGGATAACAATCGAGGAAGACATCTTAAGGACAATGAGGAGGCGATTCACACAGTGAAGCACTGGCTCCACTACCAGGACAAGAATTGGTACCGACAGGGCATACATGCCCTTGTTTCGTGCTGGAGGAAGGCCACAGAACAGGATGGAGATAAATAGGGTGTATAGATAAAACACCATTCTTTCATGTGTATAATTCTCGACATCTTCAATAAAGAATTGTTGAAGAAAAAAAATGTGGTACATTACTTTCTGGGCAACCCTCGTAGTTATCACCTGATTTCTCTCACCAGCTGTGTTTGCAAGGTGATGGAGCGTACGATTCATGCCCGGCTGGTACAGTGCCTCGAGTCTCACAATTTACTGACCACTGCACAATGTGGATTTTGAGCGCACCATTCTGCAGTTGGCTATCTTGTCGCTTTTTCAACCCATGTCAAGAATGGTTTTCTGCAGAAATACCAGCCTGTGGCCGTGTTTTTCGATTTGGAGAAAGCCCATGACACCTGCTGGAGAACTGGTATCCTCCACGATCTCTATACTCAGGGCTTCCGTGGCCACATGCCCCATTCCCTTCAGGAATTTTTAAAAGACAGTGTTTTCAAGGTACATGTGGGTTTTGCCTTGTCGGACATCATCGTCCACGGGAACAGTGTGTCTCAGGTTCCGTCCTGGGCGTCGTCCCCTTTTGCTAGCGCCACTAACTCTAAAATGGCCTGTCTCCTGCTGGACATCTCCGGCTCCCTTTTCGTTGATGATTTTGTGATCTATTGCAGTTCCCCACGGACTTGTCTCCTTGAGAGCATCTTCAACGATGACTCAATCATCTTTACTCGTGGAGCATTGACAATGGCATTTGCTTTTCCAGTGACAAAACCATTTGTATGAATTTCTTGTGGAGCAATTGGTTTCTTCCATTGCCTTTACATCTTGGGCCTCTTGCTCTTCTGTTCGTTGAAACTACGAAATTCCTGGGGCTCATGCTTGGTAGGAAACTTTCTGGGTCTTCACACGAGTCTTACCTGGCAGCCCGCTGTAAGTGGTCCTTCAGTGTCCTACGTGTCCTCAGCTATACTTCTTGGCAAACAGGTAAGGATACCCTCCTCCATTTGTACCAGCCCTTTGTCCATTGGAAACTATACTATGGGTGTTTCGTTTATGCATCTTCACGTCTGTCCCTCTTACTTCATGGAGTTCGCTTTCGCCTTTTTCTCCAGCAGCTTAACCTGATGCTACCTGCCACTTTGCCAATGTGTGTGAACCCTTCATCACCTCGGTTTCGTGCAGCAGCCCAAGTTCATCTTGGCCTTCAATTCACTTCCTAAGGACAGTAGCCCAGTCTTGCTCTATGCCTTCAGTTTCATGACCTTCGTACAGAACTCTGCAATAGTACCTTTGTGTAACTGATGGATCTCGGACTGACCACTGTGTCGGGTGTTCCTTCGTCATTGGCACCGACGAGCTCTTCATCCTGTATCAGGCCATGCAGTACATCCGGAGACTGGGAAATCGATTGCATCATCTGCTCCAACTCTCTCAGTGCCCTTCATAGTCTCTGTGTGCTTTACACCATCCATCTCTTAGTGCAACAGGTCCAGGAAAGCTGTCACTTATGGACAACCTGCTCTTGGCCCTCTCGCTGTAAGATCATTTTAGCTAGGCGTATTGGGCACTGTCTTTTTAGCCATTGCCATTTGTCAAGTGGTGTTCCCCTACCTTTTTGAGCTCACTTTGCTCAATTTTTAACGGTTCGCCATTTCCTGACAGAATGCCCTTTTTTTTAACCACTAACATTCTCATTTATGTTTGCCATGTGAGTTGTCGGCCACTTTAGCAAATGATGAGTGGGCTGTCGACCACATTTTACTTTTTGTCCATCGCAGCAATATGGTGAAGAACATTTAATCTTTAATTCAGGACCTCTGTTCTCTATGGCGTATTTTATGGGCCTTTATGCAAGTCGCTGTATTTAGCTGTCTTTCCTTCCATCAATTGGGCGGAACGTGTAGTCATTCTTAACTCCTTTTTTTCTTCATGTTCTACAGTTTTGACATGGGTGCATCTGACCCTAGTTATTTTTGTGCCCTAAAACAAAGTAACACCAACACCTGAAATCAAGGAAGCTGTGGTCACGCACAACAAACAACTTTGTTGGGCCCTCTGTAAGTCTCAGCGCTTCATGAAAAATCCGGTGAGATCTGTCATCAGTTCTCAACAAGCATCCAATTGAGAACCCTTCCATGTGGATATGAGGATTAAAACTCTGCAGATGTCAATTAAGGATCAGGAATGTGGATTAAAACTGGGCAAGGGATGTGTGATTACCTATTGCAAAAGTGGGGATGGGCTATTTCTACAAACTGTGACTGGACTGTCTTTGGCCGGCCGGAGTGGCCGAGCGGCTCTAGGCGCTACAGTCTGGAACCGCGTGACCGCTACAGTCGCAGGCTCAAATCCTGCCTCGGGCGTGGATGTATGTGGTGTCCTTAGGTTAGTTAGGTTTAAGTAGTTCTAAGTTCTAGGGGACTGATGACCTTAGCAGTTAAGTCCCATAGTGCTCAGAGCCATTTGAACCAATTTTTTTTACTGTCTTCTTACAGTCAATCCACCATATTGTGGCTGACTGCCATGTTCAAGTGCAAAAAGGAACAATAATGGACATTCACTGTGCATTGTATGAAGCAATCGAATAGGTCAAAAATCTAGGTCTGGCGATGTAAGAACGTATGAGCTTGTGATTGTGGACATTTGTCCATAAAAGTTATGTATTTTTTATTTGTATTCGTCATATGATAAATGTCTGTTATTTGACTGAGTTTACATTCGAAAATAATTTTCCTGCATATATTTACGCTAAAAATACATTAGCAAAAAAAAAAAAAAAAAAAAAAAAAAAAAAAAAAAAAAAAAAAAAAAAAAAAAAAAAAAAAAAAAAAAGAACTTAACTAGCAAAAAACAAAGACCAGATAGTATTGGATGTTACCAAAAGGAAATCAAAGAGAGAAAAAGACTGATAATGTATGGAAAGTTCTGGTTGAGAATTACGAATTATTTAGGAATAAAGGACTCATCAAAAGGCAGAAGTACTTCCTTTTTTTAAGCTTGTAAGGAAAACATGCATGCACGAGCGTGCTCGCTCCCCCTCCCCCCCACAGACACCTGTCTCCCCACATTACGTTCAGGCGACTGCCAGCACTTTCCTGACCGAGACTGAATGTACTGGGATGAGGAGGGGAGGGGCGGGGTGGGGCAGAGAGAGGCGGGAGGCAGGGTGAGGGTTGGAGGGAAGTGTTCAGTGGCTCTTGGGAGAGTGGGGGGCTGTCTGTGGGCTAGCTAGGGTTGCAAGTGGCAGACAGCTGGGCAAGCAATTTCGTGGCCTAGCGTGCGAGATAACTGCACATAACTAGCTGATGTGGGCACACAAATTGGGTGGGGGTGAAGGTTGTGCTGTAAGGATAGGTCCCATCTGCACAACTCAGAAAAGCTGGTGGTTTTGGTAAGGAAGAACCAGATGGCATGGGTTGTGAAGCATCCACTGAAATCTCACACGCTGTGCTGTGCTGTGCTGTGCTCTGCTACACATTGTGCTACTGGACTGTCCACCTTGTTTTGGCAACAGTTTGACAGTGGCCACTCATTCTAGTTGACAGCTGGTTGGTTGTCATACCAATGTAAAATGCTGTGCAGTGGTTGCAGCAGAGCTGTGTATCTAATATGGGTGCTTTCACAGGTGGCCTTGCCTCTGATGGCAGTAGAATGAGCATGTGATGGCACTAGAGCAGGTGCTGCTGAATGGCTGGATTGGGCAGGTATTGTATCTGGGACTTCCACAGGGGTACGATCCCTGTCACAGGGGATTGAGGGTGGGAGGCTCGGGATGGACTAGAATGTTGTGAGGTTGGGTGGGCAGTGGAACACCAGTTTGGGAAGGGTTGGAAGTATCTTGGGTAGGATGCCCCTCATTTCAGGGCATGATGATAGATAATGAAAAAAATGATGTGGTTCAGTCATTCCAGTCTGGGGTGGTATTGGGTGACAAGGGGGCTGCTTCTTTGTGGGTGATTCTTGGGATCGATGTGAGGATCAGGCATGTCTGAGGATACGGCACGGGAGATCTGTTCGTGAATTAGTACGTATCGATGATGCAGAGTTTCTGCCTTTTGGTGAGTTGTCTCCTTTATTCCTAAACAATAGAGAAAAAGACTAGATACAGACATATTGTTATCATCTTATACCAAAACAGAGAGCAGCTTTACCTTTCAGAATGTAGTCCGTGAGCAGAGTAGGAACCGTTGGGCTGTCCTCATTTATAGCCTTCAGGACTGAAAGTAAAAAAGAAGCATAAAATTATATATGGTGGCAGGTACTTGAGTTGGACAACTGTTGACACATGTTAACAGTCACATCAAGAAAGTAAATCACTGTTGCCTTGCAGTATAGAATGTAGAAAAAAGTCTTCGAAGTCGAAGTACTTCATTACAACACTCCCTCCCTCCTCCACAATACACATTCACTAAAGGGGTAGTCATAAAATTTTAACTATCTACTCAAAAAACTAAAATTATATTATTAAGTCTTTGTCTCTTTGCAGGTACACACTTGGTACAGAGTGGAATTTCTGCTACTTAGAACCATAGCATGCTGCTAGAGAAGACAAAATAAGTGGATAGAGTCCTGTGGCTCTTCCAACTTAATCACTCCCAACAGGTACTCATACATACTTGAAGGTTATGACCGATCCCAGTGACTGATTACTGACAGCACTGTCAAACAGCACGAGAGGGTGCCCAAAAATAATTGGAATTTCTTTATAAAAGGCATGTACGTAATTTTTAATACAGCGTTTATCTCCTTGAATGTACTCTTCATTAGTACTAGTGCACATGCCCAAACCTACATTCCAGTGTTGGAAGGATCTTCCTCCTTGATACCTGCTAAAAATGTCACGACATAATGTTTTATGTTGTTGACATCGACAAAATGCTTTCCTTTCAAGACTCTTTTCATGTTAAGGAGCAGGAAGAAGTCTAAGGGAGCTAAATATGGTGAATAAGGCATGTGGATCAAGGTAGTTGTCTTTGTTGAGGTAAAAAACTGGCAAAAAGTGAGAGTCCTATGGATGGAGACATGTAATGTTGCAGCAACCACTCGTTGAAAATCCTCAAAGCCGGACTTTTTGCATCAAACTCCTGTGCAACCTTTTCATAATGTCCAAATAAAATAGTTGGTTTAATGCTTGCCTTTGAGAGTAAAATGCGAGTGTGCAATCCCTGTGATCTTTTTTTTTATAATGAGAAAACCATTTATACACGAGTTTTACTAAACCACTCTCATCATTGTCAGCTGATGCTGCTTGTCGGGCAGACTTAAGAGAGGTTTTGCAACAGCCTCCTAGTGGCACTACAACTGTTATTTTTGAGTTCCTTTTTGCGTCAGATGTTTTTCTCCAGTTATTCTCGTTAAACTGCTTTAGAGACAGCTGTCACTCTTTGCAACAGGCGCTGATCATCTTTATCTCACTTCACATTTTGCAACAAGTTTCTATTGAAAATCACCTCCCTGTATACATCTGCATCCATCCCAACAGCTTCACCGGGCTACTGACATTATCCATCTGGTCATTTACATATATCACGAAAAACAGCGATCCTGTCAGACGACCTTGAAGTACGCAAGATGCTGCCTTTGCTTCTGACAGTGCTTACCCGTTAAGAACAACAGACCAAGTTCTGTGTCCAGTCCAGTTGGATATTTCATATGTATTTTGCTTACTGGGCTCTGTTTGTATCTGAGGCTTTCTGAAAGTCAGTAAACATGGTACCAACCACTGAACTGTTGTCTCCTATCTTTTGATGTCATGGATGATCAGAGGAAGCTGTGTGTCACATTATCTGTGCTTGTGGAAAGCACCCAGAAAAATCATCACAAGTGAGAACAGTAGATGTTTCACAATTTCTACTCTGTATGCTATGAGATAGTTGTAATGAAGTCACTACACTGTGTAGTACTACTTACTTTTTATAAGCACTTGTAGAGCTTGATTGTCTGGAGGTCCACTGCCTAAGTGATATGGGATGACTGTTGTCAGGTACTGAAACACAAAATTACAAGATATTATTTTACTGCTACCATGCTGAGAAAAATCCTTGGCCTTACACACAGAGGCCTTAGTTTTGTTTTCTAAAGCAACCCAGCCTCTTGCCCAACTTATCAGTTACATACCAAATGTGATCTACTGTCTTGCAAGTTTCAGATCAATTGAGTTGCCTTAACACTAATGTAAGGCTGATGGTTGAACATCTAACAGAAGCCAACTCAGAAGCACTGGGATTTCTACATTTGAGTACCAACACATGTTCTCTCTGATAGTGTTTGTGGTCGAAAATGAAGGTAAATATAACATGAATTGTATAATTCTGATCACATTACAAGAAGTAACAATAATCTACTTGTAGATGCAGCCTTTGCCCCTACTGTTCAACCTATACATTGAAGAGGTAATGACAGAAATAAATGAAAGGCTTAGAACTGGAATTAAGATTCAATGATCAGATTCATTGATGGCACTGGTATCCTCAGTTGAAAGTGAGGAAGGTTTGCAGGACCTATTGATTGAATGAACATTCTAGTCAGCCCACACTGTGAACAGAGAATAAATCCAAGAAACATTAAAGTAATGGGTAGTACCAGAGGGATTGGTGATAAAACTGGCATTAAAACTGGGGACCATAATGCAGATTAAGTGAAAAGATTCTGTTACCTTGAAAGCAAAAAAATTATGATGGACAAAGCGAAGAGGACATAAAAAGCAGACTAGACATTCCTGACCAAAAGAAGTCTTCTAGTGTCAGATATAGCCTTAATGTGAGAAATTCTTTGAGAATGCACATTTATAGCATGGAATTTGTGGAAGTGTCACGGACTGTGGGAAAACTGGAAAATAAGACAATCAAAATATTTGCAATCTGGTACTATACAACAACTTTCAAAATTGGAGGATGGATGACGTAACAGATGAGGAGTTTCTCTGTAAAATTGGCGAAGAGAGGAAAACACTGACTAGAAGAAGGCACAGGAAGCAGGGACATGTTTAAGACAACAGAAAACATCTTCCACAGTACTCGAGGGAATGCTAGAGGACAAAAACTGTAGGGGAAGACAGAGGTTGGAATATGTCCAGGAAATAAGAGACTGACGAGAGAGGAATTTGTGGCAGGCCACATCAGACTGGTCATAAAACTGATGACAAAAGGAAAGAAAGAAAAAACAGATTATGAATCTCTTACAATCTGGCACTAAAGTCGTTAACTGGTTGCTGGTAGTCATGAGGCAGGAAACTGGACTTACTGCCTGTTTGGGAGTAACAGGTATGGGGTCAAGCAGACAATGGATCATCTTCAGTGCTGAGTTGCACTTCTGTCTTAGTGGTAGCAACCAGTGGATTGGTGTCTGCGGCTGAGGTGGGGAGCACTGTGACAAGTTATCGGAGGTGTCCAAACACACATTCTACCATCCCAGAGTATCGGTGTGATGATGCAAGATCATACGTAGTTTCTCTTGGGTACTATAACAGCCTCAAGATATGCCCAGGAGGTCCTGCAGCCATTGGTGTCATCCTTCCCGAACAGCCACCCCTAGTGTCTAATTTAATGGGACAATGCTCGCCTTGCAAGCACTTCCAGCTGTGGGTACTCTGCCACGGCCAGTGGCACAGGCAGACTTCTGCTCAATTGAAAGTGTCTGTGGTGTTTTGTAACGTGTGATTGTGACTCCCACCTGTAGCAACCGATCTCGAGGAAATGGATGCTCAGGTGAAGGCTACAAAGGACAGACTATTGCTGCCTGTGGTGTGAGACCATTGCAGCCACATGTTGCAATGCCTGGATGTGTGCAATCTATGACACGGTAACCCACTGTGACACTTACTTGCACGTTGTTTGCAGCACAGTAAATGCTGCTACTACAAGGGGCATTCGATAAGTAGTACGACACTTTTTTTGTGGAAGCAGGTCGGTTTCATTTGGGATTGTAATAGACCATATTATTCCTCATTCTTTGGCTACAAAACCCTACTTTCAATATAATCTCCATTCAGTGTGGCCCCCTTACACCATCTTATTGGGGAGGGCCCATACCGTTGCACGGTACCACTCTTTTGGTCAACATCAGATCTGACGTCTCGCTGCATCGATAACCTTCCCATTCTCCACATACTGTTTCCCGCAAAGTGCATCCTTGATTGGGCCAAACAAATGGAAGTCGGAAGGTACGAGATCTGGGCTATGAGATCGATGAGAGGGAACAGTCAAAGAAGACCGACAGAGACGTCCAGTCGTGCAGCGAGGTGTTCGATTGTGATCCTACGGTCGCAACAAATGAGTGTGTCCACACATTCTGGCATCGCAGCAGTCACAGTTGCGGGTGGCCGGCCAGCACGCGGAAGATCGGACAGGTTCGCGCGATCTTGTTGCGACTGTGACAGACAACTCGCCCGACGACTCACCGTGCTTTTGTTCACTGTCTCCATAGACATTCTGCAAGTGCTTAGGAATATCTGCGATGCTGTGGTTTTCCGCCAAAAGAAACTCGATGACACCTCTCTGCTCGGAACGCACCTCTGTTACAGACGCCATTTTGAAGGGTACGTATAGCTCAGCCACGGATAGGAACTAAACGAATCTATAGGGGCTGAAGCGATAATATTTCGCTATGTCCCACAACTAATTTCGAATTTTTTCAACTGAAATTGGCCGAGAAAAAAATGCGTTTCATTATTTATTGAACGTCCCTCGTAAAAAAATCGAAAGTGGACTTTTCAACATTATAAGAAGCTAGAATGGCCGGGCAGTACCTGTCTTTGAAGTTAAAACTTATGGGTTATTAGGCCGCGTCACGTTTCTTCTAAAATGTTCGACACGTACCTTATTAAAATCGATGTCAGAGCCACAGTTCTCATGATGTTACGCTACTGCCGATTTTGCATTTTGATTTAGCCGCATGTGCCGTTCGTGCTCCTTAATGCAGTTCTTCCCGTTTCGCCTATATACACTTTGCCGCAGCCACATGACGCTTGATAGACGCCTGCACTGTGGAGGTAATCAGGTGTATCCGTTTTCCGTCGGAAAAAGTCTTATTTTGTTTTGACTAAAGAAAGATATCTGAATACCGTTTTTCTTTAAAATTTTGCTTATGCGGTCAGTGACCCCAGAAACGAATGGTAACCTGACGGAGTGAGAACTGTGGGTCTGACATCGATTTTAATAACGTACGTGTATTGGCTAAAGAAACAAACATTTATAGAAGAAAGGTCCGAGAAGAGGTTGAAATTTCTAAGAATTCATCTAATTTCTATAGAGAGGAAGGCCATAGGCTTCCGACATCGTGGCTCCTCGGCATCAAGGAAGTAAATACGCAGCCGCGGTGTGTGAGAGGCATAAACAACGCGCTGCAAGTCACCTCGGCGAACAATAATATTTTGGGTAAACATTCCCCTTCTATTGCTCTGTCCGTTTCGAATCTAGCCACTGATGACGACCAACCAATAGCGGTAGCAGGTATTTCAACTAATAACACTTCTCCAGCATAAGTGTGGAACACTGCCTTTCTATCCAATGACGATGACCGCCAATGGTATCCACAGGAGATGAGCTACCAACGCCCCTTCTTCTGTATTAGCCTATGACTAGGGCCCACCAATGGTAGCCACATGTATTTTAACCAATAGTATCACTTCTCCAGCACACCTTGACCAATTCACCCCTTGGTGCAACCAGTGATTCCTCTGTAATAATCCCTCCAAGACCCAGGCAATCATCATAGGCCGCACCACCCGCTTCTTCCGCCTCCATGATTTCTGCCTCGCCATTTATGGCCGTCCTATCCACCTCACTCCTACCCTCAAATACCTTGGCCTCACACTCGACCGCCACCTCACCTGGACTCCCCATCTCCTTACCATCCAAAACAAAGCTCACAACCGCCTCCATCTCCTGAAACTCCGGCCGGACGTGGAGTCTGCATCCTTCCACCATCCTTCACACCTACAAATCCTTGATCCGCCCTATCATCTGTTATGCCAACATAGCTTGGATTTCCCCCCCTCCCTGGTGCTACACTCCTGGAAATGGAAAAAAGAACACATTGGCACCGGTGTGTCAGACCCACCATACTTGCTCCGGACACTGCGAGAGGGCTGTACAAGCAATGATCACACGCACGGCACAGCGGACACACCAGGAACCGCGGTGTTGGCCGTCGAATGGCGCTAGCTGCGCAGCATTTGTGCACCGCCGCCGTCAGTGTCAGCCAGTTTGCTGTGGCATACGGAGCTCCATCGCAGTCTTTAACACTGGTAGTATGCCGCGACAGCGTGGACGTGAACCGTATGTGCAGTTGACGGACTTTGAGCGAGGGCGTATAGTGGGCATGCGGGAGGCCGGGTGGACGTACCGCCGAATTGCTCAACACGTGGGGCGTGAGGTCTCCACAGTACATCGATGTTGTCGCCAGTGGTCGACGGAAGGTGCACGTGCCCGTCGACCTGAGACCGGACCGCAGCGACGCACGGATGCACGCCAAGACCGTAGGATCCTACGCAGTGCCGTAGGGGACCGCACCGCCACTTCCCAGCAAATTAGGGACACTGTTGCTCCTGGGGTATCGGCGAGGACTATTCGCAACCGTCTCCATGAAGCTGGGCTACGGTCCCGCACACCGTTAGGCCGTCTTCCGCTCACGCCCCAACATCGTGCAGCCCGCCTCCAGTGGTGTCGCGACAGGCGTGAATGGAGGGACGAATGGAGACGTGTCGTCTTCAGCGATGAGAGTCGCTTCTGCCTTGGTGCCAATGATGGTCGTATGCGTGTTTGGTGCCGTGCAGGTGAGCGCCACAATCAGGACTGCATACGACCGAGGCACACAGGGCCAACACCCGGCATCATGGTGTGGGGAGCGATCTCCTACACTGGCCGTACACCACTGGTGATCGTCGAGGGGATACTGAATAGTGCACGGTACATCCAAACCGTCATCGAACCCATCGTTCTACCATTCCTAGACCGGCAAGGGAACTTGCTGTTCCAACAGGACAATGCACGCCCGCATGTATCCCGTGCCACCCAACGTGCTCTAGAAGGTGTAAGTCAACTACCCTGGCCAGCAAGATCTCCGGATCTGTCCCCCATTGAGCATGTTTGGGACTGGATGAAGCGTCATCTCACGCGGTCTGCACGTCCAGCACGAACGCTGGTCCAACTGAGGCGCCAGGTGGAAATGGCATGGCAAGCCGTTCCGCAGGACTACATCCAGCATCTCTACGATCGTCTCCATGGGAGAATAGCAGCCTGCATTGCTGCGAAAGGTGGATATACACTGTACTAGTGCCGACATTGTGCATGCTCAGTTGCCTGTGTCTATGTGCCTGTGGTTCTGTCAGTGTGATCATGTGATGTATCTGACCCCAGGAATGTGTCAATAAAGTTTCCCCTTCCTGGGACAATGAATTCACGGTGTTCTTATTTCAATTTCCAGGAGTGTATAATGCCCTCCAAATCCTCGAACACCATGTGCTCCGCCTCGCCTTCCACATCCGTCTTCTGTCCCCCACGCGCATCCTCTACGACCTCATCCCGTTCCCCCATCTTCTCCTTTTCCTTGAACACATCCGCACACTATATATTGTCCGCCGCCTTGATCCCCCTTACCCCGTGGTATCTCCCTTCCTCTCCAACCCCCAACCAGTTGCCACGCCTTTACCGTTGTGTCCCACCCTCTCTCCATCTCCACACCCTTCATCCCCTTTCCCAACGCAACTTCCACCGTCTACCCCTCCCGGATGATGAGCTTCGCCCTGACATCTACCCTTCCTACCAACTCTAACCCCATCTTCCTGCCTCCTCCTCAGGGCTCCCTCTCCTCCCGCTCCCTCCTCCTGTGCGGCTTCCCCCTCCTACTCCCCCTCCATCTCTTGTGCCTCCTTTCAGTGTCTCTGCACTCCCTCCTGCCCTGTCTTCCCTCTACGTCTCTCGCCCCAGGTGTCTCCTGCCTCTTCGTGTACCCACTGATGCCCCTCCTTTCTTCATCCCGCCACTTCCCCTGCTGCCCCTTGCTCTCCCCTCCTTTTCCATCCTCTCTGCCCTTTCCCTGGCAGTTTTCTTCTTTGTCGTGTGTGCTCCAAGTGGGTTTTAAGTGTGTTGTTCTGGAGTGTTTTTACTACTGTGGCCAACTTTTAACATGTGGATGTCCATTCAGTGTCTTCTCTGAGTTTTGAAGAATCGCCAACTGTGTTTTTTTAACTTTCTGGTGCCTTTTTTTAACTGTCCTCCATGAACGTCTCTGTGTTAGTCTATATTTTTTACCTCCATTTTGTCCCATTATTCTGTTTTAAGTTCCCCTTTATCGCCTTATGTATGTACCATTTTATTCTTATTTTAAGTTCATGTTACTCGGCTGAAGAGCGGCGGATTGTGCCGCTGACAGCCTTCCCCTGCCCCATATGGGGCAGGGGAATGAAATCACAATAAAGGGGAAAAAAAATCTCCAGCACGAACGCCAGAAAATTGCCCCTTTATAAGTAGACACGACACTCGTCTCTGACAGTGTTCTAGCAGCAGTGGACACCAAAAGTTCCTGAGGAAGGGAAGATCCCTGCAGAGGGGTAGAAACGTCCAACATTTTAGAAGAAACATGACGTGGCCTAATAACCCAGAAGATTTTAACTTCAGTGACAACGGGCACGAAAGCCTGCAGATTTACATACTACCTATTTTCAAGAAGTGAAATTCGAAGTAAAGCAAATGAGAGGTTGCGTCCTGTAGAGCTCACCTTAGGGTCGAGCCCGTTGGGCGTGCGGGTGGTGCCGTTGCGACTGCCGCGCTTGCGCTCCACGTGGTACTGGCGCCGGCGGTTCTGCACGGCGAGCAGCAGCGAGATGAACGTGTTCTTCAGCTCCTTCTCGTACTCCAGCTCGTCGCGCAGCGCCAGCTCGGCGATCAGCGTCTCCGAGAACTCGCGGATCAGCACCTCCAGTTCGAGGTACAGCTCGTTCAGCTGCGACAGCCCGAGCGTCTTCAGTTCTGCAACGGAAGAGATGCTTCCGTCAGTGGGGGTGGGGGGCGGAGTAAACGCTGCGCGGATGTAAACGCGATTCTTCCACTGTGCGCATGACGTCAGAGGGGAACGCCTCGTGCCCTTATTTCGATGCATGGTTTCGCGAGTGTTGTCTTTTTCGCTTACGGGGACAACAAGGCCGGCTTCCCCGATACTTCGCTCAGCGGAAAAGGGGTGAAAATAAGCGGACACGCATCTCGGCTTATCCGTAGATACTCGACCGTTTCCGAGAAAACGACGGACGAAGTTTTCGAGGTACCAGTTCATAACTGTGTCTTTTAACGAGTAAATAGTTCAACAGCAGCGGTGGCACAATGACTACCTTCGCGACTTCACAGTTTTGCGCCCTGTGTTCGAAACCGCATTATTATTTTTATGTTTGTTTTTCGCCAATCAACCCATGTCCGCAGAAGATTACAACACGTATGTTTCCAATGTATACCGAAATAACGTTGTCCTTATCCGTCTACTAATTGTATGTCACACGAATGAATAAAAAATAAATGAACAGTCAACGAATCGACGCACATGTGCGGCCGCTCGTGCGTCATGATTCATGTTGACCATACACTCGATCTCCCACCCTGGGTCCCCTGGTCCCAAGGTCGCCATGGCGCCTGTGGCGGTGGTGCTGAGATAGTTGGCTTTTCAAGCTGGCTATCTGGGCAAGCACCCACGCCAGCGAAAGGTTGGCGACAGAAAGAAATCGTACGTAATCGGTCACAGCCATTACCGCCATGCAGTGACAGATGTTGCTGTTACGTGTATAAATGCAGAAACAGTAACATTTATTTAGTCAGCACAATGTCTTGGTTAAATGAGTATTTAAGCACGGGACAACATGGTTCAATACAATACAAAGGAGGAACTTTATATCCAGGACCAGTGGACGATATTGAAATGGCGGAACAGGGACACGTTTTTAATGTTAATAGGAGTAATAGTATAAGAACAATGTTTCGCAAAGATGCTGCAGATGAAATTAGGTATGGACAAAATCCAGCATACGATGATTTAGACGAAGAAGTTGTTGAATTTGAAATGAAGCCAAGGCCAACAGAAGACGTAAATACTGGATTGCGCCAGCGTCGTCCATATCAGTATGGTGAAGGAGGTCATACAGCATTAGAAATTTGGTGAAATTCCTCGATTCATGATCAACTGCTGACGTCAGTTTGCGGGAAAATGAGCCGTTATGCGTGATTTGCTGCGAAATTATTGCCAACGCGTGAAATCTTCAGCAGTGTTAACAACCTTTCTTTCCCGGGTGGGACTCATGCGAAGAAACGTCACTGTGGCAAATCCACCTTCGCGCGATTGTCGAAGTCTGGGAATTTCTATGTTTCGAATGTTTCTACGATCAGTATCTTACGAAAGAATGCACCAAATCTCAGTGAAGAATAAACATAGGAATAAAATACACGAATTAATATTAGAATGAAATCACACTATTAAAAATAAAAAAAATACTGTTAACGCCTTAAAATACAAAACACACACACACACACACACACACACACACACACACACACACACACATATATATATATATATATATATATATATATATATATATAATTTTACAATTACTATAACGCCCCTGTTCTCATAACTGAATGAGAAACATTCTTTTAGTTATTTTAACACAAAAGCTTTCGTAAAAGTTAGTGTATCATCTCAAATGAGTTTCTTATTACATATGTATCATGTGCTAACATTCATCTGTGCACAAATGAGGCTATCGTTGTGCTGGAACTAAGTGTTCTGGTACTTTTTGGGGCACATTCTCACGCATACAGGTGGGGTAGAGAAAAGTATCCCAAAATGACGTGGAAGCGCAAAATGACATAATGGTATCTTTTTTAACTTGGCGACTGAAAGGATAGTAGTTTCTGGTGTACTTCATTGCCTCTGGTTATAGTAATTGTAAAATTACAACTATGTTTCACAAATAACTGTCACATTATATATATATATATTGTGAAACATAGTTGTAATTTTACAATTACTATAACGCCCCTGTTCTCATAACTGAATGAGAAACATTCTTTTAGTATTCTCCTACAGGCATGGGTAGGAGGTAAATGAAAAATAAAAAACATAAATGAAACAATAACAGATCGACTTGGTACTAACTGGTAAACCGGACAGTAGCGGCGAACTCCAAGTTGCATTACAGTTTCTACATGCAGCGGACAGTTTTAACTGCAAGGGATACGATTCGACGGATGAATAGAACGGACAGACAGGCCTAACGCCATGGCATCCGAATGGAAACCGTTTCCAAGAGCAAAGTGATACGCCGCACTGTGGAACAAGGCACACACAAGTTTTTGGAGTTAAATTAACAGACAAATTACAGTATCTCCCATATTCATCGGATGAACATGAGAAAGCAACTCATCATCCAAAATACAAAATCACACACCGGTACGAGAATTTTCTTAAGATTACAATATATTAAGTTTATGACAATATTTTAACACAAAAGCTTTTGTATAAGTTAGTGTATCATCTTAAATGAGTTTCTTATTACATATGTATCAAGTGCTAATATTCATCTGTGCACAAATGAGGCTATCGTTGTGCTGGAACTAAGTGTTCTGGTACTTTATCGAGGTTTTCCCGAAACCACTGGATGTGTCCATGCAGTTAACGCATCTCGAACTATACTGCAGGTAATCTTGTAATTACAGGCTATAGCTCTGAATTAATTTATGATCATGAAGTTCGTTTTGTTTATTTGTCCAAATATTCGTTATGTTTCTAGCTGTTATGTGAAATAAAATGTAAAAAAAAAAATGCCGGTCAACAATGAGGACTGGTGTTGCGGCCAGCCTGGAAGTGGCTCAGTTGCACGATTCACAAACATTTCGAGCACATTCTCACGCATACAGGTGGGGTAGAGAAAAGTATCCCAAAATGACGTGGAAGCGCAAAATGACATAGTGGTATCTTTTTTAACTTGGCGGCTGAAAGGATAGTAGTTTCTGGTGTACTTCATTGCCTCTGGTGGTTACAAGCCATTAATCTTTGTCTACACCCGTTTGGTGACGTGAGGCGTGGGAAACCATTTTCGAAGGCAACAAAACAAACATTTCTGTTAGGAGACTTCTAAAATTGTGCACTGTTGATTATTTGTGTGAAAGATTTACTATCAGGGGGATGTCTTATAAAGGTAAATCTTTAAATCTATAGAAATATTTTGATTGTGTCTTTGTTAGTTGTCGCAATTAAGACCAAAGATTATGCTTGTGTTGAAGAGGGCATGGTGACACAGGACTCTGCAGTTCTTGCATTGCTCCATAACATACCTTACCGACTGATTAAACGTAGTGTGTCTACTTATAAAAAGTCTATCAGAAATTAAAGCAGTAACTAGCAACAACAAATACTATTCTATGACTCTGGAAATAATTTGCCATAAATTATAGTATATTTCACTAACAGATATTTTTAATTTGTTAGGATTACATTACCAACACTTAATATTAAGGTACAGCATATACAAGGAGGCGCCAAAGTAACTGGTACAGGTATTCAAATACAGACATATGTAAAGAGGCAGAATACGGCGCTACGGTCGGCAGCGCCTATATATGACAAGGGTCTGACGCAGTTATATCCGTTACTGCTGCCACAATGGCAGTTTATCAAGATTTTAGTGAGTTTGAACGTGGTGTTATTGTCGCCGCACGAACGATGGGTCACAGCGTTTCCGAGGTAGCGATGAAGTGGGGATTTCCTCGTACGACCATTTCACGTGTGTAAAACATCAAATCTCCGACATCGCTGCGGCCGCAAAAAGATCTTGCAAGAACGGGATCAACGACGATTGAGGAGAATCGTTCAACGTGACAGAAGTGCAACCCTTCAACAGATTGGTGCAAATTTCAATGCTTGGCCATAAACAAGTGTCAACGTGCGAACCATTCAACGAAACATCATCGATATGGCCTTTTGGAGTCGTAGGCTCACTCGTTTACCCTTGATGGTTGCAGGACACCAAGCTTTACGTCTCGCCTGGCCCCGTCAACACTGACATTAGACTGTTGATGACTAGAAACGTGTTGCCTGGTTGGACGAGTCTCGTTTCAAATTGTATCGAGCGATTGGACGTGTACGGGTATGAGACAACCTCATGAATGCAAGGACTCTGCATGTCAGCAGGGGACTGTTCAGGCTGGTGCAGGCTCTGTAATGGTATGGGGCGTCTGCAGTTGGAATGACATGGGACCCGTGATACGTTTAGATACGACTCAGACATGTGCGTAAGCATCCTCTCTGATCACCTGCATCCGTTCGTGTCCAATGTGCATTCCGACGGGCTTGGGCAATTCCAGTAGGACAGTGCGACACCTCACACGTCCAGAATTGCTACACAGTGGCTACAGGATCACTCCCCTGAGGTTAAACACTATCGCTGACCACCACGCTCCCCAGACACGAACATTATTGAGCATATCTGGGACGCCTTGCAACGTGCTGTTCAGAAGAGAACTCCACCCCCTCGTACTCTTACGGATTTATGGACAGCCCTGCAGGATTCATGGTGTCAATTCCTTCCAGCACTACTTCAGATATTTATCGAGTCCATGCCACGTCGTGTTGCAGCACTTCTGCGTGCTCGCGGGGGCCCTACACGATATTAGGCAGGTGTGCCAGTTTCTTTGGCTTTTCAGTTATTTATACAATAATTTATGCATATGCTAACGCCTTAGAGGTAAAAATAAAGTAACAACTTTGCAAAGAGAAGAGATGTGTCATTATACCCCACTGGGTAGCCCAAAATTACTCGTTGACAACATTGTGGAAATTGTGAATTCATAGTAAAACTAATTCTTTATGCATATGCTACTCTAGAAATCTCAGTCCAATGTAAAATTGCATTTATATAACTCTAATTGACATGAAAAATTGGGAAAGGTAATTAACTTTATAGTATGTCGTTTTGGGTCCCTTTCCCCTGCACAAAATCCATCCTGGGGATGGGGTGTGGCGACAGGAATGACGTCCACTCACCGTCTAGCCTCTACATTGCCAAATCCGAGAAATTACACGCCGCGCCGTCGCCGTGAAAATGCAGATAAAGGCCAGGAAAAAGAAAGACTGCACTCGCCTCTGCAGTGGTCGTGATATCTTGGAGGGCAAGGTGCACGCTGAGTTTGACCCATACACCTTGGACCACCGTGACGTATTATCTGTCGTCTTACATCAGCAACAAAAGGTATCTGTGACCCATCATGCATGTACCACATTCCACAACGTTGCGCTAGGTAATGTAGCCCTGAGGTGAAAATCGAGCCCAACTACATAGGAACTTGATAGAACGTTTGAAGTACATTTGTATTTTATCAGAACTAGACGTATTCGTCTGGATGAAATTACCGCAATCGTTGCCTATAAAAAAGTGCCCAAATTCAGTCTCCAAATCGCTTTTCTTTATTCTGTGTGACTGATTTCGGGCCATCTGTCCATCTTCATTTGTTACAGTTACAGAGTAACCAGTCCAACGTGGATCTGAGAGTCACTGTCATAACACTGAGTTATGATAGTAAATTTTTAGTTCCACATTGGACAGGTTACCCTATAACTGTAACAGATGATCTAAAGACGGGCAGCTAGCCCGAAACCAGTCATACGGAAATAAAGGAAAGCGATCTACAGACTGAATTTGTGCGCATTTTTACTTTTGTATTGACTACTTAAATACTTCATACTGAAGGCTGTGGGGTTGGTACCTAGCAGACGGTTTGTTTACTGGAATGTTTTTCCTTCTGTTATCATATACTTTCACTCGTGTCAGTTTTCGCTATTAATTATAATCCGCCATGTATACCTAATAACAAAATTGTTCCACTTAAAGCTTTAAAGATCTCAAGAATTACTTAAATCGAAATCAAGTTCTTCTTCTCTTTAGCAATGGAATAAGATTTTGAAATTTATTATCTATGTAGTATTTATTTAAGAGAAAAAAGCACTTTGAGAATCAGTAGATTTATATGTATTATTGCAGATCATAGCAAGAGCCGAAGGAAAAACAACTTCTCTCTGAGGGACACGGGGGGAGTGTGGTGAAAAACTGTTCTTGAACTGCCTTGGTTCTGGTATTTCTCTGGAATGAAAATAACTATTAACAGCAATGACAATGAGTTTATAAAGTGATGAAACGATCTGCTATCTATACAGATCTGGTGGGAACCTGGCGTCCACTCGGCGATCAGTCGAACACGGATTTTGTAAGTCACGTCATTCGTAGGTGAACCGCATTTCCTTAGGATTCTAGTAAAAACAAGAAATGAATAAACAGAAGCTATAATACTTACGGACTTTAGACGAGGACGTAATCAGTCCCCAACCCTATTCAACATCTTCACAGAACAGGCAATAAACCACAGACCATAGATAACGTAGAGTGCGCATGACGTCACTTTACTGAAACCAAGCCGGCCTCTGTGACAGAGCGGTTCTAGGCGCTTCAGTCCGCAACCGCGCTGCTGCTACGGTCGCAGGTTCGAATTCTGCCACGGGCATGGATGTGTGTGATGTCCTTAGGTTAGGTTTAAGTAGTTCTAAGTCTAGGGGACTGATGACCTCAGATGTTAAGTCCCATAGTACTTAGAGCCATTTGAACCATTTACTGAAACCAATATCTAAGTCACGTGACTCGGGGCACGAAGCCGAGCATGTCATTGTGCATTGAAAGTGCACAATTTATGACATTTTTGTTACAGATCAAATGTTGTGCATGCAGAAGTAAATACCTCCACATATGCTCAGATTAGTCTTGTTTTGTATCCTACAGATTAGGGAAAGTGACGAAAATCTCAGTTGTGTAAGTGAATTACTTTAAAATACTTGCAGAAGTATTTCCATAAGTTGAACGTTAGGATGGATGTTGGTCCTTGGATGTAAAACTTGGTGAATGACTAAGATTTTGAGACGGCGTATCGTTAATATCTAGCTCACTACACCAGTATGATCCACTTTTTGTGATATATTACGCTTCCTATCTTGATATCGTTTCGGTATCTGTACTGGATTAAGAAAACGTCAGAAAACATACGTGCTTATTTTGTGTAAATACCTGACATTTTGCACATAAACGAATTTCCTTTCTTACAAAGGCTTACTAAAGCATTTCGCACTTATTCTTGTGGAATCGTTAGAAAACTAATGCTGCCTTCGAAATTGTTAGTTTGTCTTCCACTCCTGTGGAAGTGGTTAAGTACAAGAATTCACAATGCAAAAGAAAACAAATATTCGCTAAAGAACAATTCTGTCGGTTGTTAAAAGACCTGTCAATACCTTTCAACGTGACCACATGTAAAAACGATAGCCGCTGATTTATTATCAAGAATTTCGGAGGAACAGGTTAACTGCACTACTACATGTGTAAGAGTAGTACTACAGTTCACTGAATTGTTAAAATCAATGCTTGATTTCAGCTATAAACTGTAACTGCCAGCTAAACTTAACACGGCGCGTAACGACAGAAACTCGGCTTTCTGGCCAAGTCACGTGACTTAGATGTTGGTTTCAAGCGTTAACACGGCAGACATCGGGACATGCGCGGTCTATGTTATATATGGTCTATGCAATAAATGAATGCAAAGAAAAACGTACAGGTACCCGAAAACATGGAGACAGGAAACAGATGCTTAGATTTCTGGCTGACATAACTCTTTGATAGGTCCAGATGAAAGAATCTTCAAAGAATCTTACAAGTTATGGATAAAGTATCAAGCGATCAGTGCAAAATGGAAATTAATTCGAAAAAGACAGAAATACTCTGGGAATAATAAAAAAAACTAATAGATAAAACCAACAATCAGGAAAGTCATTTAGGAGAACAACAGGGAGAATAAGACACGAGTGGATTGGTCACATAATACGACACAATCAGTTCCTCGCAAATGTTCTAGAAGGAACGTTACCAGAGAAGATAGCGCTACGAAAACCGCGACTGGCGTTTTTTAAAAACAGGCTATAGGTTATGTAGCAGTCTTTCATAATGCAGAAAGGAAAAGTTGTGTCAGAATAGTGCTACCTGAAGATTTTACGACTATTACTGCTCGCAATGATTTGTCGTCAATAGCGAAAAAGACTGGTTGCCGTCAAGAATATGGGAAATGGTAAAGCAACTGTGAACGGGATACCTGCCTCACATTTCAAACAGGTCGTCACCGCTTGCACGCCTCCTTGCTTTTAGACAACTAGCATCTGCAGTGGTGACAGAGATGTGGGCGACAGCTGAACTTAGCTCCCAGTTCGACTCATCTACCTCCTCCTTTCTCCGCGCCTTATTTCCCATACCTCTTGGGGGCGGCTCCCCTAGTCTTGTTACGCCACCCTGAGAGTATTCACGTCATTTCACAGTGCAATCCCATCGTTTTCAAGTCGTTGTTTAGGATATCTAGCCAATGTATTCAGCCGGCTTCAAGAGCAAGTTTTTGTTTCTTTTCTGTGGAGTGCTGTTCTTGTTATATGGTTACTTTCACGGTGCACGAAATGCTTGTACCAGAGTAGGCCATTCTCTTGAAGCTATGTTTGCTACCATAAACGAACCTCGGATGTCGCCATTTTTTACTCTCTTAGGATCAATGCTCCAGACCAGAGTCTCTCTGTGACACGGAGCATCCTTTGGTACGGTTTTCCTATGACCCAGCTTACTGAACCGTACATTAGAGCTGATCGTATTGCTCGTTTGTACGTAGTTCCTTTAATTTCGACTGGCATTTTCGCGTCGCAGATGACCCCTGTTAGTGACCTGACCTCCATTCCAACCACCAAATTTTTATGCGATTTTCATAAGCATCTTTGTGAGTGGAAGCTGTGAATGTTATTACAAATCGGAGGCAGTTGAACTGATCAGTTGATGATGTAAGGGCATTGTCTAGATGTATCAGCCGCTTAGAAATGGTGGCTGTTCTTGAAAATTTGCAACACGCATGTTCCGTTTTGATTCTACTTACTCACAGCACTCTATGTTCTACCGCCGTCCATTAAGGTTGTCTTGAATTTCTGGACGAGATTCTATTAAAACAAAGCCACAGTGTACATAAGCATCGATGATGTATGTTTCTGTAGACGTACTGCGGCACAGTTCATAACCAGATTCGGAAGTAGTGGTAGACGTACTGTGGCACAGTTCATAACCAGATTCAGAAGTAGTGGATTGATTCTTTGCCGACCCCCAACTCTTAGTTCGAATTCTTTGTCCTCTACCACTGAAAGTATTTGATTAAGAGCTGAATGGTAACCTCAGAAAAATTGTCACGGTAACACCCAACCAGAGCGGATTCGTAAGAGCTGCAGCACCATTAGTGCAACCCATCTCACACAACTACGGACAGTGAAGCACAAGCAGAAACAGAAGAATGAACACATGAAATTTCTGGAAAAAAATAAGCATTCGACCGTGTTCCGCATGAACTGATCCAGTGAGCTCTTCGCCCTCATTAATTCTCAGAGGGCTGTGTAAGCTAGTTACAGCTCCTGTATTGGAATGCCACTAACGTGGTCCAGAACCCCGCTGTAGTTTCTCGATCTCTTCGTGTCACTTTCTGTGATCACCAGGGATCGCCCTATCACAGCTAGTACCATCTTCTCCAAGCATACAGCAACCGCTGACCTACAGACATCGGGTGGTGCGATTGGTCTTGAACATCTGGCATGGGCTAAGACCAACAGACTGGCAGAAGAATGAATATCTGGATGTGGCCCCGAAACTGATGGTGTTATCCGAATCAATGATTAAGACGTTCGTAAGACCAAGCATTTTAAATACCTAGCATGCAATGTCACCTCAACCTGTGGTGCCACTTCCTGTACCCAAAGAAGGTTAAACACAGTTTCGGTGAAGCGCAGAGAAGTCACCGGAGACCTCTACCACTCAAATATACCCAACATCCAATGGCAAACTTTTATAAGGCCAAGGTATGCCCAGAATCAATCTATCCGTCAAAAAGCCGTTTAACGACGGAAAAGCATAAGGAGAATGTGGAATAAGTGAAGGGAACTCGTTTCCGCTGATACAGTCACGTAATCGGAAGGCAACTGTACGCTGTGACCCAGTCAGCATACGATCACGCGGAAGACGAATGAAGCGGTGGGCTAACAACATCAATAATTCCAGTATGCACAACGTTAGCTTAATGGAATAATAACGAACCTTTCCGCCTGTTGTTGATGTGGTCTTTAGTCCAGAGACTGGTTTGATGTAGCCCTCCATGCTACTCTGTCCTGTGCAAGCTTCTTCACCTCCCAGTACCTACTGCAACCTACATCCTTCTGACTCTGTTTAGTGTTTTCATCTCTTGGTCTCCCTCTACGATATTTACCCTCCACGCTGCCCTCCAATACTAAATTGGTGATACCTTAGAATATGCCCTACCAACCGATACCTTCTTCTAATCAAGTTGTGCCACAAATTTCTCTTCTCTCCAATTCTATTCAATACCTCCTCATTACTTACGTGATCTACCCATCTAATCTTCAGCATTCTTCTGTAGCACCACATTTCGAAAGCTTCTATTCTCTCCTTGTCTAAACTATTTATCGTACACGTTTCACTTCCATACATGGCTACACTCCATACAAATACTTTCAGAAACGACTTCCTGACAAATCTATACTCAATGTTAACAAATTTCTCTTCTTCAGAAATACTTACCTTGCCATTGCCAGTCTACATTTTATATCCTCTCTACTTCGACCATCATCAGTTATTTTGCTCCCCAAATAGCAAAACTCCTTTACTACTTTAAGCGTCTCATTTCCTAATCTAATTCCCGCAGCATCACCCAATTTAATTCGACTACATTCCATTATTCTCGTTTTGTTTTGTTGATGTTCATCTTATATCCTCCTTTCAAGACACTGTCCATTCCATTCAGCTACTCTTCCAGATCCTTTGCTGTCTCTGACAATGTCATCGGCGAACCTCAAAGATTTTATTTCTTCTGCATGGATTTTAATTCCAACTCCAAATTATTCTTTTGTTTCCTTTACTGCTTGCTTAATATACAGCTTGAATAACATCGGGGATAAGCTACAACCCTTTCTCACTCCCTTCCCAACCACTGCTTCCCTTTAATCTCCCTCGAATCTTATAACTGCCATCTGGTTTCTGTACAAATTGTAAATAGCCTTTCGCTCCCTGTATTTTACCCCTGCCACCTTAAGAATTTGAAAGAGAGTATTCCAGTCAACATTGTCAAAAACTTTCTCTTAAGTCTACAAATGCTAGAAACGTTAGGTTTGCCTTTCCTTAATCTATTTTGTAAGTTAAGTCGTAGGGTCAGTATTGCCTCACGTGTTTCAACGTTTCTACGAAATCCAAACTGATCTTCCCCGAGGTCGGCTTCTACCAGTTTTCCCATTCGTCTGTAAAGAATTTGTGTTAGTATTTTGCAGCCTTGGCTTATTAAACTGATAGTTCGGTAATTTTCACATCTGTCAACACCTGCTTTCTTTGGAATTGGAATTATTATATTCTTCTTGAAGTCTAAGGGTATTTCGCCTGTCTCATACATCTTGCTCACCAGATGGTAGAGTTTTGTTAGGCCTGGCTCTCCCAAGACTGTCAGTAGTTCTGAAGGAATGTTGTCTACTCCCGGGACCTAGTTTCGACTTAGGTCTTTCAGTGCTATTTCATCTTCATCTACATTCTCTTCCATTTCTATAACATTGTCCTCCAGAACATCGCCCTTGTATAGACCCTCTATATACTCCTTCCACCTTTCCGCTTTCCCTTCTTTGCTTAGAACTGGGTTTCCATCTGAGCTCTTGATATTCATACAAGTGGTTCTCTTTTCTCCAAAGGCCTCTTTAATTTTCCTGTAGGCCGTATCTATCTTACCGCTAGTGAGATAAGCCTCTACATCCTTACAATTGTCCTCTAGCCATTCCTGCTTAGCCATTTTGCACTTCCTGTCCATCTCATTTTTGAGTCGTTTGTATTCCTTTTTGCCTGCTTCATTTACTGCATTTTTATATTTTCTCCTTTCATCAATGAAATGCAATTTCTCTTCTATTACCCAAGGATTTCTATTAGCCCTCGTCTTTTTACCTACTTTATCCTCTGCTACCTTCACTATTTCATCTCTCAAAGCTACCCATTCTTCTTGTACTGTATTTCTTTCCCGCATTCTTGTCAATCGTTCCCTAATGCTCTCCCTGAAGCTCTCTACAACCTCTGGTTCTTTCAGTTTATCCAGGTCCCATCTCCTCAAATTTCTACCTTTTTGCAGTTTCTTCAGTTTTAATCTACAGTTCATAACCAATAGATTGTAGTCAGAGTCCACATCTGCCCTGGAAATGTCTTACAATTTAAAACCTGGTTTCTGAATCTCTTTCTTACCATTATATAATCTATCTGAGACCTTCCAGTATCTCCAGGCATCTTCCATGTATACAACCTTCTTTTATGATCCTTAGCTATGATTAAGTTATGCTCTGTGCAAAATTCTACCAGGCGGCTTCCTGTTTCATTTCTTACTCCCATTCCATATTCATCTACTACGTTTCCTTCTCTTCCTTTTCCTACTATCGAGTTCCAATCACCCATGACTATTAAATTTTCGTCTCTCTTCACTATCTGAATAATTTCTTTTATCTCATCATACATTTCATCAATCTCTTCGTCATCTGCGGAGCTAGTTGGCATATAAACTTGTACTACTGTGGTAGGCGTGGGCTTCGTGTCTATCTTGGCCACAATAATGCGTTCACTATGCTGTTTGTAGTAAGCTATACAAGGGCGATGTACTTGAGGAAAATATTATGGAAATGGAAGAGGATGTAGATGAAGATGAAATGGGAGATGCTATACTGCGTGAAGAGTTTGACAGAGCACTGAAAGACCTGAGTCGAAACAAGGCCCCGGGAGTAGACAACATTCCATTAGAACTACTGAACTCTACCATCTAGTGAGCAAGACGTATGAGACAAGCGAAATACCCTCAGACTTCAAGAAGAATATAAGAATTCCAATTCCAAAGAAAGCAGGTGTTGACAGATGTGAAAATTACCGAAACTTACCCGCATTCCTATTTTCATCTACATCAACATGTATACTCTGGAAATCACATTTAAGTGCCTGGCAGGGGATTCATCGAACCACCTTCACAATTCTCTGTTATTCCAATCTCGTATATCGAGCGGAAAGAATGAACACCTATATCTTTCCGTACGAGCTCTGATTTCCCTTATTTTATCTAGGTGATCGTTCCTCCCTATATAGGTCGGTGTCAACAAAATATTTTCGCACTCTGAGTAGAAAGTTGGTGATTGGAATTTGGTGAGAAGTTTCCCTCGCAACGAAAAACGCCTTTCTTTTAATGATGTCCAGCCCAAATCCTGTATAATTTCTGTGACACTCTCTCCCATATTTCGCGATAATATGTAACGTATTGCCTTTCTTTGCACTTTTTCGATGTGCTCCGTCAGTCCCATCCGGTAAGGATCCCACACCGCGCAGCATTATTCTAAAAGAGGAAGGCTTAGTGTAGGCAGTCTCCTTAGTAGACCTGTTATATTTTCTAAGTGTTCTGTCAATAAAACGCAGTCTTTGCTTAGCCTTCCCCACAACATTTTCTATGTTTTCCTTCCAATTTAAGTTGTTCGTAATTTAGTTGAATTTACGGCTTTTAGATTACGCTGATTTATCGTGTAACCGAAGTTTAACGAGTTCCTTTTAGCACTCATGTGGATGACCTCACACTTTTCGTTATTTAGGGTCAGCTGCCACTTTTCGCACCATTCAGATATCTTTTCTAAATCGTTTTGCAGTTTGTTTTGATCTTCTGATGGCTTTATTAGTCAATAAACGACAGCGTCATCTGCAAACAACCGAAGGCGGCTGCTCAGGTTGTCTCCAAAATCGTTAATATAGATAAAGAACAGCAAAGGGACTATAACACTACCTTGGGGAACGCCAAAAAACAGTTCTGTTGTACTCGATGACTTTCCGTCAATTACTACGAACTGTGACCTCTCTGACAGGAAATCACAAATCCAGTCACATAACTGAGACGATATTCCATAAGCACGCAATTTCACTACGAGCCGCTTGTGTGGAACAGTGTCAAAAGCCTTCGGAAATCCAGAAATACGGGATCGATCTGGAATCCCTTGTCAATAGCACTCACCACTTCATGTGAATAAAGAGCTAGTTGTGTTTCACAGGAACCATGTTTTCTAAACCCATGTTGACTGTGTGTCAATAGACCGTTTTCTTCGAGGTAATTCATAATGTTCGAGCACAATATATGTTGTAAAACCCTACTGCATATGACGTTAACGATATGGGCCTGTAATTTAGTGGAATACTCGTAGTACCTTTCTTGAATATTGGTGTGACCTGTGCAACTTTCCAGTCTTTGGGTACGGATCTTTCGTTGAGCGAACGGTTGTATATGATAGTTAAGTATGGAGCTAATGCATCAGCATACTCCGAAAGGAACCTAATTGGTATACAGTCTGAACCAGAAGACTTGCTTTTATTAAGTGATTTAAGTTGCATCACTACTCCGAGGGTATTTGCTTCTACGTTACTCATGTTGGCAGCTGTTCTCGATTCGAATCATTTGCTTCGTCTTCTTTTGTGAAGGCATTTCGGAAGGCTGTGTTTAGTAACTCTGCTTTGGCAGCACTGTCTTCGATAGTATCTCCATTGCTATCGTGCAGAGAGGGCACTGATTGTTTCGTACCGCTAACATACTTCACATACGACCAGAATCTCATTGGATTTTCTGCCAGGTTTTAAGACAAAATTTCGTTGTGGCATCTCGCATTGAAGTCCGCGCTAAATTTCGAGCTTCTGTAAAAGATCGCCAATCTTGGGGATTTTGCGTCTATTTAAATTTGACATGTTTGTTTCCTTGTTTCTGCAACAGTGTTCTAACCCGTTTTGTGTACCAAGGAGGATCAGCTCCTTCGTTTGTTAATTTATTTGGTATAAATCTCTCAATTGCTGCCGATACTATTTCTTTGAATTTAAGCCACATCTGGTATACACTTATATTATTAATTTCGAATGAGTGGAGATTGTCTCTCAGGAAGGCGTCAAGAGAATTTTTATCTGCTTTTTTGAATAGGTACATTTTTCGCTTATTTTTCGAGGATTTGGGGATTACAGTATTCATTCTCGCTACGACAACCCTGTGTTCACTTATCCCTGATCGGTTTTGGTGCTCGTTACTAACTCAGGATTATTTGTTGCTAAGAGGTCAAGTGTGTTTTCACAACCGTTTACTATTCGCGTGGGCTCATGAACTAACTGCTCGAAATAATTTTCAGAGAATGCGTTTAGCACAGTTTCGGATGATATTTTATGCGTACCTCCGGAATTAAACATGTATTTTCGCCAACATATCGAGGGTAAATTAAAGTCACCACCAACTATTATCGTATGGGTACGTGTTTGAAATCAGACTCAAGTTTTCTTTGAACCTTTCAGTAACTGTATCATCTGAATTGGGAGGTCGATAAAAGGATCCATTATTATTTTATTCCGGTTGCCAACAATTAACTCTGCCCATAGTAACTACCAGGAAGTATCTACATCAATTTCGCGACAAGTTAAACTACTACTGACAGCAACAAACACGCCACCGCCAACCGTGTTTAGTCTATCCTTTAGGAACACCGTTAGGTTCTTCGCAAAAATTTCTGCTGAGCTTATATCCGGCTTTAGCCAGCTTTCAGTGCCTATAACGATTTGAACATCAGTGCTTTCTATTAGCGCTTGGAGCTCTGGTACTTTCCCAACACAGCTACGCCTGGGAAGTCTTTCGCCGCCTGCTTAGCCCTGGGGCGACCTCCCACTTGACCACTGGTGAGGGTTCATCCTCAGCGCTGGCAGTAACTGGGTTGGCCACCGGTGAGGACCGATCGGAGGACTCGCACGCGCTGGACGTCCGTCGGATCCCCACGGCCGACCCACAACAGTGGTGCCCATCCACTGCAGCCTCAAGCTGTGCAACTGAAGCCCTCACGGCCTGAAGTTGAAAGCGAAGTGTACTAACTCGGCTCGCATCCGCACGCAACAATCTCAGTCCCTGTCCATACCAAAGACCGTGGAAAACTAAACTATGCAGATAAACGGACTATCGGCACATCCTGCGCAAATCTACTGTAGACCCTGACGAAACACACGAACTGTGTGTAGTAATATGCAGATATTCAAAAACCTAACTAACGAAGCACTCAGGTGAAACTGAATAATTTGCCCCTAATAAGGAACTTGTAATATATCACAGAATCGGTTTACTTTCCGACGCAAACAAAACGCGAGAACTGTGGTTATTAGATTTTAAATTTACACGCAGAAACTCAAGAAACTGAAGTATTAACGCACAGAGATGATATAATAAAATTCGCTCCTGGTTAGGAACTCGTAAATGACAAAAGCCATTTACTTCCCTGTTGCTGCGTCTGTCTCGGTCGGCTACTGCTGCCTATTCATTATTAAACCTACTCCTGCATTACCCCTATTTGATTTTGTATTTAAACCCTGTATTCACCTGTCCAGAAGTCTTGTTCCTTCTGCCACCGAACTCCACTAATTCCCACTATATCTAAGTTTAACCTATCCATTTCCCTTTTTAAATTTTCTAACCTGCCTGCCCTAATAAGGGATCTGACATTCCACGCGCCGATCCGTGGAACGCCAGTTTTCTTTCTCCCCATAACAACGTCCTCCTGAGTAGTCCCCGCCCGGACATCCGAATGGGGGACTATTTTACCTCCGGAATATTTTACCCAAGACGACGCCATCATCATTTAACCATACAGTAAAGCTGGATGCCCTCGGGAAAATTTGCGGCTGTAGTTTCTCCTTGCAATCAGCCGTTCGCAGTACCAGCACAGCAAGGCCGTTTTCGTTAGTGTTACAAGGCCAGATCAGTCAATAATCCAGACTGTTGCCCCTGCAACTACTGAAAAGGCTGCTTTCCGCCTATGAACGCACAATACATTACAATTGTACACTGAAGAGGGAAAGAAACTAGTACACCTGCCTAATATCGTGTAGGGCCCCCACGAGCACGCAAACGTGCCGCAACACGACGTGGCATGAGCTCCATTATTGTCTGAAATGGTGCTGGAGGCCATAGGCACCATGAATCCTGCAGGGCTGTCCATAAATCCGTAAGAGTACGAAGGGGTCGAAATCTCTTCTGAACAGCACGTTGCAAGACATCTCAGATATGCTAAATAAAGTTCATGTCTGGGGAGTTTGGTGGCAAGCTATAGTGTTGAAGCTCAGAGCCGTGTTTCGAGAGCCATTCTGTAGAAATTCTGCACATGTGGGGTGTCGCATTGTCCTGCTGGAATTGCCCAAGTCTATCGCATTGCACAATGGACATGAGTGGATGCATATGATCGGACAGGATGCTTACGTACGTGTCACCTGTCAGAGTCGTATCTAGACGAGGAGTCCGATATCACTCCAGCTGCACACGCCCCTCACGATTACAGAACCTCCACCAACTTGAACAGCCCTCTGTCGACATGCAGAGTCCATGGATTCATGAGGTTGTCTCCATACCCCTACACGACCATCTGCTCGATGCAATTTGAAACGAGAGTCGTCCGACCAGGCAACATGTTTCCGGTCATTAACAGTCTAATGTCGGTCTTGACGGACTCAGGCGAGGCGCAAAGCTTTGTGGCGTGCATTCGTCAAGGGTACACGAGTGGGCCTTCGGTTCGAAAAGCCCATATCCATGATGTTTCGTTGAATAGTTCGCACGCTGACACCTGTTTATGGCCCAGCACTGAAAACTGCAGCAGTTTGCGTAAGGGCTACACTTCTGTCACGTTGAACGATTCTCTTCAGTCGTCTTTGGTCCCGTTCTTGCAGGATCTATTTACGACTGCAGGAATGTGGGAGATTTGATGTTTTACCGGGTCCCTAATATTCACGGTACACTCGTGAAATGGTCGTACGGAAAAATCCCCATCTCATGGCGACCTCGGAGATGCTGTGTCCCATCGCTCGTGCGCCGACCATAATACCACGTTCAAACTCACTTAGATCTTGATAACCTGCCATTGTAGCAGCAGTAACCGATCTAACAACTGCACCAGACACTTTTAGTCTTATACAGTGTGGTCAGAAAATGTCTGAAACGCTTGTAGGGACGTTGCAGGGCAGGTTGTTCTGAGATTTGAATGTTACAAAAAAATTCGCCGTTTCCGAGTTATTTAGCATTGAAGTTAGCCAACCAGATCGTCGCGCGCGTAAATTCAAGTTTCAGCTAACGAGACAAAGCACTCGTTGTGCAACACCGCCCCTGGCAGGCCGCTTGAGTGTGAGCGCGCGACGCCCCGATTGGCTAACTTCAATGCTAAATAACTCGGAAACGGAGCAACGTATCGAATTTCTTTCTTAACATTTATGTCTCAGTACAGCCTGCCCTGTAACATTCCTGCAAACATTTCACACATTTTCTGACCACCCTGTATAGACGTTGCAAACCGTAGCGCCGTGTTCTTTCTGTTTAAATATCTCCGTATTTGAATAAATTTCTTTGGCAGTTGAGTTTAGTAGTTAGGTTGAGGGTCACGGCTATTCTCTGCAGCTCTTTCTGCACTTCACTACAGCTTTCTGAGGTTGCAACTATACAATGCCCCCATAGCTGAGTGGTTAGCGCGGCAGAATGACATGCAAGGGGCCAGGGTTCGATTCCCGATCGGGACGGAGATTTTCTCCGCTCGGGGCCTGGGTGTTGTGTTGTCTTCGTCATCATTTCATGATCATCGACAGGCAAGTCATTGAAGTGGCGTAAACTAGAAAGACTGGCATTAGGCGACCTATCTAGCAGACGGAAGGCCCTAGCGACACGCACATTTCAATACGGCATTGAGTCAAACAGAGCTTGGATGCCGTGTACAGGTACAGCTGCCCGTGCAGCTTCAACACGATACCACAGTTCATTAAAAGTACTGACTGGCGTATTGTGACGAGCCAGATGCTCGGCCACCATTGACCAGACGTTTTCAATTGGTGAGAGGTCTGGAGAATGTGCTGGGCAGGGCAGCAGTCGAGCATTTTCTGTATCCAGAAAGGCCCGTACAGGACCTGCAAGATGCGGTCGTGCATTATCCTGCTGAAATGTAGGGTTTCGCAGGGATCGAATGAAGGGTAGAGCCACGGGTCGTAACATATCTGAAATGTAACGTCCACTGTTCAAATGCCGTCAATGCGAACAAGAGGTGACCGAGACGTGTAACCAATGGCACACCATACCATCACGCCGGGCGATACGCCAGTATGGCGATGACGAATACACGCTTCCAATTTGCGTTCACCGCGATGTCGTCAAACACCGATGCGACCATCATGATGCTGTAAACATAACCTGGATTCATCCGGAAAAGTGACGTTTTGCCATATGTGCATCCAGGTTCGTCGTTGAGTACACCATCGCAGGCGCTCCTGTCTGTGATGCAGCATGGGTAACCACTGCCATGGTCTCCGAACTGATAGTGCATGCTGCTGCAAACGCCGTCCAACTATTCGCTCAGATGATTGATGTCTTGCAAACGTCCCCATCTGTTGACTGAGGGATCGAGACGTGGCTGCACGATCCGTCACAGCCATGCGGATAAGATGCCTGTCATCTCGACTGCTAGTGATACGAGGCCATTGGGATCCAGCACGGCGTTCCGTATTACCCTCCTGAACCCACCGATTCCCTATTCTGCTAACAGTCATTGGATCTCGACCAACGGGAGCAGCAATGTCGCGATACGGTAAACCGCAATCGCGGTAGGTTACAATCCGACCTTTATCAAAGTCGGAAAAGTGATGGTATGCATTTCTCCTCCTTACACGAGGCATCACAACAACGTTTCACCAGGCAACGCCGGTAAACTGCTGTTTGTGTATGAGAAATCGGTTGTAAACTTTCCTCATGTCAGCACGTTGTACGTGTCGCCACCGGCGCCAACCTTGTGTGAATGCTCTGAAAAGCGGATCATTTGCATATCACAGCATCTTCTCCCTGTCCGTTCAATTTCGTCATCTTCGTAGTGTAGCAATTTTAATGGCCAATAGTGTATTTTCAGAAAAGATAGCGTCCGGTAGAGCGCACACGACTGGTACTGCTGCTGCCATGTGAGTTACACGATTTAGAGAAATCGTGATAGTCGGCCGTCTGCTGCCACTGAAATACACCAACGATGAAGGCTGAAAATTTGTACCGGACCGGGACTCGAACACGGATGCTGGACTTCTTTAGAACGGTTGCCTTGCCTGTCCCGCAGAGGTTCGCATTGTATGGTGCACCCTCACTGAAAGTACCGAGTACGGATGCCTGGTGTCTGTCCTGTATAACATCAGCGATAGACTCTAAGCCTGCGTTACTCTCTTCACAACCACGTCTTACGTTCCATTATCTTCAACACCCAGAAGTACAGACTGGTTTCTGCACAGGCTGTAAATAACGTTGTTGTTGTTGTTGTGGTCTTCAGTCTTGAGACTGGTTTGATGCAGCTCTCCATGCTACTCTATTCTGTGCAAGCTTCTTCATCACCCAGTACTTACTGCAGCCTACATCCTTCTGAATCTGCTTAGTGTATTCATCTCTTGGTCTCCCTCTACGATTTATACCCTCCACGCTGCCCTCCAGTGCTAAAATTGTGATCGCTTGATGCCTCAGATCATGCCCTACCAACCGGTCCCTTCTTCTTGTCAAGCTGTGCCACAAACTCCTCTTCTCCCCTATTCTATTCAATACCTCCTTATTAGTTATGTGATCTGATGGTTCAGATGGCTCTGAGCACTACGGGACTTAACTTCTGAGGTCATCAGTCCCCTAGAACTTAGAACTACTTAAACCTAACTAACCTAAGGACATCACACACATCCATGCCCGAGGCAGGATTCGAACCTGCGACCGTAGCGGTCGCGTGGTTCCAGACTGTAGAGCCTAGAACCGCTCGGCCACTCCGGCCGGCTAGTTATGTGATCTACCCATCTAATCTTCAGCATTCTTCTGTAGCACCACATTTCGAAATCTTCTATTCTCTTCTTGTCTAAACTATTTATCGTCCATGTTTCACTTCCATACATGGCTACACTCCATACAAATACTTTCAGAAACGACTTCCTGACACTTAAATCTATACTCGATGTTAACAAATTACTCTACTTCAGAAACGCTTTCCTCGCCATTCCCAGTCTACATTATATATCCTCTCTACATCGACAATCATCAGTTATTTTGCTCCCCAAATAGCAAAACTCGTTTACTACTTTAAGTGTCTCATTTCCTAATCTAATTCCCTCAGCATCACCTGACTTAATTCGACTACATTCCATGATCCTCGTTTTGCTTTTGTTGATGTTCATCTTATATCCTCCTTTCAAGCCACTGTACATTCCGTTCAACTGCTCTTCCAAGTCCTTTGCTGTCTCTGACAGAATTGCAATGTCATCGGCGAACCTCAAAGTTTTTATTTCTTCTCCATGGATTTTAATATCTGCTCCGAACTTCTCTTTTGTTTCCTTTACTGCTTGCTCACTATACAGATTGAATAACATCGGGGAGCGGCTACAACCCTGTCTCACTCCCTTCTCAACCACGCTTCCCTTTCATGCCCCTCGACTCTTATAACTGCCATCAGGTTTCTGTACAAATTGTAAATAGCCTTTCGCTCCCTGTATTTTACCCCTGCCACCTTTAGAATTTGAAAGAGAGTATTCCAGTCAACATTGTCAAAAGCTTTCTCTAAGTCTACAAATGCTAGAAACGTAGGTTTGCCTTTCCTTAATCTTTCTTCTAAGATAAGTCGTAAGGTCAGTATTGCCTCACGTGTTCCAACATTTCTACGGAATCCAAACTGATCTTCCCCGAGGTCGACTTCTACCAGTTTTTCAATTCGTCTGTAAAGAATTCGCTTTAGTAGTTTGCAGCCTTGACTTATAAAACTGATAGTTCGGTAATTTTCACATCTGTCAACACTGCTTTCTTTGGGACTGGAATTATTATATTGTTCTTGAAGTCTGAGGGTATTTCGCCTGTCTCATACATCTTGCTCACCAGATGGTAGAGTCTTGTCATGACTGGCTCTCGCAAGGCCGTCAGTAGTTCTAATGGTGTGTTGTCTACTCCCGGGTCCTTGTTTCGACTCAGGTCTTTCAGTGCTGTGTCAAACTCTTCACGCAGTATCATATCTCCCACTTCATCTTTATCTACATCCTGTTCCATTTCCATAATATTGTCTTCAAGTACATCGCCCTTGTATAGACCCTCTATATACTCCTTCCACCTTTCTGCTTTCCCTTCTTTGCTTAGAACTGAGTTTCCATCTGAGCTCATGATATTCATACAAGTGGTTGTCTTTTCTCCAAAAGTCTCTTTAATTGTCCTGTAGGCAGTATCTATCTTACCTCTAGTGAGATAAGCCTCTACATCCTTTCATTTGTCCTCTAGCCATCCCTGCTTAGCCATTCTGCACTTCCTGTCGATCTCATTTTTGAGACGTTTGTATTCCTTTTTGCCTGCTTCATTTACTGCATTTTTATATTTTCTCCTTTCATCAATTAAATTCAATATCTCTTCTGTTACACAAGGATTTCTACCAGCCCTCGTCTTTTTACGTACTTGATCGTCTGCTGCCTTCACTACTTCATCCCTCAAAGCTACCCATTCTTCTTCTACTGTATTTCTTTCCCCCATTCCTGTCAATTGTTCCCTTATGCTCTCCCTGAAACTCTGTACAACCTCTGGTTTAGTCAGTTTATCCAGGTCCCATCTCCTTAAATTCCCACCTTTTTGCAGTTTCTTCAGTTTTAATCTACAGTTCGTAACCAATAGATTGTGGTCAGAGTCCACATCTGCCCCTGGAAACGTCTTACAATTTAAAACCTGGTTCCTAAATCTCTGTCTTACCATTATATAATATATGTGATACCTTTTAGTATCTCCAGGGTTCTTCCATGGGTACAACCTTCTTTCATGATTCTTGAACAATGTGTTAGGCCCCCTATATCTATATCTGGTAAACTTAGAATTCCAAAGACTGTATTCCAGTCATTGTCGAAAGCCCAGTGCGTAGACACTCTTGTTGGTAGAATGTTACGTTATCGCTCCAGACACAGGGCAGAGGGCGCAAAAGAAACGCCTCCGAGCAAAATGTCAAGAAGTATCAACTATTACACTTCCAACATTCTATATCTAAGTCACAACAGTATTAACAAGTTAAAATTTTTGCTTCGATTCTTTCCTGAACAGCAGATGATACGTAGCACGTGAACTTACTGTCCTCGTAGAGAGGTGACTGCAACACTTCCTTGCTTCGCGAGTCGAGGGCGTCGGTGGAGTCGAGGAATGAGTCTGAATCAGGCGAGCATTCGGTGGATGGCGTCTCCTGGAAAGCAGAGGGGACAAGGTACAGTCTGAAAAATTAATGGCAGTTTATTTTAACAACTTCCAGTGGTATGATGGAATCAAGTAAACAATTTCACGTTTTTTGTATGGAGTTAATATCTTTTTCCCTTCCATGTTGCTATACACGGTTTCACAACTCCAAATAATCTTTTGCCCAGAAGGAAAAAAAACATGTGTCGAGGCAATTTTGTTTAGCTATGACAGGGACATTAAGCAGCATCACTGATTTTCTTGTAACTTTGTTTAGTAAGTATAAGTATTTTTTATGTCGTACACAATATTTTTTATTCTGTAATCCACTCCCTCAAGAGCCACTCAAAAACGCAACAGAAAACTTACTCTGACTCTCCATACTAGCACTCACCAGGAAAGTACTTGGGCTCGGACAAACGCAAATACACCAAAATCGTGTGAGAAATAATGTAAAGGTCTCTTATTGCACTAGTGATACTCCCACATCTGCAAAACTCTGCAGTCGTCCGTTAGAGGCCTCTGCGTATGCCGTGCCGCATTGCACACTGACCTGCCGGTACGCCAGTCGGGACCAGTAGGGACGGTGCAGTGTGCCTCTGAAGTTGCGTTTTGTGACATTATTTGTGTATCGAAGCGTCAGATGGCTCGGCGATTGGTAATCAATCCTGCTAATGTATTGCGATTGGTTGAGATGAAGTTACGAAGAACCGTTCTTCGTGAAGATGGTATTGGTGTAGTAGACGAATCATTCGCATCTTTTTTGGTATCTATTATAGTGCAGAAATATGAGCATAAGTTAGAAACAGATACTGTTGTAACACTAACACATAATGATGATGACAGGGATGATAATGACGAACAACTCACTGCAAACGGTAGTGCTACGGCAAGTGCGGGAAGAGGCGATGGAAGCAGTGACAGTGAATACCAACCGTCTCCCAAGAAGAAGGTTAAAGTTGCAAGTATCATCACGGCGTTTGATGACAACACACTGGAGAACATGTACGATGATTATTACGTAAGAGGCTTCGACACATACGACAAGCTTCTGAAAAGATACCCTAAACTGACGTGGCGTTCAACACTGATATTTTAGAATGTGCAAATAAGCCATGCGATCAACTTGCATTTCTCCACTGTGCGCTTTGCAGTCATTCGTATTGCTCGGAGCATTTTATTGACATTCCGCATTTACATTTATAGTTAAGATTTCTGCATTGCGTATGGCGTCTACAATTACATCTGCAGTGATATCTAGAGCATGACTGCAGAGTTTTGCAGAAAAACGAAACCCACCAGCACATTCAGAGGTACATAATGGTCCTGTAGCCAAACGTTCATACAGATCTGTTTGTTCGAGCCCAAGTAGTTTCCTGGTCAGTGGAGGTACCGGAGGTAACGTAACTTGTCCACTTGCTGGAGTTGACAGTAGATAAATGAAAACACAAGGAAAATGCACACCGTCTTCAGTTCAAGATTTGCGTGAGCAGAAGTCACGAACCACGAGAAGGTAGAAGTGCCACTCACTAGCAGAAAAGTAATTACAATTATGTTTTCTTATATAGACGGGTAGGTGTAGTATTGTACTGCAGTGCATTCATAAACGATATTTTGTGTTAGCAGAACAACTGTTCGCCAGTTTTGGACGAAATCATTCCAAGCAGCTGGATTGGTAGAGACGGTCCGACATCGAAGTGCCACGGTCACCATACTAACCCATCTTGACTTTTCTGTGTGGGGTTGTGTTCAGTCCGCCAGTTCCTGACGTACAAAGTGTTACGGCTCGAATACGAGATGCTGCCGAGCTGGGACGGCCGAGAATCTGGCACGTGGCCGGCCGATGTGACCGAGCGGTTCCTAGGCGCTTCAGTCTGGAACCGCGCGACCGCTACGGTCGCTGTTTCGAATCCTGCCTCGGGCATGGAAGTGTGTGATGTCCTTAGGTTGGTTACGTTCAAGTAGTTCTAAGTCTAGGGGACTGATGACCTCAGATGTTAAGTCCCATAGTGCTCAGAGACATTTGAACCATTTTCTGAATCTGGCACGTGAGCAGTGCTCTCGCTCGTGAGCCGTAGCTCTCCCACGTGGCTGCGCCCGCAGCTCGTGGTCTACTGGGGCCGGCACTGTAACTCAGGTTGTTCGGTCAGAGGGTTAGCTGCCCTCTGTAATAAAAAAACTGAGTTAATGGGTCAACAACGACTTGAAACGGGTGTCTTGCGACGTCCGCCCCGAGCAAATGCATCGAACGAAAACTAACAAATGTACAAAGTGTTACGGCTCGAATACGAGATGCTGCCGAGCTGGGACGGCCGAGAATCTGGCACGTGGCCGGCCGATGTGACCGAGCGGTTCCTAGGCGCTTCAGTCTGGAACCGCGCGACCGCTACGGTCGCTGTTTCGAATCCTGCCTCGGGCATGGAAGTGTGTGATGTCCTTAGGTTGGTTACGTTCAAGTAGTTCTAAGTCTAGGGGACTGATGACCTCAGATGTTAAGTCCCATAGTGCTCAGAGACATTTGAACCATTTTCTGTACCTGGCACGTGAGCAGTGCTCTCGCTCGTGAGCCGTAGCTCTCCCACGTGGCTGCGCCCGCAGCTCGTGGTCTACTGGGGCCGGCACTGTAACTCAGGTTGTTCGGTCAGAGGGTTAGCTGCCCTCTGTAATAAAAAAACTGAGTTAATGGGTCAACAACGACTTGAAACGGGTGTCTTGCGACGTCCGCCCCGAGCAAATGCATCGAACGAAAACTAACAAAATGAGATTAAAAAAAAAAACAAAAAAGTGGCTAGCGTTTCCGCCTCTGGATCACTGGGTCCTGGGTTCGATCCTCGGTCGGGTTGCAGTTTTTTTTTTTTTCTGCCCGGGGACTGGGTGTTTGTGCTGTCATCATTTCATCATCCTCAGGTCCGCTCCCGGTAGCTGAGTGGTGCCGGCACGGTAGCTCAGCGTGTTCGGTCAGAGGGTTAGCTGCCCTCTGTAATAAAAAAACTGAGTTAATCGATCAACAACGAACTTAAACGGGTGTCTTACGACGTCCGCCCCGAGCAGAGGCAGCGAATAAAAGCGAACAAAATGAGATTTAAAGAAAAAAGAAAAAAAAAGTTGTCAGCGCGACAGACTGTCAATCCTAAGGGCCCGGGTTCGATTCCCGGCTGGGTCGGAGATTTTCTCCGCTCAGGGACTGGGTGTTGTGTTGTCCTAATCATCATCATTTCATCCCCATCGACGCGCAAGTCGCCGAAGTGGCGTCAAACCGAAAGACTTGCACCAGGTGAGCGGTCTACCCGACGGGAGGCCCTCGTCACACGACATCATCCTCATCATCATTCGTGACATTGGTTAGATTGGACTGTGTAAAAATTGGACTGTGTACAAATTGGGACATTGTACGGGCGCTGATAACCGCGCACTTGAGCGCCCCACAAACCAAACATCATCATCATCATCATCATCTGGCTGTACACTTACCCCAGCACCACGCCACTCTGTCTGGGTGTGAGGAGGCGAAGAAGAAGGAAATTGCGAAAGCAACACATTTAGGTGGTAATGCAGTCGCACTGCATACAAATCGGTTTCTATTATTCAACAACATAAACCACAAACAAAACAAGTTTGCATTGTTATTTATTTTTTGGCACACTGAAGACGTAACATGATTTTTATTGGGTACAAACTGTCGACATACGGCAGAAGCAGACAATTTCATGATTTTCTACTCTGGTTGCCACATAATCGTGACTTATTTAGTTTCGTAATCGAAAAAAGCCGTTCACACACATATACAGGGTGATCGATTGATAATGACCGGGCGAAATATCTCACGAAATAAGCGTCAAACGAAACTCGTCTAGCTTGAAGGGGGAAACCAGATGGCGATATGGTTGGCCCGCTAGATGGCGCTGCCATAGGTCAAACGGATACCAAGTGCGTTTTTTTTTAAATTGGAACCTCCATTTTTATTACATATTCGTGTAGTACGTAAAGAAATATGAATGTTTTAGTTGGATCACTTTCTTTGGCTTTGTGATAAGTGGCCCTGTAATAGTCACAAACGTACAAGTACGTGGTATCACGTAACATTCTGCCAGTGCGGACGGTATTTGCTTCGTGATACATTACCCGTGTTTAAATGGACCGTTTACTAATTGCGGAAAAGGTCGATATCGTGTTGATGTATGGCTATTGTGATCAAAATGCCCAACGGGCATGTGCTATGTACGCTGCTCGGTATCCTGGACGACACCATCCAAGTGTCGGGACGGTTCGCCGGATAGTTACGTTATTTAAGGAAACAGGAAGTGTTCAGCCACATGTAAAACGTCAACCAGGACCTGCAACAAATGATGATGCCCAAGTAGGTGTTTTAGCTGCTGTCGCGGCTAATCCGCACATCAGTAGCAGACAAATTGCGCGAGAATCGGGAATCTCAAAAACGTCGGTATTGAGAGTGCTACATCAACACCGATTGCACCTGTACCATATTTCTATGCACCAGGAATTGCATGGCAACGACTTTCAACGTCGTGTACAGTTCTGCCCCTGGACACACGAGAAATTACGGGACGATGACAGATTTTTTGCACGCGTTCTGTCTAGTGCCGAAGCGTCATTCACCAACAGCGGTAACGTAAACCGGCATAATATGCACCATTGGGCAACGGAAAATCCACGATGGCTGCGACAAGTGGAACATCAGCTACTTTGGCGGGTTAATGTATGGTGCGGCATTATGGGAGGAAGGATAACTGGCCCCCATTTTCTCGATGGCAATCTAAATGGTGCAATGTATGCTGATTTCCTACGTAATGTTCTACCGATATTACTACAAGATGTTTCACTATATGACAGAATGGCGATGTACTTCCAACATGATGGATGCCCGGCACATAGCTCGCGTGCGGTTGAAGTGGTATTGAATAGCATATTTCATGACAGGTAGATTGGTCGTCGAAGCACCATACCATGGCCCGCACGTTCACCGGATCTGACGTCCCCGGATTTCTTTCTGTGGGGAAAGTTGAAGGATATTTGCTGTCGTGATCCACCGACAACGTCTGACAACATGCGTCAGCGTACTGTCAATGCATGTGCGAACATTACGGAAGGCGAACTACTCGCTGTTGAATGTCGTTACACGTATTGCCAAATGCATTGAGGTTCACGGACATCATTTTGAGCATTTATTGCATTAATGTGGTATTTACTGGTAATCACGCTGTAACAGCATGCGTTCTCAGAAATGATAAGTTGACAAAGGTACATGTATCACATTGGAACAACCGAAATAAAATGTTCAAACGTACGTACGTTCTGTATTTTAATTTAAAAAAACCTACCTGTTACCAACGGTTCGTCTAAAATTGTGAGCCTTATGTTTGTGGCTACTACAGCGCCATCTATCACAATGCGAAAAAATGGTTCAAATGGCTCTGAGCACCATGGGACGTAACTGCTGCGGTCATCAGTCCCCTAGAACTTAGAACTACTTAAACCTAACTAACCTAAGGACATCACACACATCCATGCCCGAGGCAGGATTCGAACCTGCGACCGTAGCGGTCGTGCGGTTCCAGACTGTAGCGCCTAGAACCGCTCGGCCACTAAGGCCGGCCACAAAGCGGAAAAAGTGGTCAAACTAAAACATTCATATTTCTTTACGTACTACACGAATATGTAATATGGGGGTTCTTATTAAAAAAAAAAACGCAGTTGATATCCGTTTGACCTACGGCAGCGCCATCTAGCGGGCCAACCATAGCGCCATCTGGTTTCCCCCTTCAAGCTAGACAAGTTTCGTTCTTTGCAGTTTTTTCTTTTGACGCTTATTTCGTGAGATATTTGGCCTGGTCAAATGGCTCTGAGCACTATGGGACTTAACAGCTATGGTCATCAGTCCCCTAGAACTTAGAACTACTTAAACCTAACTAACCTAAGGACATCACATTTTCTGGTGTTCTAAGTTTCATTCCTGCCTCCTTTTCCAAACATGTATTCAGTCATGCTCCCTGACTTAACCGACGTACTCTGCAGTATTATATATAGCGTGCATTCTCTTCATTCATTTCCATCGAAAACTCTTGAACTGATTGTGGAATAATGCATTCGACTACAGAAAATTTATTATTATGCTTATCACCAATTTCATCACTTGCTCCATGCCTGCAAATGTAGCACAAGCAGCTTCTTGAAGTACGGAACAATGAATCCCCTCTCAAGGTCATTGTAATTTTTTGCTCTTTCATCATCAACTAAATCTTAAAATTGTTTCTGAACGGTGTAATTTTGTTCCGCACCAAATTTGCAGTACCTGTCGATTATGTGATTCTGTATCTATTAAGTGATATTGAGAATTTTATCCTCCCCTTCCTTCATTCCCATTCACTTTTGAAGGCTCGAGATCGCTGGAATGCCTCTTTCTGAGGAAACAGCCACTGGACCTGTGAAGTCCTTTATACCACAAACAAATTGCGAAGGGTAAACTGAGCTGACACTACGATTCTGCCGAACTGAAGGAAGTAGTTGTCCACCGAAAAACGCCGCACTGCAGTGCTGAACGAATTGTCGCGCAGTACCGTCTACTTCCGAGAACGCCCGAGCAAAGCCGAGAAGAGCCGAAACTGTGGCCACACGTGTCCAGCACAGGGTGCTCGCGTGCAGTTTGGCACGCCGTGGCCGGCCCTCGACTAATCGACCCGTTATGCTCCTGGAGCACCTCATAGAATTCGATACCTGTTACCGCGCCTACTAGCCACTGACCATAAAACAGTGGAACAACAGGATTGCTCACTCCAGTATCTCGTATGCGATTTTATTGTAAGATGCATTTCATTTTCTCCGAACCCTTCTAATAAATCTGTTCCATTCGCTTCCTCTGTCTTGCTGAACTGTTTATTGACCATGTACGAGGCTAAACTCGAGACAAATTTAGCAAATTTCTATTACCCTGCTTCCTTCGAAACGTTTTCCTTGCTAATGCCGTATACATTTTATATCCTCTCTACGTTAGCCAACATCAGATATTTTTCTACTACTTTTAGTATCTCGTTTGCTAACCTAATTCCATTAGCTCCACGTGTTTTAACTGGGCTATATTAAATTTCCCCATTTTTTACTTTTGTGATGTCCATCTTACACTGACGTGACGAAACCTATGAGATACCTCCTAATACCATCTCGGACATCCGTATACCCTGGGTACTGCAGCAACCCGATGTGGCACGGACTGCTGGAAGTCCCCTGCAGAAATGTTGAGCCATGCTCCCTCTACCAGGTGTACCGGTATGTAATGAGCGTTTTTTTGTGAACATGAAACACTAATTTTGAACTGAAAAGTAAAAACGTTTTATTCAAAGTACTGATCATTGCTTTCTATACATTTTGACCACCTTTCTGGCAATTTGTGGACACCACGACAATAGAAATGTTCGTCTTTTGAAGCAAACCAATCAGACACCCAATTTTCGACTTCTTCGTAGGAATCGAAGCGTTCCTCAGCCAATGAGTGTCCCATTGATGAAAACAAATGGTAGTCGGAAGGGGTCAAGTCTGGTGAATACGGCGGGTGGGGTAGCAGCTCCCAGCCAAGTTCAAAATGGCTCTGAGCACTATGGGACTTAACATCGGAGGTCATCAGTCCCCTAGAACTTAGAACTACTTAAACCTAACTAACCTAAGGACATCAGACACATCCATGCCCGAGGCAGGATTCGAACCTGCGACCGTAGCGGTCGCGCGGTTCCAGACTGAAGCGCCTAGAACCACTCGGCCACACCGGCCGGCCCCCAGAGAAGTGTTTTGATTGTATCCTGAACCAGTTTTGCTTTGTGTGCAGGTGCATTGTCGTGTAAAAAAATTACTTTGCCATGTCTTCTGGCCCATTCTAGTCTTTTTTCGATCAATGCATAGCTCAAATTGATCATTTGTTGTCTGTAGCGATTAGTATTCAAAGTTTCACCGGGTTTTAGAAGCTCATGATACACCACACCTTTCTGATCCCACCAAACACAGAGCATTGTCTTCTTGCCGAATCGATCTGGTTTTGCAGTCGATGTTGAGGGTTGTCCCGGATTAACCCATGATATTTCCCGTTTAGGATTCTTAAAATAAATGCATTTTTCATCGCCAGTAACAATTCGATGCAAAATTGATTTTCTTTCATGTCTTTGAAGCAAAATTGGACAAATGGTTTTTCGGTTTTTCATCTGTCTTTCATTGAATTCATGTGGCACCCATTTTCCACACTTTTGGATCTTTCCCATAGCTTTCAAACGGTCAGAAATTGTCTGCTGTGCAACATTTAGCATTGCTGCCATTTGCTTCTGACTCAAAGTATCATCTTCATCCAATATTGCTTGCAATTCGACGTCTTCGAACTTTTTTGGTGGTCTTCTACGTTCTTCATTTCTTACATCAAAATCATTATTTCTGAACCGTTGAAACCATCTTTTGCATGCTGCTTCTGATAGAGCATGATCACCATATGCCTCGACAAGCATTCGATGCGACTCTGCAGCACTTTTTTTCAAATGAAAAAAAAAAAATAATTCTTTCCGCAAATCATCAATTTCTGGTACAAAATTCGACATTGTTAACGCGATGAAAACATATGATGTTGTATGTTCCATGACTTGTTAACGCTCATTTCATACCGGTACACCTGGTATAGCCGTCCATAATGGCGGAAGTGTTGCCAGTTCAGGATTTTGTATCCCATAAATGTTCGATGTGATTGATGTCGAGCGATCAGGGTGACCAAATAATTTTCTCTAATTGTCCACAATGTTCATCAAGCCAGTCCCAAAGAACTGTGGCTCAGAGACACGGTGCATTGTCATCCATAAAAATTCCATCGTTGTTTGGGAACATGAAGTCCATGAATGGCTGCAAATGGTCTCCATGTAGCCGAACATAGCCATTTTCAGTCACTGATTCATGTAAACGCAGCCTACAACATTATGAAGCCTCCACCAGCTTGCACATAGCTTTGTTGACAACACGGCTGCGTGGCTCCGTAGGGTCTGCGCTATACTCGAACCTTGCCATCAGTTCTTACCATCAAAAGACCGGGATTCACCTGAGCAGACCACAGTTTTCCAGTCGTCTAGGGTCCAACCGACATCGTTATCTGATAGCACTGACAACACTACGCAAACGCCGCTACTCTCGGTAGTTAAGTGTAGGCCGTTGGCCACTGCGTTTGTCCTTGGTGATGGTAATGCCTGAAATTTGGTATTCTCGACAGACCCTTGACAGTGTGGGTCGCGGAATATTGAATTCCGTAACAATTTCCGAAATGGATGCCCCATGCGTCTAGCTGCGAGTAACACTCCACGTTCGAAGTGTGTTAATTCCCGTCGCGGCCATAATTCCGTCAGAAACGTATTTACATGAATCACATGAGTTCAAATGACAGCTCTTCCAATGCACTACCTTATTAGACCTTGTGTGCGCGATACTGCCGCGCCATCTTTACATGTTCACATCACTATCCCACGACTTCTGTCACCTTAGCTTACAACCTTTGTTCGACTGATCACGCATATCCTTTTCCTCCTGTGACAGTTACAATGACACTGTGCAAACCTCGAAGTTTTTATTACTTCTATGAAGTTTATGTTACACAACCGAATTTTAAAGATAGTTTACTAAACGCCAAGTCAGTCAAAAAATACATAACGACTTGACGAAAAGGCATTAGCACCGTGGTTCAAGAAGCTCACTACCTGAGCATAGGATTTGCCTGGAAGATTCCAGCATTGTAATACAGGGTGGGCATGAAGTTTTCGCCTTGATCACAAAAATTTATTTCTAGCTACAGCTATGCGGTTTAGAAATAGTGGCAGTGTAACTCGTGCAGTTTTAATGGATGTACCGAGTGATTCAAAAAGAAAGAACAGATTTTAGTTGTTTATTGCAGACTAAGTATACATTGCGCGTGTTACTGGGTAGAGGAAGGTTCAAAGTTTTGACACAGCTGCGATGTTTTTTTTGTGGCGACATGGAGAATATACCACAACAGAAATGATTTTGTGTGTTAGAATTTGCGCGATGTCAGTGCATTGTCAACGTGCATTCCGCCGTCGATTCAGCAAGAATCCGCCCCTGGACAACCAGATTTATGACTGGTATACAAAATCCGCGGAGGATGGTTGCGTATGCAAAGAGAAGAGCATTGGTCGGCCACGCACGTCTCATGAAAATGTCGAGCGTATCCGAGATGCGCTCACACGGAGCCCTCGGAAGTCCACAAGACAGGTAAGCCAGGAACTTCTAAACTACTGGCCATTAAAATTGCTACACCACGAAGATGACGTGCTACAGACGCGAAATTTAACCGACAGGAAGATGATACTGTGATATGCAAATGATTAGCTTTTCAGAGCATTCACACAAGGTTGGCGCCGGTGGTGACACCTACAACGTGCTGACATGAGGTAAGTTTCCAACCGATTTCTCATAGACAAACAGCAGTTGACCGGCGTTGCCTAGTGAAACGTTGTTGTGATGCCTCGTCTAAGGAGGTGAAATGCGTACCATCACGTTTCCGACTTTGATAAAGGTCGGATTGTAGCCTGTCGCGATTGCGGTTTATCGTATCGCAACATTGCTGCTCGCGTTGGTCGAGATCTAATGACTGTTAGCAGAATATGGAATCGGTGGGTTCAGGAGAGTAATACGGAACGCCGTGTTCGATCCCAACGACCGCGTATAGTCGAGATGACAGCCATCTTATCCGCATGGCTGTAACGGATCGCGCAGCCACGTCTCGATCCCTGAGTCAACAGATGATGACGTTTGCAAGACAACAACCATCTGCCGTTTGCAAGACAACAACCATCTGCACGATCAGTTTGACGACGTTTGCAGCAGCATGGACTATCAGCTCGGAGACCGTGGCTGCGGTTACCCTTGACGCTGCATCACAAACAGGATCGCCTGCGATGGTGTCCTCGACGACGAATCTGGGTGCACGAATGGCAAAACGTCATTTTTTCGGATGAATCCAGGTTCTGTTTACAGCATCATGATGGTCGCATCCGTTTTGGCGACATCGCGGTGAACGCACATTGGAAGCGTGTATTCGTCATCGCCATACTGGCGCATCACCCGGCGTGATGGAATGGGGTGCCATTGGTTACACGTCTCGTCACCTCTTGTTCGCATTGACGCCACTTTGAACAGTGGACGTAACATTTCAGATGTGTTACGACCCGTAGCTCTACCCTTCATTCGATCCCTGCGAAATCCTACATTTCAGCAGGATAATGCACGACCGCATTTTGCAGGTGCTGTACAGGCCTTTCTGGATACAGAAAATGTTCGACTGCTTGCCTGGCCAGCACATTCTCCAGATCTCTCACCAATTGAAAACGTCTGGTCAATGGTGGCCGAGCAACTGGCTCGCCACAATACGCCAGTCACTAGTCTTGATGAACTGTGGAACCGTGTTGAAGTGCATGGGCAGCTGTACCTGTACACGCCATCCAAGCTCTGTTTGACTCAATGCCCAGGCGTATCGAGGCCGGTATTACGGCCAGAGGTGGTTGTTCCTGGTACTGGTGTCTCAGGATCTATGCACCCAAATTGCGGGAAAATGTAATCACATGCCAATTCTAGTATAATATATTGGTCCAATTAATACCCGTTTATCATCTGCATTTCTTCTTGGTGTAGCAATTTTAATGGCCAGTAGTGTACTTGCTCAGTCAACGCTGTGGTGTGTTCTGAAATAACGCCTGCATATAAAGCCTCACAAGTTGCAGTTACTGCAGCAATTACATCCCGGCACCGTAACGTAAGTTACTAATTTTCGTATTTCAGTTATCCAGGATATGGTAGAGGACACTTTTCGCAAACGACTTATCTTTTCGGGCGAATCGACGTTTCATCCACTGGGTAAAGTGAAGCAACATAATATAAGAATTTGGAGGCCACAATATTCTGTCGCCGTCGTCGAACATAAAAAAGACTCACCCAAACTGAATGTGTTTTGTGCCGTTTCTGTTCACAGAGTTTACGGATCTTTGTTTTTTGTGGAGGAACCTGTGACAGGAACGTCATACTTGGACCTTGTAATGTAACGGACTACTGAAACTACCGATACCACCGGCTGGCGAGGTGTGCGGTGCCGTCAATCAACTTGAAGGAGCATGTGAACTTTAACTATGTAAACATAAAGTGAAGTATTATTATTTTGTTACAAAACTGCTAATATGACGACAATAATGAGGTATATTGTCACAGAACTATATTATAAACACTTTTCATTTTTCATACAATGTTTTTCATATATGTATACGTGCGATGTGTAAAATATCAATATACAACCAAGGTTGGCAGTCCTGCACAGTTTGTAAGCTCTGTGAACAGGAGCCGGGTGTTGGCAGGTGTAGAGACAATGGGCAGTTGGTGTTGAGACGTCTTGTAATACGCTTGCTTTGAGAAGGTCAAGGATAGAGGGAACGAAATGATGTATTGGAAAAGCTGTTACATTGAAAATTATTGAATATCGTCATGATCAGCATTTATAAAATAAAAGTTGGAAGTTTAACTATGTGTCAGTTCTTACGCAGCAAAATACACACCCTGGACTGGATGGCGAGATTCATGACTGGACGACGAGCGTGCAACAACGAGCAGTAAAGGTAAGAAAGTTGTATTACTCTAAATTCAAATTGTGTTGATACCTGTCTTTCTCCATGTCTTCAACCCTGTATGTACTCCGTTGTTAGAGTGAACAGCGCGACGGGGACTTGTGGTCGACTAGGCACACCAGGGAGACCACACAGGTTTAAAATGACAATTTGTAGCTTAATATACTACTACTGATAATAATTAATATTTGCCCCCCGGAGAAAGAGGTGCATTACAACACGCTGAAAATTGGTTCTTTCCTCAACTTCACGAAGATTGCAATGATTTCATTTTTATGCTTGACGCCGCTCCGCTCTACTTTCACCTTGAGGTGTGACGTTATCTTAACACCACATTCCACAACGTTGGATTGGTCAACAAGTTCTCGTTCATTGCTTTTGACCTCCGATGTCACCAGATCTCAGATGTTGCGATCTTTTTTCTGTGGGGGTGCACAAAAGTCATTGTTGCGCCTATGGCAGCTACTCTTACAAGAGCTGAGAAATCGAACTGTGAAGCTGTCGATTCATTAAACGGGAACCTGTTGATTCGTGTGTGGAATGAAATGGACTATCCCGTTTCGATGTTTCTCGAGCAACGCGTGGTGCTTATGTTCAGTTACGGCATAGTGTCTGTGCGAACATAAAACTCTGAACCTTCGTCTATCTTGACTTCTTAAGTAATAGAACCCAGTAAGTTGTCGTCGATGGCGAGTGTTCATCGGAGGTGAGGGTATCATCTAGAGTGTCCCAGGGAAGTGTGGTAAGTCCGCTGTTGTTTTCCATCTACATAAATGATCTTTTGGATAGGGTGGATAGCAATGTGCGGCTGTTTGCTTATGATGCTGTGGTGTACGGGAAGGTATCGTCGTTGAGTGACTGTAGGAGGATACAAGATGACTTGGACAGGATTTGTGATTGGTGTAAAGAAAGGCAGCTAACTCTAAATATAGATAAATGTAAATTAATGCAGATGAATAGGAAAAAGAATACCATAATGTTTGAATACTCCATTAGTAATGTAGCGCTTGACACAGTCACGTCGATTAAATATTTGGGCTTAACATTGCAGAGCGATATGAAGTGGGACAAGCATGTAATGGCAGTTGTGGGGAAGGCGGATAGTCGTCTTCGGTTCATTGGTAGAATTTTGGGAAGATGTGGTTCTTCGGTAAAGGAGACCGCTTATAAAACACTAATACGACCTATTCTTGAGTACTGCTCGAGCGTTTGGGATCCCCATCAGGTCTGATTGAGGGATGACATAGAAGCAATTGAGAGGCGGGCTGCTAGATTTATTACTGGTAGGTTTGATCATCACGCGAGTGTTACGGAAATGCTTCAGGAACTCGGGTGGGAGTCTCTGGAGGAAAGGAGGCGTTCTTTTCGTGAATCAGTACTGAGGAAAATTAGAGAACCAGCATTGGAGGCTGACTGCAGTACAATTTTACTGCCGCCAACTTATATTTCGCGGAAAAACCACAAAGATAAGAGAGATTAGGGCTCGTACAGAGGCATATAGGCAGTCACTTTTCCCTCGTTCTGTTTGGGAGTGGAACAGGGAGAGAAGATGCTAGTTGTGGTACGAGGTACCCTCCGCCACGCATCGTATGGTGGTTTGCGGAGTAACATGTCTATCTTTCATAGTTCGTTCGCAACAAACAACTTAACTCTGTCCTTTCTTTTTGAATCACCCTGCACTTCAATATGTGCTCTAACTCTTGTGTGCACCTCACATAATGAATTTTTACCACGGGTGGTGTTTCAACAAGATGGGGTTATTTGTTCATTTCCCGACAGATGGATTGGTAGAAAAGGTCGAATATCTCGACCACCACTGTGGTGTGCGTACTGTAGTACCTTCAGTACACACACCAGATTATTTGACTTGTCGCTCTAACGAAGTAGGCGAGTGTCAGCAATATGTCTCGTGGTCTTATCGAGGCGTGTTTATCTTCTGCCGTTAGGTCAGACGATAGAAATACTACTTGCACGCTTAGAGTAGCAGATTGACGGTGACCAACTTTAAACAGAGCTGGATTAATTTTCACAGACATTAATTAAAATAATAACAATCATAAAATTTACTTAACTTGGTTCTGGATGCTACTTACAGCCGGCCGCGGTGGCCGAGCGGTTCTAGGCGCTCAGTCCGGAACCGCGCTACTGCTACGGTCGTAGGTTCGAATCCTGCCTCGGGCATGGATGTGTGTGATGTCCTTACTTTAGTTAGGTTTAACTAGTTCTAAGTTCTAGGGGACTAATGACCTCAGAAGTTGAGTCCCATAGTGTTCAGAGCCATTTGAACCATTTTGCTACTTACAATTGACAATCTGTTCTTTTGGTATTGATACCTTAATCTCATTCTCACATATATCTCTGATACCTGACAAAAGTGTCTATACATTTATCTTCACGGCTATGTACAGGAATATGGTAATCTTATTAGGCACAGACTGAAACTTGACGCCGGCCGCAGTGGCCATGCGGTTCGAGGCGCTTCAGTCCGGAACCGCACGACTGCTTCGGTCGCAGGTTCGAATCCTGCCTTGGGCATGGATGTATGTGGTGTCCTTAGGTTAGTTAGGTTTAAGTAGTTCTAAGTTCTAGGGGACTGATGACCGCAGATGTTAAGTCCCATAGTGCTCAGTCATTTTTTTGAAACTTGTCTATAGACTGGTACAGACAAATGTAGAACTCTTACAGACTCTTGCAGAGAAATGCAAACTGGTGTAGACTAATGCAGACTGGTACAGACTGGTGCAGACCGACTAATCGGAGGTCTGTACACTCATTATACCTCGCGCGTTCATGTATCACTGCGCGAGTGTGATCCGTGAGGAGAAAAGGTTCTGCATTAGCAGCAATCTCATCAGCTGCGTTACATATTAATACCTGGATCGGCGGAAGCAGAATTTGGTCCGTCTCTATGGCAGCGCCATCTCGTAGTGCGGAGACGGACGAGCTCTGCTCCTGCGCTGTTGTGCTTAGCGGGGCGCGCTCTAGTGGGAAAGTCATGTATGCGCTGACTACACAGAACTATGTACACAACAACCACATTCACCAGACGTAATCCCTCTTGACGTTAAGGATAACGCGTTTAGTTAACCAGTTTCTGATGTGCAAATTCTTACGGCACGAATACGAGATGCTGTACAGATGGTGAGGAAAGAGATGATGTGAAAGACACGGAGAGGAATTGAGTATCGCCTTCGGTCAGCAAACGGAGCACATGCGGGAGTGTATCTGTAGAAAACTTTACGAGTTCAGCTACCATTTGCAACAAGCCGCCAGCCGTATGCAGCATAGCTCCTTAGAAACAACTTTTTATAACTGTTGTGTACATAGTTCTGCATAGTCAGCGCGTACACAACTTTTGCACTAGAGCGTGCCCCGCTAAGCACAAGAGCGCAGGCGCAGCGCTCGTTCATCTCCACACTACGAGATGGCGCTGCCATAGAGACGGACCAAATTCTGCTTCCGCCGATCCGTGTATTAATATGTAGCGCAGCCAATGAGAATCTTTTCTCCTCGCGGATCACACTCACCCAGTGATATCTGAACGCGTGAGGTATTATAATGAGTGTACAGACCTCCGATTAGTCAGTCTGCATTAGTCTATAGTCAAGTTTCAGTCTGCACCTAATAAGATTATCATATTCCTGTACATAGCCATGAAGATAAATGTATAGACACTTTGTCAAGTATCAGAGATATGTGAGAATAAGATTAATGTACCAAGACCAAAGGAACTTCAGATTGTCAATTGTAAACAGTGAAATGATAATTAAATAGACACCCTAGCTGCAAACAGGCGTTGATGTACTTCATTGGGGACATGTTGAAAATGTGTGCCCTGACCAGGACTCGAACCCGGGATCTCCTGCTTACATGGCAGACACTGAATCCATCTGAGCCACCGTGCGCACAGAGGATAGTGCGTCTGCAGGGACTTATCCCTTGCACGCTCCCCGTGAGATCCACATTCCCAACATGTCCACACCACTACATTCGTAGTGCGTCTAATAGATGTTTGCCCATCATACTCATTACTTGTGGCAGATTAATGTACCAAGTCCCGTACGAGTTCGGGCATAGAGTGTGCGTTCGCACGAGAAGGTCAATGGCCGGGAAGCCATATTTTAACTATATATGGCGGTAGTATCTGTTTCCGAAAGAACAGTTACCGTGGATGACCATGCAGCTTTGGTAGAAATGAAATGATAATTAAATGGACACCCTAGCTGCTAACAGGCGTTGATGTACTTCATTGGGGACATGTTGAAAATGTGTGCCCTGACCGGGACTCGAACCCGGGATCTCCTGCTTACATGGCAGGCGCCGTATCCATCTGAGCCACCGTGGGCACAGAGGATAGTACGTCTGCATGGTGATCCACGGTAACTGTTCTTTCGGGAACAGATACTACCGCCATATATAATTGTAAACAGCATCCAGAATCAAGTTACGTAATGTCTACGCTTTTTATTATTTTAATAAATGTGTGTGAAAATTAATCAAGTTCTGCTTAAAGTTGGTCACCGTCAATCTGCTACTCTAAGCATGTAAGTGGCATTTCTATCGTCTGACCTAACGGCAGAAGATAAACACGCCACGATACGACCACGAGACATATTGCTGGCACTCGCCTACTTCGTTAGAGCGACAAGTCAAATAATCTGATGGTGTGCGTACCGAAGGTCTTACAGTACGCACACCACAATAATAGTGGACAGAGTTGACGCTCGCCCTGTACGGTAGCAGCCACGTGTGGGGAGCCAATAACTGACAGTCCTCGGCCGGGAGCAGACGGCCGGCTCACCTGCATCATGTCGTCGATCTCGCGGATGACCTCGTCGGCGGTCTTGATGGGCTCCTTGTCGGCGTTGAGGCCCGACAGGATGAGCGCGTGCATGTCCAGGTCGCTGGCCACCGCCTCGTCCTCCGAGCTCAGGTCCAGGGGGTCCTCGTCAGGGGACAGCTTGTCCTGCGGGAGAAGCACACGGGTAATGCACTGGAGAGCGGGACGGCGCGCAGCGTGCGAAAGCCTCGCTTTGCTGACGCTGATTCTTCATACTGTGATACTACATTCAATTTCTTTGCGCATATCTATAACTAAATGGCTGATACAGTCACCTGGTCCAGTCGCAGACTTCCCATCTAACGCTTTCCAGGGGTAACAAAACTATGGCTTCCAGTATTCCATATACTGGGTGGTTGCAATTGAAATGCTGCTACTTACAGAAGTGCAGTGGGCGCTGTACTTATCGTATGGCTCCGAAACTTGATACGTATGCTGCTGTGAAACTTCTTGGCAGTCTAGACAGAGACTGCAACTCGGGACTTTTGCCTTTCGCGTGCTCAACCACTTGCCCGCGAAAGGCAAAGGTCCCGAGTTCCAGTCTCGGTCCGACAAACAGTTTTAATCTGCCAGGAAGTTTCATATCAGCGCACACTCCGCTGCAGGGTGAAAATTTCATTCTGGAAACATCCCCCAGGCTGTGCCTAAGCCGTGTTGAAACGTCCCCTTTGAAAAATTTATGAATTACTGTGCTGGAAACGAGGATAATGGAATGTAGTCGAATTAAGTCGGGTCATGCTGAGGGAATTAGATTAGGAAATGGGACACTTAAAGTAGTAAAGGAGTTTTGCTATTTGGGGAGCAAAATAACTGATGATGGTCGAAGGAGAGAGGATATAAAATGTAGACTGGCAATGACAAGGAAAGCGTTTCTGAGGAAGAGAAATTTGTTAACATCGAGTATAGATTTAAGTGTCAGGAAGTCGTTTCTGAAAGTATTTGTATGGAACGTAGCCATGTATGGAAGTGAAACATGGACGATAAATAGTTTGGACAAAAAGAGAATAGAAGCTTTTGAAATGTGGTGCTACAGAAGAATGCTGAAGATTAGATCGGTAGATCACATAACTAATGAGGAGGTATTGAATAGAATTGGGGAGAAGAGGAGTTTGTGGCATAACTCGACTAGAAGAAGGGATCGGTTGGTAGGACATGTACTGAGGCATGTACTGAGGCATCAAGCGATCAGCAATTTAGTATTGGAGGGCAGCGTGGAGGGTAAAAATCGTAGAGGGAGACCAAGAGATGAATACACTAAGCAGATTCAGAAGTATGTAGGCTGCAGTACGTACTGGGAGATGAAGAAGCTTGCACAGGATAGAGTAGCATGGAGAGCTGCACCAAACCAGTGTCTGGACTCAAGACCACAACAACAACAACATACTATGCTGGAAAACCTCTTACGTTATTTGCTTTTCAAACAGCTGAGCAAAACTGAACGTACCCAGACATTACTCTCTTTACTTATTCTGATCAACACTAAACTGACACAATATTTTTAGCGCAACGCAATCTGACTTTCAAAAATCCCTACAAAAGAATGGCCCTAACTAACAATAACCTATACCTTTCATGAATCACTAACCTCACAAAAATCTTCGTCACTCGAACTACTGCAATACAGCGAGTGCCAATACTGGCAGCTAAATAAAAGATTCCAACTACTGAAGGCACTAACTACTGATAGGCATAGCCAGCAAATGAAAGATTTTGATAGAGAACAAACAATGTATTTACCTTAATAATGTTCCAAAGTCATCATATATATACGGGGTGAGTCACCTAACATTACCGCTGGATATATTTCGTAAACCACATCAAATACAGACGAATCCACTCCACAGACCGAGCGTGAGGAGAGGGGCTAGTGTAATTGGTTAATACAAACCATAAAAAAATGCACGGTAGTATGTTTTTTAACACAAACCTACGTTTTTTTAAATGGAACCCCGTTAGTTTTGTTAGCACACCTGAACATATAAACAAATACGTAATCAGTGCCGTTTGTTGCATTGTAAAATGTTAATTACATCCGGAGATTTTGTAACCTAAAGTTGACGCTTGAGTACCACTCCTCCGCTGTTCGATCGTGTGTATCGGAGAGCACCGAATTACGTAGGGATCCAAAGGGAACGGTGATGGACCTTAGGTACAGAAGAGACTGGAACAGCACATTACGTCCACATGCTAACACCTATTTATTGGTCTCTTTCACTGACGCACATCTACATTACCATGAGGGGTGAGGTACACGTACACACGTGGTTTCCGTTTTCAATTACGGAGTGGAATAGAGTGTGTCCCGACATGTCAGGCCAATAGATGTTCAATGTGGTGGCCATCATTTGCTGCACAAAATTGCAATCCTGGCGTAATGAATGTCGTACACGCCGCAGTACATCTGGTGTAATGTCGCCGCAGGCTGCCACAATACGTTGTTTCATATCGTCTAGGGCTGTAGGCACATCACGGTACACATTCTTCTTTAACGTACCCCACAGAAAGAAGTCCAGAGGTGTAAGATCAGGAGAACGGGCTGGCTAATTTATGCGTCCTCCACGTCCTCTGAAACGCCCGTCGAACATCCTGTCAAGGGTCAGCCTAGTGTTAATTGCGGAATGTGCAGGTGCACCATCATGCTGATACCACATACGTCGACGCGTTTCCAGTGGGACAAAAATTGATTCAAATGGCTCTTTGCACTATGGGACTTAACATCCATGGTCATCAGTCCCCTAGAACTTAGAACTAACCTAAGGACATCACACAACACCCAGCCATCACGAGGCTACCGCACGACCACGAGATGCGGGCTCCAGTGGGACATTTTCGAGCAACGTTGGCAGATCATTCTGTAGAAACGCGATGTATGTTGCAGCTGTTTGGGCTCCTGCAATGAAGTGAGGACCAATGAGGTGGTCGCCAATGATTCCGCACCACACATTTACAGTCCATGGTCGCTGTCGCTCTACCTGTCTGAGCCAGCGAGCATTGTCCACGGATCAGTAATGCATGTTCCGTAGATTCACTGCCCCGTGGTTTGTTAAACCCGCTTCATCGGTAAACAGGTAGAACTGCAACGAATTCTCTGTTAATGCCCATTGACAGAATTGCACTCGATGATTAAAGTCATCACCATGTAATTGCTGATGTAGCGACACATGAAACGGATGAAAGCGGTGACGATGCAGTATGCGCATGACACTACTTTGACTCAGTCCACCGGCTCTCGCAATGTCCCGTGTACTCATGTGTGGGTTCAGGGCAACAGCAGTTGACACACCATCTGCACCCGCTTCTCCTGTGACGGGCCTGTTACGGGCCCGTTTGCGTGCTACGACCATACCTGTTGCATACAGTTGGCGGTAGATGTTTTGCAATGTGCGGCACGTTGGATGCTCTCTGTCCGGGTACCGTTCTGCATACACCCTGCAGACTTGAGCTGCATTTCGTTGACACTCGCCATAGATGAGTATCATCTCCGCCTTTTCAGAGTTCGAATACACCATGGTCACAGTTCCTACAACACTACACTATCACAGACGTCTGGTAACACGGTGTACTACAAGTTGGTCTGCGTGCGGAGACGAATGCAGAATAACAATAGCAGCAAGCGCTACATGCGGACACTGCGACAGCTAGACCAAACCACAACAGTGCACTACAGCCACACTCGTAAACACGGTCGTCATCGTAAACATGTCCCTGCAGAGGCTGCTCGCCGACCGTGGTCCGTGTTTGTTACAACACGCAACTGAACGTCGGAGGTTTCAAGCGTCAACTTTAGGTTACAATATCTCTGGATGTAATTAACATTTTACAATGCAACAAACGGCACTGATTACGTATTTGTTTATATGTTCAGATGTGCTAACAAAACAACGTGGTTCCATTTAAAAAAACGTAGGTTTGTGTTAAAAAAAACATACTTCCGTGCATTTTTGTATGGATTGTATTAAACAATTACACTAGCACTTCTCCTCACGTTCGGTCTGTGGACGATGTGGATGCGTGTCCATCAGAAAGAGTAAATTTGTAATATTGGGTATAATTTACTCTTTCTGATGGACACACATCCAGATCGTCCGCTCTCAAATCTCTGCCATCTCTCTCCCCACATTTGCCCGCATCTCGTGGTCGTGCGGTAGCGTTCTCGCTTCCCACGCCCGGGTTCCCGGGTTCGATTCCCGGCGGGGTCAGGGATTTTCTCTGCCTCGTGATAGCTGGGTGTTGTGTGATGTCCTTAGGTTAGTTAGGTTTAAGTAGTTCTAAGTTTTAGGGGACTGATGACCGTAGCTGTTAAGTCCCATAGTGCTCAGAGCCATTTGAACCATTTTCTCCCCACATCCACCACAGCTGACGGCTCATCTCCAACTGCGCAACGATATGCGCTGTTCACATCCAACTGCCCAACACTACAATAGCGAATATTGCAACAATGCCAACGAGCCACAGACTGCACACAGCACAGTCAGTGATTTTCATACTGGTGCTACCAACATAAAAACCTTAACAGCGTACTTACAATGTCTCCGCAACTACTGTCTTCCAGTAATGCTAGTTCTGCAAGGTTCTCAGGAGAGCTTCTGTAAAATTTAGAAGGTAGGAGACGAGGTACTGGCAGAAGTAAAGCTGTAAGGACGGGGCGTGAGTCGTCTATCGGTAACTCAGTTGGTAGAGCACTTGCCCACGAAAGGCAAAAGTCCCGAGTTCGAGTCTCGGTCCGACACAGTTTTAATCGGCCAAGAAGTTTCATATCAGCGCACACTCCGCTGCAGAGTGAAAATCTCAATATGCTGATGTGTTAATGCGGAACCGATTTACGCTGGAAATAAAAATTAGTTCCAGTTTTGGCTACCAGGTGCAAATCTAGTGCTGTGAATGCGAGAAAGACGTATAGAAATGTTTCCATATGTGATGGATGAGGAATGGGACGTGGGCACAAATGGTCAAAGAGGTGTGAATGTTGATTTTATTGTTAACTGTCACTTACACGGTGTGGGGGCGTCGATGAAGCGCTCTGTAGCGCCAGATTTGCATCTGGTGGCCAAATCTGGAACTAAATCCGTTTCAGATTAACGCACTAGCATACCTGCCAAGTTTCACTGCCACACGACAATTACAGCCCACACTGTACCTCTGTAAGAAGCTGCAGTTTAATTATGACCATCCAGTAATTAATGACATAATTTAAAAATTTGAAATGGTATCATAATCTACACTCCTGGAAATTGAAATAAGAACACCGTGAATTCATTGTCCCAGGAAGGGGAAACTTTATTGACACATTCCTGGGGTCAGATACATCACATGATCACACTGACAGAACCACAGGCGCACAGACACAGGCAACAGAGCATGCACAATGTCGGCACTAGTACAGTGTATATCCACCTTTCGCAGCAATGCAGGCTGCTATTCTCCCACGGAGACGATCGTAGAGATGCTGGATGTAGTCCTGTGGAACGGCTTGCCATGCCATTTGCACCTGGCGCCTCAGTTGGACCAGCGTTCGTGCTGGACGTGCAGACCGCGAGAGACGACGCTTCATCCAGTCCCAAACATGCTCAATGGGGGACAGATCCGGAGATCTTGCTGGCCAGGGTAGTTGACTTACACCTTCTAGAGCACGTTGGGTGGCACGGGATACATGCGGACGTGCATTGTCCTGTTGGAACAGCAAGTTCCCTTGCCGGTCTAGGAATGGTAGAACGATGGATTCGATGACGGTTTGGATGTACCGTGCGCTATTCAGTGTCCCCTCGAAGATGACCAGTGGTGTACGGCCAGTGTAGGAGATCGCTCCCCACACCATGAAGCCGGGTGTTGGCCCTGTGTGCCTCGGTCGTATGCAGTCCTGATTGTGGCGCTCACCTGCACGGCGCCAAACACGCATACGACCATCATTGGCACCAAGGCAGAAGCGACTCTCACCGCTGAAGACGACACGTCTCCATTCGTCCCTCCATTCACGCCTGTCGCGACACCACTGGAGGCGGGCTGCACGATGTTGGGGCGTGAGCGGAAGACGGCCTAACGGTGTGCGGGACCGTAGCCCAGCTTCATGGAGACGGTTGCGAATTGTCCTCGCCGATACCCCAGGAGCAACAGTGTCCCTAATTTGCTGGGAAGTGGCGGTGCGGTCCCCTACGGCATGCAGCCGTGCGTCGCTGCGGTCCGGTCCCAGGTCGACGGGCACGTGCACCTTCCGCCGACCACTGGCGACAACATCGATGTACTGTGGAGACCTCACGCCCCACGTGTTGAGCAATTCGACGGTACGTCCACCCGGCCTTCCGCATGCCCACTATACGCCCTCGCTCAAAGTCCGTCAACTGCACATACGGTTCACGTCCACGCTGTCGCGGCATGCTACCAGTGTTAAAGACTGCGATGGAGCTCCGTATGCCACGGCAAAGTGGCTGACACTGACGGCGGCGGTGCACAAATGCTGCGCAGCTAGCGCCATTCGACGGCCAACACCGCGGTTCCTGGTGTGTCCGCTGTGCCGTGCGTGCGATCATTGCTTGTACAGCCCTCTCGCAGTGTCCGGAGCAAGTATGGTGGGTCTGACACACCGGTGTCAATGTGTTCTTTTTTCCATTTCCAGGAGTGTACTTATTAAGAGATTTAATAAGTCATGTAATAAAGACAGAAACAGTGTACGAGAGTGTGCTGAAAAGTAATGTCTCGGAATTTTTATGTGAAAACTCTTAAAGGTTTTTAAATAAAACAAATGTTATTAACGTGCCCTCTGTAGCGTGTCGGCATGGCGGTGTGTAACGTAGCTATGCCTCTGCGTGAGAAACGCGTGCTGTAATCGAGTTTGGAATTCGAAGCGTCCGTCCGCCTGTGGCTATCCGACGCCTTGGATTCACAGTCATCGATCATCATCCACAGAGTCCCGACTTGTCCCCACCCGATTTTCATCTGTTTCCAGAACTTAAAGAACACCTCCGAGGGCTTCACTTTGATGGTGATGAAGCGGTGCAAGCCGAACATTCTACAGTGACGGTATCAACAAACTGGTCTCTCATTGGGAGGAAAGAATGTTAATAACGTTTTTTTTCTTTGAAAAGATTTAAGAATTTTCACGTAAAGAACTCGGGGTCATTACTTCTGAGGACGCTCTCACTTACGTGGTAGCTTAATTCACGGCCCGCAAATTACTCGAACTACACTCCTGGAAATGGAAAAAAGAACACATTGACACCGGTGTGTCAGACCCACCATACTTGCTCCGGACACTGCGAGAGGGCTGTACAAGCAATGATCACACGCACGGCACAGCGGACAAACCAGGAACCGCGGTGTTGGCCGTCGAATGGCACTAGCTGCGCAGCATTTGTGCACCGCCGCCGTCAGCGTCAGCCAGTTTGCCGTGGCATACGGAGCTCCATCGCAGTCTTTAACACTGGTAGCATGCCGCGACAGTGTGGACGTGAACCGTATGTGCAGTTGACGGACCTTGAGCGAGGGCGTATAGTGGGCATGCGGTAGGCCGGGTGGACGTACCGCCGAATTGCTCAACACGTGGGGCGTGAGGTCTCCACAGTACATCGATGATGTCGCCAGTGGTCGGCGGAAGGTGCACGTGCCCGTCGACCTGGGACCGGACCGCAGCGACGCACGTATGCACGCCAAGACCGTAGGATCCTACGCAGTGCCGTAGGGGACCGCACCGCCACTTCCCAGCAAATTAGGGACACTGTTGCTCCTGGGGTATCGGCGAGGACCATTCGCAACCGTCTCCATGAAGCTGGGCTACGGTCCCGCACACCGTTAGGCCGTCTTCCGCTCACGCCCCAACATCGTGCAGCCCGCCTCCAGTGGTGTCGCGACAGGCGTGAATGGAGGGACGAATGGAGACGTGTCGTCTTCAGCGATGAGAGTCGCTTCTGCCTTGGTGCCAATGATGGTCGTATGCGTGTTTGGCGCCGTGCAGGTGAGCGCCACAATCAGGACTGCATACGACCGAGGCACACAGGGCCAACACCCGGCATCATGGTGTGGGGATCGATCTCCTACACTGGCCGTACACCACTGGTGATCGTCGAGGGTACACTGAATAGTGCACGGTACATCCAAACCGTCATCGAACCCATCGTTCTACCATTCCTAGACCGGCAAGGGAACTTGCTGTTCCAACAGGACAATGCACGTCCGCATGTATCCCGTGCCACCCAACGTGCTCTAGAAGGTGTAAGTCAACTACCCTGGCCAGCAAGATCTCCGGATCTGTCCCCCATTGAGCATGTTTGGGACTGGATGAAGCGTCGTCTCACGCGGTCTACACGTCCAGCACGAACGCTGGTCCAACTGAGGCGCCAGGTGGAAATGGCATGGCAAGCCGTTCCACAGGACTACATCCAGCATCTCTACGATCGTCTCCATGGGAGAATAGCAGCCTGCATTGCTGCGAAAGGTGGATATACACTGTACTAGTGCCGACATTGTGCATGCTCTGTTGCCTGTGTCTATGTGCCTGTGGTTCTGTCAGTGTGATCATGTGATGTATCTGACCCCAGGAATGTGTCAATAAAGTTTCCCCTTCCTGGGACAATGAATTCACGGTGTTCTTATTTCAATTTCCAGGAGTGTATTTGCATCCAGTATTTTACAATGAGAACACTTAACGACTTCCAACAAACTTTACACATAATCTTTACACATAATCTTTTCGAAGCTTTTTCTCGCTGACAACTTCGTGCAAGATGGTAGAAAGGAAAAAGTTTACCGTTTCTGGATTTTCGCTGTTCATGTAGCAAAGCTACAACGTCAGGCATGGCGTTTTAATTTATTACTTATTTACTAGCGATTCTATTCGCAGTGCAGTTTGCAGACAGTACCCGCATGTACCAATCAATGTGCTTGCAAAATCACATCATTGAAAGACACAATGTTCAGGTGATATGTCGTCATAAACATTCAAATGAGTGAAAAACTAACTTCATCTTAAAGCAGTGAGCCAGTCCACATCACACTCACCCAGTTTCTGGTAATGTCAGCGACTTCCAACAAACACTAAGCATAATTTCAAACCTTTTCTGAACTATCTTTCACTTACAGCCCCTCAAAATAATGGAAAGCAGTTTGTCGCTCGCTGAATGTTCATTGTTCGTGCGGTAAAACCAGTTTTGGGTTTGACTTTTCGAGTAGCTTACGGGTGGATAATCCGAAACCAAAACAGTAAACACAGTCAGAGTTTTCCGTCTTCAACTATAAAGATTTTATATGCTTAAGGTCAAATATTAAATACACTTACTCATTTGTGAAACAATCTGACGTTTGAAGCTGTTTCAGAAATGGAAATTCGAAGCCGCGCGGAGTGGCCGAGCGATTGTAGGCGCCATGAACGGAATGCGCGACCCCTCCCGCCGGAGGTTCGAGTCCTCCCTCGGGCATGTGTGTGTGTGTGTGTGTGTGTGTGTGTGTGTGTGTGTGTGTGTGTGTGTGTGTGTGTATGTTTGTTGTTCTTAGCATAAGTTAGTTTCAGTAGTGTAAGTCTAGGGACCGATGACCTCAGCTGTATGGTCCCTTAGGAATTCACATGCACACAAGAATTAACATATCATCATTCAATCTGTAAAGGAATAATTTTGGGCCAGGTTAATTTTAAAACAACGCCTTTGTTACGGTAACTGCTGGTCGTCAGCAAGAGCCGGTGCCCGTTAGAGAAGATCCTCGCTTTGAAGAGAGGTGCCGGGAGCGGAGAAACATCTTTCTAGGGCGGGGGGGGGGGGGGGGGGGCGCTTAGGCCGGTATTACACTATCAGATTTCTTTGCCAAAGTTGATATGTCAAAGAAATTTGATGGTGCAAGAGAGAACTTTGTGAAATCTCCCCTGTCGTCAAATAAATATGATCAGTTTGATCATAAAAGTCGTTCGTTTTCTGTTCACTGCAATGTGAAATGTAGGCGCTTGGAACGCTCAGTGTGTTTGTAAATATGGGCAGGTGGAATATGCTCCAGGTGACTTCATGTCCGCAATCACAACCACAGCCATCCACCTCTCACCTGCAAACATCCAGGCAGCTTTCCAGCAAGCCGGAAATAGAAGATATGGTCACACTCTAAAATAAAAAATTCTTGCTTAGCTTTCCATTCTACTCTGTCTATTTATGAACTCTGGATGCCACAAGTTGAAAAGCACTTCACCTGTTTCGTACTATTTATTAATTTTGTAGTTGTTGGAAAACTAATTCCATTAATTAAATTATTCAAAAATAAAAATAGTTCCTATTGCCCATATAGTGTATTAAACCTTTATTTTCCTTCACATATTCCCTCTTCAGCACTTTATAAATTGCTTTATACGGCCGGCCGGAGTCGCCGAGAGGTTCTAGGCGCTACAGTCTGGGGCCGCACGACCGTTATGGTCGCAGGTTCGAATCCTGCCTCGGGCATGGATGTGTGTGATGTCCTTAGGTTAGTTAGGTTTAAGTAGTTCTAAGTTCTAGGGGACTGATGACCTCAGAAGTGAAGTCCCATAGTGCTCAGAGCCATTTGAACCATTTTGCTTTATACGTTTCTGAGATTATTTTGGGTAATGTGCAATGTGATGGTCGAGTGCTCCGTTGTAAACTAGAGTAGCTCTCTCCTGTATGTATAAAGAAATGGCAGTGTCGCAGTGAGCCTGCCTTCTGAACATATAGCATTTCTCAACGGAGTATTCTGTTTTGAAGTATGAAAAATCACTTTACTGAGCAAATAGTGAAATAAACTCTCATGCATTCGTAAGTAATTTATATACAGGGTGATTATAATGAAAGTTAAAGTTTCAAAACGCTGTAGAAATAGCACCACTGGTCAGAATGACGTCAAACTGCAACGGAATATTATCAGAAATGGGGAAAGCGTACGGCAGGAGAAAAAAATAATGGAGTGAAAATTGATCAATAGATGGCGCTATATGTGTCATAATACGTAAAAGAACACACCTGTCATGCGCACGGCCCATTGAAATCGGTATAAACACGCCGGGTACACGGCTTTTCCTCCTTTCGCGTCTGCGACGTTCGCCTGACTCTCTCAATGCAGGGTCGCGCTCTGCTTGTAAAGCTGTATTACAAGAATGATGACTGTGCACACGTCGCTCTGCAGAAGTTCCGGACACTGAAGGGTTTGAAAAAATGCGTTGGTCCGATGACTGCCGTGGGTCTAGAGAAAATGATTCGGAAATTCGAAAAGACGGGTTCTTTTGCTGTGCAACCTGGTAAAGAAAGGAAACGAACTGATTCGACGTCAGTGGACGCAGTGGCCAGAGCAATGCAGGAGGAGACGAGTGGTGGTGTGTAAACGTGTAGTTTGCCCGAACATTTGACATACCCGTGAGCACGGTGCGTAAAATCCTACGAAACATCCTTCTTTGCTGTCCATTCAAAATTAGCCATGTGCACGAGTTGCTTCCTCTTGACCTGCCAGCAAGAGAGACTTTTGCTTTATAAATTCTTGCCCGCATGGAAGTGGACAACGATTGGCCGTGGAAGATCCATCTGACTGGATATGTCAATACACAGAATTGTCGGATATGGGCAACGGAAAATCCACACGCAAGTCAAACAGTACCACTTCATGCGGAAAAGGCCACTGTGTTGTGCGTGTTTACGGCATCATTTATTAGAGGGCCATATTTTTTCGAAGAGACAGGTGCTTCCGGTCCTATTGCTTGTACCGTCACTGGTAAGTGCAATGAGTGTCTTTTGCGCAACCACGTCATTTCAGCTCTCCAATGTCTGGATGGGATCATTTTTATGCAAGATGGCGCACCTCCGCACATTGCAAATCCAGTTAAGCAGCTGCTGAAGCGCCATTTCGGAAATGCTAGAATCATCAGCCGTCATTTCCATACAGGCTGGCCATCCCGATCACCTGCTAATCCGTGTGACTTCTGGCTGTGGGGCTATCTGAAAGATGTTGTGTTCAGTGTTCCGACTGCAAACTGAGCTGCACTGAAAGCACGCATTGCGCAGCACATTCTGAACTTGACCCCGGAAACACTTCTATCAGTTATGAAACGCGCTGTTTCTCGATTTCAACTTGTTGCAGAAAACGGTTCACAGCACACTGAGCATGTTTTGCGCCAGTCACAGGGAAATTAATAATGCGATTTGATTTTAATTGATGTTTTTATGCGGTTTTTGGCCTCAGCACAGTTAAAAACCGATGTGAGTGAGGCCTTTTACGCGGTTTTTGGGCTCAGGACAATTAAAAGCCAATTTTTCCCATCCCATGTGATATGACCTTGCCGTGGCGAATGGGCTAATGTAACCGACAGTATCAGACCTGTACACCCATGCACACCGAGTATTACAGTTTGTTTAAAGTCAAACGTACACCTTAGGCATTGTTGTATGTATCATTTGTCGTTTATAGTCGACCACTAACAAATTATGATGCTTACAGCGCCACCTATTGCTACATTTTGTAATTATTTACTTTTCTTGTGCCATACGTTTTCCCCCTTCTCCGATAATATTCCGTTGCAATTTATCATTCTGACCAGCGGCGTTATTTCTACAGCGGTTCGAGAGCTTAACTTTAGTTATAATCACCCCGTATAAGACTGATGACTTCAGAAGTTAAGTCGCATAGTGCTCAGACCCATTTTTTCTAGGGGACTGATAACCTCAGAGCCATTTGAACCATTTTGCTTTATACGTTTCTGAGACTAAGACTTGACGTCCTCCACTTGCATCTCTCGTAACAAATTTTGCTGAATGGTTTTACTATCTCGACACAATACCTATGGCTTCATCGAACTATGTTTCCTTTTTTCCGACGCTTTTCTACCAAACGGACACACAATGCAATTGTGGTACTAGCAACTGCAGCGCATAATAACAAGTTGTTGTCCGCCATCTTGAAATTTGAAGAAACATATGGCGACAGTGTAATGCCACTTTTTAGCGCCACATCAGAGATCTTTATCAAAGAAATTTGACGAAAATTTGATCATATTTCTTTGTCAAAGAAATACGACAGTGTTATCCTGGTCTTAGCGCCGGGCTGGTGACAGCAACCCAACAGACGTGGAGAGTTCCCTCAGGACTCGCATGCGAAGCAGAAATTGCTTCAAAAGGAACGACCGTTTGTGGCGTCAACAGAAAATGGTGCGTGCGCTGACAGTCTTTAGTTTTCTTGCTGGGCCTTTTTTTTTTTTTTTTTTTTTTTTTTTTTTTTTTTTTTTTTTTTTTTTAAAGAGGGATTCAGGAGGATGACTCAGAGTCGCTATAGTCCAGGTGTCCTGGAGCAGTCAACTCGTGGCGTCCGCACAGCCACTGTCCATCGCAGAGAGCTTCGTCGTACACGGTGCCATGTCGGCGAAAGCCTGGCTCTGACAAGGGAACCTCCCCATCGCACCCCCCTCAGATTTAGTTACAAGTTGGCACAGTGGATAGGCCTTGAAAAACTGAACACAGATCAATCGAGAAAACAGGAAGAAGTTGTGTGGAACTATGAAAAAATAAGCAAAATATACAAACTGAGTAGTCCATGCGCAACATAGGCAACATCAATGGCAATATGAACTCAGGAGCGCTGTGGTGCCGTGGTTAGCGTGAGCAGCTGCGGGACGAGAGGTCCTTGGCTCAAGTCTTCCCTCGCGTGAAAAGTTTAATTTTTTATTTTCAGACAATTATTATCTCTCCGTCCGTCCGTCCGATGCGAGGTAACTGCGCCGTAGTATGGGGCGCTACACCTAAACAAACATCGAAACACACGACGTCAGTCGACTACAGCGCACGGAAGAGAGAGTATTCCTGCTAACGAGGCTCCCTGGCTGGCAGTTGACTGTTCGCTACTTTGGACTAGAGTGCATCAAATACGTGAGATGTATTCCGTGGGCAATATGAATCCAGCAAATATAGCTCGCGACTTCAATAACAAGGCCGGCCGCCGTGGTCTAGCGGTTCTAGGCGCTGTCCGGAACCGCGCGACTGCTACGGTCGCAGGTTCGAATCCTGCCTCGGGCATGGATGTGTGTGATGTCCTTAGGTTAGTTAGGTTTAAGTAGTTCTAAGTTCTAGGGGACTGATGACCACAGATGGTTAGTTCCATAGTGCTCAGAGCCATTTGAACCATTTTTTTTTTTCAATAACAAGGTCAATGAATATTTTCCGAACTGTAAGATTGCGGTGCGGTCGCAAAACACAGACACTAAATTTATTACAGTGAACAGAGACGTCAATGAACGAATGGAGAGATCATAACTTTGCGAAAATAAAGAAAGTAAACTTTTCAGTCGAGGGAAGATGGTTCAAATGGCTCTGAGCACTATGGGACTCAACTGCTGTGGTCATAAGTCCCCTAGAACTTAGAACTACTTAACCTAACTAACCTAAGGACAGCACACAACACCCAGCCATCACGAGGCAGAGAAAATCCCTGACCCCGCCGGGAATCGAACCCGGGAACCCGGGCGTGGGAAGCGAGAACGCTACCGCACGACCACGAGATGCGGGCAGTCGAGGGAAGACTTGAACGATGGACCTCTCGTTCCGCAGCTGTTCACGCTAACCACGGGACCACGGAGCTCCGGAGCTCAGCCTCTCCTTGATGTTACTGTGCCAACTTATAACTAAATCTGAGGGGGGTGCGATGGGGAGGTTCCCTTGTGAGACTTCACACGTTTACAGGGGTGGTGAGGGCGTTCGAAAACCGAACGTGACGTCTACTGTTCGCGACACGTAAATTCTCCACGTCATCAAAAATGTTCAAATGTGTGTGAAATCCTATGGGACTTAACTGCTAAGGTCATCAGTCCCTAAGCTTACACACTACTTAACCTAAAGTATCCCAAGGACAAACACACACACGCATGCCCGAGGGAGGACTCTGACGTCCGCCGGGACCAGCCGCACAGTCCATGACTGCAGCGCCCAGACCGCTCGGCTAATCCCGCGCGGCTTCCACGCCATCACGAGAGCGGAAGACACCCTCCGGCCGCCGCCTTCCGCCCGCACAACTCTGCCCACAGGCTGGGCTTCACTGTTGCTCTTCACTGCCAGTGTTTCTCTCTCTCGGCCGTCCCAGACATGTAGCGCGTTTCTTAATATCATTTCGCAACTTTTATTTTAAATTCATGTTTTATTATACTACTGCAAGCTTAATAGACGAATTAAAATTTGTGCCACAGCCGGGATTTGAACCCGGATCTCCTTGCTTACTTCTTTTTTTGTTGTTGTTGATGTTATTTTGTTCTATATTGTTCGTTGAATTTGTTCGTGGTGGACGTCCGATGACACTCGTTCACGTTGTTGGTTGATCCGTTCACGCAGTTTTTTATTACAGAGGGTAGCTAAACCCTCTGACCGAACACGCTGAGCTACCGACCCGGCTGTTTATTAGGCAGGAATGCTGACCATTACACCACCACTGTGCTACGGCACACATTGCTGGATGGGCTATCCAGGACTAATGCCCTCTTCAACACACACTTCATATTTTCAGCTTATTTCCCCCCTAAATCGTTACTATTGCCAGGGCTCTCCCGCACTGGAATAGCACACTAGCGTTATTATTATTAATTATAAGATCTATAAAATCACCTGAGATACAGGATTTCCCCATTATGTCCAGCGCTTGGGTGCTATTCCAATGTCGGAGAGCCCTGGCAACAGTGACGATTAATGGGGAAAATAAGCTAAAGATATGAATTGAAGTTTGTGTTGGAGAGAACTCTGGGCTTGGGTATTCTGCGCAGCAATATTTGCCGCTGTGCTGTGATGGTGTAATGGTCAGCATTCCTGCCTAGACACCAAGGAGACCTGGGTTCAAGCTCCGGCCATGGTACAAATTTTAGTTCATTTACTCAGCTTCCAAAAAAATGGTTCACATGGCTCTGAGCACTATGGGACTTAACTTCTGAGGTCATCAGTTCCCTAGAACTTAGAACTACTTAAACCTAACTAACCTAAGGACATCACATACATCCATACCCGAGGCGGGATTCGAAGCTGCGACCGTAGCGGTCGCGCGGTTCCAGACTGTAGCGCCTTGAACCGCTCGGCCACTCCGGCCGGCATTCAGTTTCCATCTTTACCATAGATAAACATGAGACTTCACTGCCTCGAGGAAAATTTAATTATAAAATTCATGTCTGATCACATGTGAAGCCTGATAGTGAATACTAGTGCACTGTTTCGTCCTGATTCCAGTGCTTAATATTAGTTTCCTTGTTTGTTTGTAAATCTTTCACGCAGTATATATATCTACATCAGTAGTCCGCAAGCCTGGCGGTGTGTCTCGGAGGGTACTTCGGGTACCACTGACTTATCGCCCCTTCCCTGTTACACTCGATAATGGCGCGGGGGAAGAATGATTGTCGGCAAGCCGCTGTATTAGCTCTAATTCCTAGAATTTTATTAACCTCACCATTTCGCGATATGTACGTGGGACGAAGTAATATGTTTTCCAACTCTTCCAAGAAAATAATCTGTCGAAATTTGAATAGTAAACTTCTACGCAATGCACAACGCCACTGTTGTAGCATATGCACTGGACGTTATTGAACATCTCGGTAACGCCATCGTCCCGACTAAACGCTCTTTGTTGGATCTTCTTAATCTCATTCCTTCCTGGTAAGGCTCTGAAACTCTTGGTCGAAGGATATCAGTGACAGGATTCGGTGATGGCAATGGTATTCACTGTGGAACAAGCGAGGAAGAATTACGGAACATACTGAACGAAGGAAGCAACATTGGGTTTAAGGTCCCGTCGACTTCGAGGTCATTACAGACGGAGCACAAGCTCGGATTGTGTCAAAGATGGGGAAGGAAATCGGATGTGCTCTTTCAAACGAACCACCCCAGCATTTGCCGAAGCCATGTAGGGAAATCACGGAAAGCCTTAGTCAGGCTTTGAGGCGTCGCCGTCCTGAATGCGAGTCCAGTGTGTTAACCACTGCGCCACCTCGCTCGGGTGATACTGATGGAAAATCAACAGTGAGCTGAGTGCAGAATATGGATCGATAGCACACCGAAGAAAGACGAGTGAGAAGTAGCAGTACTGAACTCCATCTGGCAGCATCTGGAGACTTCAGCAGTTACTGCTCCTTGGATCCGTCTCCACGCATCAGATATGCAGTACGGTCCGGTGATGGTCCGCCTTTGGACTGAAACCTGTCACCAATAAATGTGATTTGTGTGATATGGACTGGTTTTCTAAGTGCAGTTGTGAAATTGATCGCTGTTGTTTTCCAAAAGAGTGAGAAATTAGATTAATGGGGTAGTTAATATCTAAATTAGCTAGTACGAATTGGTTTCTGACACTTTGGAAGCAAAATAACATATAATGGACGAAGCAAGGAAAACATAAAAGACAGAGTAGCAGATGGGCGGAAGGTATTCCAGCCCAAACGAATTCTACTAATATCAAACATAAGTCTTAATTTGAGCAAGAAATTTCCGACAATGTACTTTGAACTACAGGATTGCATAGAGCAACACAATGAGCTACACACAAATACATCCAGTATTATACTGTACAGGGTGCATCAAAAACAATCATCCGATTTGTCACGTCTATATTTCTGAAACTAATAAAAATATAGAATGAATTTTGTTTTTTGATGAACGGCAGAACCGGAACAGAAGACAATCGAAGCATTTGAGTTGTGGAAACCGCCGTCACATTTTGGTGAAAAATAGTTCAATTGTAATTCTGGACCATAATACCCCGTACAGAAACATGCTGTTAGGTTCAAAAATGGTTCAAATGGCTCTGAGCACTATGCGACTTAACTTCTGAGGTCATCAGTCCCCTAGAACTTAGAACTAATTAAACCTAACTAACCTAAGGACATCACATACATCCGTGCCCGAGGCAGGATTCGAACCTGCGACCGTAGCGCTCGCTCGGTTCCATACTGTAGCGCCTAGAACCGCACGGCCACTCCGGCCAGCATGCTGTTAGGAACTGGACGAAGTGTGATATGGACTGGTTTGCTAAGTGCAGTTGTGAAATTGATCGCTGTTGTTTTCGAAAAGAGTGAGAAATTAGATTAATGGGGTAGTTAATATCTAAATTAGCTAGTACGAATTGGTTTCTGACACTTTGGAAGCAAAATAACATATCATGGACGAAGCAAGGGAAACATAAAAGACTCAGTAGCAGAGGCAAGGAAGGTATTCCAGCCCAAACGAATTCTACTAATATCAAACGTAAGTCTTAATTTGAGCAAGAAATTTCCAAGAATGTACTTTTGAACTACAGGCTTGTATGGTAGTGAACCATGGACTCCGGCAGAACCGGAAAAGAAGACAATCGAAGCATTTGAGTTGTGGTGCTACTGCAGAATGCTGAAAATTAGGTCTTCTGAAGGACAAGAAATGAGGTTCTTGGCACAACAGACGAATAAAGGAACATTATAGAAAACAACAAGTGACAGGATGGTAGGCTACGTATTATGACACCAGGGAGCAACATCTGTGGTAGCAGAGGGAGCTGTAGAGGGAAAGACGGAGACTGGGATACATGGAACAAATAACTGAAGATGTTTGGTGTCCGCTCGTTATCACCGGTTTACATAATGTGGCCGCCCGTGTTTAATAGTTGTGATTAGGGAGCTCCCGTGAGAACTAGTGAAGTGCGTCGCGCCGAGATAAAGCACCCGAGTGTGCTTATTCGTGCCATCACAGCCACGCGCCACCGATCTATTCCGAGGAGAATCGGCGCCGTCATTCTCGTGATAAGCGACAACTCGAGCTGGCGGCGGGCAAAGCCCAACTACCGTGACACGGCAGTCGGCAGTCTCCAGGGAGGCGTGTGCATCCACAAGGCCCGACCTCCATTTCAGACGTTCCTTCGGCTCCGTCCTAGAGATGCCGATGTTGCCAGATCAGAGTTGCTGCTGATAATAATCGACCCAAAAACAACTATCTTAAACGATGGATTTATACAGGGTGAAAAGTACTTAAACCGACAAACTCTGGGAGGTTGTAGGGGATATCAAAACAAATATTTTTCCCTAATGTCATTTTTTCCTACGAGGATTATTTAAACCGGTGGAGGCCGTATCACGCTCTTCAATTGTTAGAGGCCGTATTACGATCTTCAGTTGTTAGAGGGCGTATTACGCTCTTCAGTTGTAGGCAACTGCTGTCCACCAGTGTAGTAGTGCACTGTCTCTGCTTACTAACGGAGCGATACACCTGGACTGAGTACACTTGATATGGTTGGTGCGAACTACGTAGCGCACCACAACGGACGAGCTGCACAGCGGGTTTATCAGCAACAATATCCTAATCGCCGTATCCCGCATCATACGACCTTTGCTGCTGTGTACCAGCGTCTGCGTGACACCGGGTCATTTAGCAGATTACCTGGACAGGGACGCCGTCGCACGGTAAGAGCGCTGCAATATGAGGAAGCTGTCCTGCAGCATGTGGAGCGGGATCCTTCAATCAGCACGTCCAATTGCACGTAACATGGGGACGAATCAGACGAATGTAAGAACTGTCCTTCGAGAGCGATTGTTACGTCCATTTCGCTTACTGCGTGTCCACAACCTGGAACCAGTTGATTATCCACCCAGAGCACAGATTTCGCAGTGGTACCTGGAACAGTGTGAAATGCATCTTACATTCCCATCCTCTGTGTTGTTTACTGATGAAGCAACGTTCGGGCGTGATGCACAATTCGCATGTTTGGAGTGAGGATAAACCACATGCCACAGTTATTAGCGCTCATCAAGTGCGGTTCTTCGTTAATGTGTGGGTCGGTGTTGTTGGGGACTGTTTAATTGGGCCGTATCCGCTATCTAGGCCATTAAATGGCAGACACTATCACAATTTTCTCGCCAGAGCATTGCCAGAATTTCTGGAAGACGTCCCGTTCCCTACAAGACAAGGCATGTGGTTCCAACATGACGGGGCGCCGACACATTTCAGTCGTGGTGTGCGTCGATTCCTGGACCGACGGTTCCCAGGAAAGTGGATTGGCAGAGGTGGTCCTGTACCATGCCTGCTCGATCCCCAGATATGTCCCCTCTGGACTTTTCTGTGTGGGGAGAGATGCGCAACCTTGTTTACGCAACTCCTGTTGCATCAGAAGAGGATCTGGTTTCCCGGATGCTAGCAGCAGCAGGAACAATTCAGAATGCTCCTGGGGTTTTTGCCCGTATCAGACAGAACATGTGGTGTAACCTTTGTTTACATGTCAATGGAGGCAGTTTTGAAAATCGACTGTAATTGAAATTGGATTGTGTTAATGTGTTGTCTCTTGGTCATAAAAATGGAAAATTGTTTGTTGGCTTAATTAATTTTGCCGCCGAGAAATCTTCCTCTACCGGTTTAAATACTCCTCATAGGAAAAAATGACATTAGGGAAAAATATTTGTTTTGATGTCCCCTACAACCTCCCAGAGTTTGTCGGTTTAAATACTTTTCACCCTGTAGAGTAACACAATGAGCTACACACAAATACGTCCAGTACTATACTGTACAGAGTGTATCAAAAGGAATCATCCTATTTGTCGCGTCTATATTTCTGAAACTAATAAACATATACAATTAATTTTGTTTTTCGATGAACGGGAAACTCAATTTTTTTTTCATACCTTTTCATAGGTGTTCAATATGACCCCCTTAAGATGCACAGCATACGTTCGTGCAGTATTCAAATTGTTCCCACACTGCAGCGAGCATGTTTTGAGTTACAGCTTCACAGCTGCTGTTATGGCATGTCCCATATCAGTCATTATTCTCGGTAACGGAAGCACATAAACAGTCTTATAAACCCCCACAGGAAATAATCACATACCGTCAAGTCCGGCGACCTTGGAGGCCAGGCGGAATCATTTGGTCCAGTGCGTCCGACCCATCGTTCAGTAATCCTTTGATTTGAAAATTCCCGCGCTTGCAGATGCCAGTGTGGGGGCGCCTCATCCTCTTGGTGAATGAAGTCGTTCGACTCAGTCCCCAACGGTGGGAAAAGGAAGTTCTCAAGCATATCGAGATATGGAACATACACATTTTTTCGTGAAACTGCACAAAACACATTACATTTTGGAGAGTCCCTGCCATGTTGTGATTGTTCCGTACCCCACATTCTCACATTATAACGGTTCACCTTTCCATTTAAATGGAGTGTTGCCTCGTCACTAAACACTAAGCCCGGAGCCGCGCGGAGTGGCGGCGGGTTGAGGTGTCATATCACGGACTGTTGAGGTGTCATATCACGGACTGTTGAGGTGTCATATCACGGACTGATGAGGTGTCATATCACGGACTGTTGAGGTGTCATATCACGGACTGCGCGACGCCTCCCGGCGGAGGTTCGAGCCCTCCCTCGGCCATGGGTGTTTGTGTTGTTCTTAGCATAGGTTAGTTTAAGTAGTGGGTAAGTCTAGGGACCGATGACCTCAGTAGTTCGGTCCCCTAGGGATTCACAAACATTTCATTTGCATTAAGTGTGGAAGTAAACTGTCATCCTCCATCTTGCCAAGAACGAAATTACAGAGCTCTACACGTTGTTGTTTGTTACCTTCACGAAGAGGTTGCAGCAGCTGAATTTTGTACGGATTCACGTCTAAAGGCCGACGCAACAGACGCCGGACGGACATCGGGGCCACGTTGAGGTGTCGAGCTGCTCGGCGACCGGATTTCTGCGGACTCTTCGTGAAAATATGGCGGATGCGTTCGACGTCTGTGTCAGACACTCGGGGACGGCCCGGCGATTTGCCTATACACGAACAACCAGCTTCTCGGAATTGTTCACGCCATCGTAAAATGCTCTGTTCTGTACGAGGATCCACACCGTACCTAGTACGAAAGTCACGCTGAACAGTTCTTACTGACCCGCACAGCGCAAAACGTAGAACACAAAACGCTTTCTGTTGTCCCGACACCATTTTTACTAGAACTGAAGTGGGCGCACTCTGCTGCTACCTACTGGGAACTATGTAAAACTCGAGAGTTTGCTCTTTCCAACAGTACATTGTTCACGCACATGCCTCAAATGACGTAAGTTACGATTTTTTTTAAATCGGATGATTCTTTTTGATACACTGTGTGTTTTACTAGCTTTTACACAAATTGCAACATCTTCTAAACTTTTCACGTTATTGAATGCCGTAGAAGCATGGTCTTTTCCGAAAGTACTTCTGACCAAAAAACCATTCTGCTAGGTGGAGTCGGGGGTCTTCATTAATTCTACCTCTTGAGTTCTTATGGTGATATTTCCATAGAAACTTTCACCCCCTAACACATATTTCTTTAGAAGTCAGATACCAGTCATCATAGATTTGGCCTCAGAAATAACGAATTATTTTCGAAAACAATGAAATATTTTTTAAATTTCTATCCGAGAAGCAAAATGCAAAATTTCTTAGATTTAGCTTTAAAAATGATTTCCTAATGAAGTATTTTCATTAAAATTTTCATCCCCTATTCCACTCCATTAGATGTTGCATTTCCAAAAACATTGAAATACGTATTTTTTTAAATTTCCAACCTAGACGTAAAATAACAATTTTCATAGATATAGCTTTGAAAATAGTCTTTCACCCAGAGTTTTATTCCATTAGTGCAAGCATAAAAAATTAACTGCTTATTGCTACTATGTTATATGAAGATCCTCCTCCAGTTTGGAAGAGGAGAAAAATAGATTTTATTCATAAAAAATTACAAAATCAAGTAAGGAAGTTTTTCCTATGCTTTACGATTATTTCAAAAGCGCTTTGGCGTGTAATTACTACTTGCACATTACATTCGTTAGAACCTGCCGTCATTTATTTTTTCGAAGTCCGGTAATTTTTCTGACTGCGATTATTACGAAAGTAATCTTTATTTATTTTCACGGCCAGGAAAGTAACAAACTAATTATTTCCAAGCTAACTATGGGGCGTAGCTATTTTGCAGTTTTAAAGGAAATGAAAGTTAACGGTATTATTATCATTATCGATTTTCATGAAAGTAAATGACGTTAAACCAAAGATAAAAATAGGCCCCAGTTTTCTTATAACGTTACCGCCAAAGACCGAGTTCCAATAAATAATTTCACTAAACATTTAAAACTCTTAATTAACAGATTCAGAACATAAAGCAAGTTCCACGTTATTACCGGCAATAATGATATAGAGTAACTAATGTAAAAGTATTGAATATAACTGCGAGAAAACAAGTTTATAGGGCAACTTGACTAAACGAAGGGGTCGAATGAGAGGGGATATCATAAGACATGAATAACAATGGAGAAAAGTGCGGGGGAAACCAAAGCTTGGCTGCAGCGCGCAGCAATAATGTGTTGGGTAGGGTAGCGTCAAACCAGTCTTACGAGTGAAGACCATAACGACATCGTACAAAAAAAATGCTTAGATGTACGACTTTCCATGAGTTAGTGCCACTCTACAGTGAGTGTTTTGAGTGTATTTATTGACAGAAGCGGCGTATTGGTCATTTTCTCAGAGCTCTGTGATCAGATGAGACTTAATGTCGGTCAGTATGAGATAAGAAGGCTGCTTTCTCGGTCACACCACGTTCCGTGTACTCTTATCACAGACTCTAATCATCCATGGGAGAAAGATTGCGTCTTTGTCATCGTGTGATGATCTCAGTGCGATAATGGCCAAGTGTCCACGTAAGGGTATGACTTGCTGTGGATTCACGTTACGGAGATCAACTCGTAGGGAACACGTGTTTTGTCGAGGTAGAAGCACATGTGCTAAACACAGGTCGCACTCGTGTGCAGAAGGGTAACAAAAGTGATACACGAAACTACTGCCCGACCTCACCGACGTCTATCTGCTGTAGGATCAAAGAACATGTCTTGAGCTCAAAAATAACGAGGTGTCTCGAACAGAATGACCATCTCCATGGTAACCATAGTTCTAACAACATCAGTCATGAGAAAAACAGCTTGCACATTTTGCGCGTGCCATCCGGCAAGCATGCACGAAGACAGTAACGTAGATGCAGTATTTCTCGACCGAAGAAAAGCATTTGACCAGGTACTGCACCTACGCTTACTACTGAAAGAACGATCGTATGGGGTATCAATCGAAATTTGTGACTGGGCTGAGGATTTCTCGGCAGAGAGAACGCGGAGTGTAATCTCGGACGGAGACTCACCGACAGATGTGGAAGTAACTTCAGGTGTGCCCCAGGAAAGTGAGTTGGGACCCTTGTTGTTCATTTTGCGTACTAGATACCTGGCAGGTAATAGCAGTAGCAACCTATACTATTTGCAAATGGTGCCATTACCTATAATGAAAGCTACACAGATATTCACTTAGTGCATCAAGTTTATGGGACTATGCTGTTAGTGCAACTCGATTTAAATGTACAGAGAGGTAAAATTGTGCACTTCGCTCCACAAAATCGAGAAAAGTTTACCCTGATCCAACAAACAAGTGACCATTCATGCCTTCGTTTTTTGTATGCATTCAGTGTCGTCTTACAGCCCGGTTCCGAAATGCCTTCGCAAAAGTAAATATTCCAGAATTCGAATCAAGAGCTGCTGTCAACATGAGTATCGTAGAAGTAGATATCCTCGGAGTAGTGAATCAACTTAATTCACTTAATAACAGCAAGTCTTCTGGTCCAGACTGTATATATACAATTAGGTTCCTTTCAGAGCATGCTGAAACAATAGCTCCATACTTAACAATGATATACAACCGTTCGCTCGACGAAAGATCCGTACCCAAAGACTGGAAAGTTACACAGGTCACACCAATATTCGAGAAGGGTAGTAGGAGGAATCCACTACATTACAGGCCCATGTCATTAACGTCGATATGCAGCAGGAGTTTGGAACATCTATTGTGTTCGAACATTACGAATTACCTCGAAAAAAAAAGCGTTCTATTGACACACAGTCAACACGGATTTCGAAAACATCGTTCTCGTTAAGCACAGCTGGCTCTTTACTAGCATGAAGTGTTGTGTGTTATCCACAAGGGATTTCGAATTGATTCCGTATTTCTAGATTTCCGGAAGGCTTTTGACACTGTACCACACAAGCGGCTTGTAGTGAAATTGCGTGCGTATGCAACATCGTCCCAGTTATGTGACTGAATTCGTGATTTCCTGTCAGAGAGGTCACAGTTCATAGTAACTGACGGAAAGTCGTCGAGTAAAACAGATTTCTGGCGTTCCCAATTTGAGCAGCCGTCTTAGGCTTTTTGCAGATGACGCTGTCATTTATCGACTAATAAAGTCATCAGAAGATCAAAACAAATTGCAAAACTATTTAGAAAAGGTGTTTGTATGGTTCCAAAATTGCGAATTGGCCCTGAATAACGAAAAGTGTGATGTCATCTACATGAGTGCTAAAAGGAATCCGTTAAACTTTGGTTACGCGATGAATCAGTCACATTCAGCTAAATACCTACGAATTACAATTACGAACAACTTAAATTGGAAGGAACACATAGAAAATGTTGTGGGGAAGACCAACCAAAGACTGCGTTTTATTGGCAGGACACTTAGAAAATGTAAGAGACCTACTAAGGAGACTGCCTACACTACGCTTGTCCGTCCTCTCTTAGAATACTACTGCGCGTTGTGGGATCCTTTCCTTACCAGATAGAATTGACGGACTAGATCGAAAAACTTCAAAGAAGGGCAGCACGTTTTGTATTATCGCGAAATGGGGGAAACACTGTCCCTGAAATGATACAGGATTTGGGCTGGACGTCATTAAAACAAAGGCATTTTTCGTTGCGGAGATATCTTCTCACGAAATTCCAGTTACCAACTTTCTCCTCCGAAAGCGAAAATATTTTGTTGACGCCGACTTACATAGGGAGAAACGATCATCATGATGAACTAAGGGAAATCAGAGCTCGTACAGAAAGATATATGTGATAGTGATTAAAATCCTTCTTGGTATTATGCCGCGTCATTGCTAAAAACTAACAGCAATAATAAACTAAAACCGATGTTTCGGCCGAATTGCAACGGCCTTCCACGGGGCACAACTGGTTTCGCATGGGGATAGGTGCTTCTATTTATTACAGACTATCGATGTCTGACGTCACTGTTGTAAAACTTTTAATTGGCCCTCTAAGATATGTGTGTTCGTTTTTCCGCGCCCTATACGAGATTGGAATAATAGAGAATTGTGAAGGTGGTTTGATGAACCCTCTGCCAGGCACTTAAATGTGATTTGCACAGCATTCATGTTGTAGATGTTATGGGTAGCAAACAGTCGAGTAATAGTCTCCGAGGGGACGCACAAGCGGTCTCAGCACAATGATGGGTCCTTTTAACTATAATACCAATGAGTTACAATTGGAACCATTCAGTTCAAAGAAACGCTCTGTTGTCAATTGGCTCTCGTGTTGTGTTCCATGACTGGTGGTCACCGTCAAATGAGAAGTTGGCCGCTGTTTACCAACTGCTGGACGTCGGCCGCGCGGCGGCAGTTACTCGCCGGTAGTGCTCGCGCCTCGTGTTGACAGTGCCTTTTAGTGCTAAAACCATTACACCTGAGGTTAAAAGGCTACGCACAACGTTTCTATAACAGAGGTTTCGTTCTCCCTCCACCGCAATACCCTATTAAAATAAAGTTCCCTTTCCTTCTTGCTTAAGTGACCAATGAAACTAACTACCTTTTTAAAATTATGACGTAATGGCAAGCGCAGTGAACAGTAACAACAAAATGTAAAGGACACTGCATAGCTAGAACGCACCAGTAGACTCAGAAGAAGGCCGCTGCAACCGTGGCCGAAACGTTGGTTTTTCTCCAGCAGCAGGCGTTTTATACATTATGACGCGTTACCACACCCATAAAACTTTTATGTGGATTTTTCTTCTTGTATTAAAACGGTATTAATTTAATTTCGTCTCCATTGCTATAAATATGTACCAAATTTGATGACTGTCACTATTATGCGCATTTATGAATCCGTGTTACTTCTATCTCAAAAGTTATACCGCAGCAGCTGATCGGTACAAGCCACACACGTCCGTGAGTTGTCAGCTCTGAAAGAGAAACAAGCAGACATTCCCCCCTCTCACGTACTCCAACCCGGCAGCGGTCGTGCTACTCACCTTTCTGACCCTGAGGTAAGCTGTGGCTTTACTTGGCTCATGGCCGAATTTATCTACGCCAACTAAAATGAAGAACGTCTTGAAATATTACTGTCTCTGTAAGTATTTTTTGTTTGTTGCTGTGCAGGAAAACTACAGTCCTAACGTGAGTTGACGTTTTTGGAGTCGGCTATTAGTCGCTAGCGGCTACATGCATATTGGAATAAACTGTGGCTAACAACCGACGCGTGCAAGAACACTTGATTCAGGCGGCAGTTTGAAACACTGCTGTATCCGACAAATGGTTATTGAACAAGTGGACGCGCTGAAAATATGGGAATAATACGTATGGAACTCTACGATGAGGAAGATTGTCCGCAAGACATCGAAATACTGTAGAGACAAAGGAAGCGGTTGGGCCCTGCATACTGAAAACGGAAGCAGGGGGGGGATTGAGAACATGGAGAGGAGGAAAGCCGCAAGATGCCGGTGAATTTGCTGAAAGAAATCGGAAACAGGGGTTTGAAAGAGCTGACGCAACTCATCAACAAAATCTAAGAAACTGGAAAATGGCCTAAGGACTTTTTGGAGCCGGCCGAAGTGGCCGAGCGGTTAAAGGCGCTACAGTCTGGAACCACACGACCGCTACAGTCGCAGGTTCGAATCCTGCCTCGGGCATGAATGTGTGTGATGTCCTTAGGTTAGTTAGGTTTAAGTAGTTCTAAGTTCTAGGAGACTTATGACCATAGCAGTTGAGTCCCATAGTGCTCAGAGCCATTTGAACCATTTTTTGACTTTTTGGATGTCACAGCGGCTACTCTTGAGAAGAAACAACAAGCCAACGAAAGTAGGGATTACGGAACGGTTAGTCTGGTTTCACAAGTGGCGAAGGTAACTGCAAAAATTCTCAACAGACGGCTGGAACACAAAATTGAAGAAGTAGTGGGAGTGGACCAGTTTGGATTTAGAAAGGACCGAACCAGAGATGCCATCGGCACGGTGAGGATTTTTGTCGGAGAGAGTTTTGGCTGTTTACGAAGAAGTTGGCGCTCGTTTTATAGCATGGCAGAAGGCCTCCGACAGAGTCAAATGGACAAAGGAGGTAGGAATAAACTGGAGCGGCCGGCGACTAATTTCCAGTTTACACCTGGGACAAAGAGTTAAGGTGTGGCTGGACTACGGAGTAGCAAACAGTGTAGGAACAGGAAGAGAGACAAGAATAGTGTTTATCGCCGAGTCCCTTCAACCTGTATGGAGAATGGCTGACGAGAGAAGCTTGGAAAGGATGCGGAAACTTCAGGATACAAGGCTGACCCTTCGGCACCATCAAGTATGCATGCGGCCTGGTCGTGCTCGCCAAAAATCAAAGTTACCTGCAATACATGATGAACAGGTTCGCAGAAACTGTGTGGAAATGTGCTGTGGAAATCAACTTCGAGAAATCAAAAATTATATGGATATCAAAACGGGAGAAACCTTTGAGGACGGCTGTCGACAATCGAGAACTGAGGAGTGTGATGCACTTCAAGTACCTGGGAAGCTTGCTGACAAAGGATGACCACTGCACAAATGAAATTGGAGCAAGAATCGCCACGGCCAAAGCCGCATTCAACAAGAAGAGAACTCTGCTGACCAGCAAGTCGAGGAAGAAACTGGTGAAGTGTTACATCTGGAGCACTGCACTGTACGGAGCAGAACAGTGGACCACGTAAACGTGGAGAAAAATACCAAGAAAGTTTTGAAGTGCAGTCCTGGGCAAGGATAGAGAAGATCAAGTGGACACATTGGGTGACAAACGACGTTGGGCTGAGAAGAGCAGGAGAGAAAAAAACTGTTCTGAATACAGGTCTTCAGGGGAAGGCCAACTGGAAATCAAAGGAAGTACAGGACGAGGAAGAATTCACCATCTGGATGACATTAAAGATGGAAGGACATGCAGCAGACTGAAGGAAGAAATTGAAGCCGGAGGGAACATTGGCGTCAGAAATTTTCCGTACGAAAACACGGACCTGCCACTAAGCAGAATGCTACATAATAATAATAATAATAATAATGATAATTAAATATCACATAGGCTCAATCGTACGTAAAACAGGTGGCAGACCTCGGTTCACTGGCAAGACGCTGGGGATAGGTAATCAGTCTAAAAAAAAAAAAAAAAAAAAAAAAAAAAAGGGAGATCACTTACAAAACACTCGTGCGTCCCATCTTAGAGCATTGCTCAAGTGTTTGGGACCTATACCAGTTAGGACTAAAAAAACTAAAAAACTCCGCCCGACCAGGCCATGAAGACCCAACGGTTCCGACCGGTCGCCGTGTCATCCTCTGCCCACAGGCGTCACTGGATGCGGATATGGAGGGGCATTTGGTCAACACACCGCTCCCCCGGCCGTATGTCAGTTTACGAGACCGGAGCCGCTACTTCTCAGTCACGTAGCTCCTCAGTTTGCCCCACAGGGACTGAGTACACCACGCTTGCCAATAGCACTCGGCAGACCGGATGGTCACCCATCCGAGTGCTAGTGAGGCCCAACAGCGCTTAACTTCGGTAATATGATGGGAACCGGTGTTACTACTGCGGCAAGGCTGTAATTAGGACTAACGTGGGATATTGAAAGCATTCAATAAAGGGTGGGACGAATGGTCACAGGTTTGTTTGATTCACGGCAGAACGACACCCACTATACCGTCTTAGCCTAATTACAAAATTTGAAGAACCAGCATTAAGTGAGGAATATAGGACTGCTAAGACAAGGTTAGAATAATGACAGCGCACAGAAACATTTAAGAGGCCAGTAGCATCTGTCACTGCAGAGTGTGGTTGTAGTTCAAGGCTCGTTGTTATCGCGAGGTACGTGCAGAATATGTACAAAATTCAGATTTTACGTAATGCTCACGTTATCCGATTTTAATAATAACATATACAAATCAATCGAGTCTATTGAGAAATTTGTCGATGGAGTAGAAGGAGCAGTTGAACCTTTTTAGGCTGCTGACAAGCTATTCAAGATTTGTTTCAAAAACATGTTTCTAGACACAGAAATCTTTGTCAGAAATAGTCTTATTTCTTATATTGGTTCTACGAAATGAGCTGTTGGCTTGAAAAAAAAAAAAACAGATATATGTGATAAGTTCGTTATGGAATAAATAAATAGGGAAGTAGTACGGTAATCAGTATCCCCAACTCGACGAACGGGGCTCTGCAGGATGTTATTGAGTTCACATAATAAATAACACGTACTAAACGCTTGTGGACTTGAAAAACTTTATCTTGGATTGATCAGTGTCCCAAAAAGTGATCCCGTATGCCCTCATGGATTGAAAGTAGGCGAAATGCGCTAGCTTTTTATTTTTGTGTCACCGATGTCCGACATCATCCATATTGCAAACAATGATTTTTTGGGCACTTCAGCAGCTCTGTGTTATGCTCCTCCCTGCTGAATTTATCATCATCGACATAGGAATGACTAGGAAGACATTTCTCGATGTTCATGAAAATTTCATTAACCGATCTTTCTAAAACCATAGTCGATTTGCTATTTATTACAATGTTCGTATCGCCTGCAAATAAAACTAACTCGGTATCTGGTAATTTTTATGATGAGAGATCACTGATGTACACATTAAGGGCCCTAAGATGCAACCATATGGAACACCACATGTAATTAGTTCTCAGTTGGATGACGCACGATAGCTTAATGCAGGACTCTTTCCTTTTGACAGCATTGCAGTACCTTTGCCTTGTGCCACTGCCTCGCTTCGAAGATGGCCCGCTCAGATCTGGTTGATTGTCCCTGTACGCGATGAGGTCAGCGGATGACGTATGTTGGAGTCCAGAGCTGTGGGAAGGCGAGCGACAGCTGTGCCGTGCTGTGATGTGTTGATAATGTGGCGATGCTAAATCAGACTGGAGTGGCTGCTGACACAGCACTATTGGACCGAAGTAACACAGATACGGACCAGCAGTGACGGACACAAATAAATGGCTGTAATTTACATCAGATAAAGAAAACTGGCGTTCTACGGATCGGAGCGTGGAATGTCAGATCCCTTAACTGGGCAGGTAGGTTAGAAAATTTAAAAAGGGAAATGGATAGGTTAAAGTTAGATATGGTGGGAATTAGTGAAGTTTGGTGGCAGGAGCAACAAGACTTTTGGTCAGGCGAATACAGGACTATAAATACAAAATCAAATAGGGGTAATGCAGGAGTAGGTTTAATAATGAATAAAAAAAATAGGAGTTCGGGTAAGCTACTACCAACAGCATAGTGAACGCATTATTGTGGCCAAGATAGACACGAAGCCACGGCCAACTACAGTAGCACAAGTTTATATGCCAACTAGCTCTGCAGATGATGAAGAAATTGATGAAATGTATGATGAGATAAAAGAAATTATTCAGGTAGTGAAGGGAGACGAAAATTTAATACTCATGGGTGACTGGAATTCGACAGTAGGAAAAGGAAGAGAAGGAAACATAGTAGGAGAATATGGATTGGGGCTAAGAAATGAAAGAGGAAGCCGCCTCGTAGAATTTTGTACAGAGCACAACTTAATCATAGCTAACACTTGGTTTAAGAATCATGAAAGAAGGTTGTATACATGGAAGACGCCTGGAGATACTGACAGGTTTCAGATAGATTATATAATGGTAATACAGAGATTTAGGAACCAGGTTTTAAATTATAAGACATTTCCAGGGGCAGATGTGGACTCTGACCACAATCTGTTCGTTATGAACTGTAGATTAAAACTGAAGAAACTGCAAAAAGGTGGGAATTTGAGGAGATGGGACCTGTATAAACTGACTAAACCAGAGGTTGTAGAGTTTCAGGGAGAGCGTAAGGGAACAAATGGCAGGAATGGGGGAAAGAAATACAGTAGAAGAAGAATGGGTAGCTTTGAGGGATGAAGTAGTGAAGGTAGCAGAGGATCAAGTAGGTAAAAAGATAAGGGCTAGTAGAACTCCTTGGGTAACAGAAGAAATATTGAATTTAATTGATAAAAGGAGAAAATATAAAAATGGAGTAAATGAAGCAGGCAAAAAGGAATACAAACGTCTCAAAAATGAGATCGACAGGGAGTGCAAAATGGCTAAGCAGGGATAGCTAGAGGACAAATGTAAGGACGTAGAGGCTTATCTCACCAGGGGTAAGATAGATACAGCCTACAGGAAAATTAAGGAGACCTTTGGAGAAAAGAGAACCACTTGTATGAACATCAAGAGCTCAGATGGAAATCCAGTTCTAAGCAAAGAAGGGAAAGCAGAAAGGTGGAAGGAGTATATAGAGTGTCTATACAAGGGCGATGTACTTGAAGACAATATTATGGTAATGGAAGAGAATGTAGATGAAGATGAAGTGGGAGATATGATTCTGCATGAAGAGTTTGACAGAGCACTGAAAGACCTGAGTCGAAGCAGGGCACCGGGAGTAGACCACATTCCATTAGAACTACTGACGGCCTTGGGAGAGCCAGTCCTGACAAAACTCTACCATCTGGTGAACAAGATGTATGAGACAGGCGAAATACCCTCAGACTTCAAGAAGAATATAATAATTCCAATCCTAAAGAAAGCAGGTGTTGACAGATGTGAAAATTACCGAACAATCAGTTTAATAAGCCACAGCTGCAGAATACTATCGCGAATTCTTTACAGACGAATGGAAAAACTAGTAGAAGCCGAGAAGCCGACCTCAGGGAAGTTCAGTTTGGATTCTGTAGAAATATTGGAACACGTGAGACAATACTGACCTTATGACTTGTCTTAGAAGCTAGATTAAGGAAAGGCAAACCTACGTTTCTAGCATTTGTAGACTTAGAGAAAGCTTTTGACAATGTTGAGTGGAAAACTCTCTTTCAAATTCTGAAGGTGGCAGGGGTAAAATACAGGGAGCGAAAGGCTATTTACAATTTGTACAGAAACCAGATGGCAGTTATAAGAGTCGAGGGGTATGAAAGGCAAGCAGTGGTTGGGAAGGGAGTGAGACAGGGTTGTAGCCTATCCCCAATGTTGGTCAATATGTATACTGAGCAAGCAGTGTAGGAAACAAAAGAAAAATTCGGAGTAGGTATTAAAATCCATGGAGAAGAAATAAAAACTTTGAGGTTTGCCGATGACATTGTAATTCTGTCAGAGACAGCAAAGGACTTGGAAGAGCAGTTGAACGGAATGGAGAGTGTCTTGAAAGGAGGATATAAGATGAACATCAACAAAAACAAAACGAGGATAATGGAATGTAGTCGAATTAAGTCGGCTGATGCTGAGGGAATTAGATTAGGAAATGAGACACTTAAAGTAGTATTTGGGGAGCAAAATAACTGATGATGGTCGAAGTAGAGAGGATATAAAATGTAGACTGGCAATGGCAAGGAAAGCGTTTCTGAAGAAGAAAAATTAGTTAACATCGAGTATAGATTTAAGTGTCAGGAAGTCGTTTCTGAAAGTATTTGTATGGAATGTAGCCATGTATGGACGTGAAACATGGACGATAAATAGTTTGGACAAGAAGAGAAGTTTTCGAAATGTGGTGCTACAGAAGAATGCTGAAGATTAGATGGGTAGATCACATAACTAATGAGGAGGTATTGAATAGGACTGGGGAGAAGAGAGGTTTGTGGCACAACTTGACTAGAAGAAGGGATCGGTTGGTAGGACAAGTTCTGAGGCATCAAGGGATCACCAATTTAGTATTGGAGGGCAGAGTGGAGGGTAAAAATCGTAGAGGGAGACCAAGAGATGAATTTACTAAGCAGATTCAAAAGGATGTAGGTTGCAGTAGGTACTGGGAGATGAAGAAGGTTGCACAGGATAGAGCAGCATTGAGAGCTGCATCAAACCAGTCTCAGGAGTGAAGACCACAACAACAACATAAACACCAACCGTGGCCACCAATTAGCTCTAAAATATTCTGTGAATAAAAGTCCGTCCAATTTTTGCATTTTGTCTCTTTTTATTTTTCTTTACTTTATTTGCTTAGCTAAGAAGTTTACAAATCTCGTAAGAGTTACACTGGTTGACATAGGAGACAATCTGAGTAGCTCTCTTAGATTGTTTGGAGATCGTGCTGTTATTTACTGTCTTGTAACGTCATCAGATGACCAAAACGAATTGCAAAATTATTTAGATAAGATACCTGTATGGTGCGAAAAGTGGCAAAAGTGTGAAGTTACTCACATGAGTACAAGAAGAAACCCGCTTAATTTCGATTATGCGAAAAGTCACACAAATATAAAGGCTGTAAATTCAACTAAATACTTAGGGATTACAATTACAAATAACCTAAATTGGAACGATGACATAGATAATGTTGTGGGTAGAGCAAACCAAAGACTGCGATTCATTGGCAGAACATTGAGAAGGTGCAACAGGTCTACTAAAGAGACTGCTTACACCACGCTTGTTCGCCCTACTCTCGAGTATTGCTGTGCAGTGTGGGATCCGCATCAGGTGGGACTGACGGATGACATCGAAAAAGTTCAAAGAAGGGCAGCTCGTTCTATATTATCGCGAAACAGAAGAGACAGTGCCACAGACATGACAGGTGAATAGGAGTGGCAATCATTAAAACAAAAGCGTTTTTCATTGCGACGGGATCTTCTCATGAAATTTCAATCACCAGTTTTCTCCTCCGATTGCGAAAACACTCTGTTGGCTCCCACCTGCATAGGGAGAAATGATCATCGCGATAAAATAAGAGAAATCAGGGCTCGCACAAAAAAAATTAAGTGCTCGTTTTTCCCGCGCGCCATTCGAGAATGGAACGGTATCGAGACAGCTTGAATGTGGTTCATGGAACCCTCTGCCAGGCACTTTATTGTGAATAGCAGAATAACCACGTAGATGTAGATGATACAGGACGGATAATATTCCACCGTTCTTGACATAAAAACAGCAGTCAAACAAGGAGACGGAATATAACTGCTCTTGTTCAATCTAAAAGTGATGTAGCATTAATTACTCAGATGGCCTGAAAATACTGGGAAGGATACTTTTTTTTAAAAAAAATAAGCTAGTGAAGATGATTTAATTTATAAGTAGATGACGGTATAAATGATAATTAATTGAAACCCTCTGCTGCTAACAGGTGTTGTTGACATACTTTGATGGGGACAGTTGAAAATGTGTGCCCCCACCGGGACTCGAACCCGAGATCTCCTGCTTGCATGGCAGACGCTCTATCCATTTGAGCCACCGAAGACACAGATGAATAGTGCGACTGCAGGGACTTATCCCTTGCACGCTTTCCGCGGATGGGCAAAGTATCTATTAGGAACATTACGTATGTAGATTGTGGACAATTGGGAATGTGGGTCTCTCGGGAAGCGTGCAAGGGGTAAGTCCCTGCAGTCGCGCTATTCATCTGTGTCCTCGGTGGCTCAGATGGATAGAGCGTCTACCAAGTAAGCAGGAGATCCCGGGTTCGAGTCCCGGTCGGGGCGCACATTTTCAGCTATCCCCATCAAGGCATGTCAACAACACCTGTTAGCAGCTGAGGATTTCAATTAATTATCATTTATTCTAGAGGAGCTGCAAGGTCATCAATGGTACCTGTTCTTTCGAGAAGAGTTACTATCTTCACATATAAATAACGGGAAAACAAAATTCATTAGGGCACAAAGAAGTTACCAGACAGAAAGACTGAAAACCCTGCACATTGATAACCACGTGTGTCAACAAGTAGGCGAGTTTAAATATCTGAGGGTGGTGGTGAACAATAGAAACGACGAGAAATAAGAAATACACTGAAGAGCCACAGAAACTGGTACACCTGCTTAATACCGTGTATGTCCCCCATGAGCACTCTGAAGAGCAGCAACACATCGTGGCATGGACTCGACTAACGTCAGAAGTAGTGCTGGAGGGAACTGACACCTCGAATCCTGCAGGGCTGTCTATAAATCCGTAAGAGTACAAATGGGTGAAGATGTCTTCTGAACAGTACGTTGCAAGGCATCCCAAAAATACTCAATAATGTTCACATCGAGGGAGCTTGGTGGCAAGCGGAAGTGTTTAAACTCAAAAAAAGTGTTCCTGTAGCCACCTGTAGCAATTCTGGACGTGTGTGGCGTCGCACTGTCTGCTGGAATTGCCCAAGTCCGTCGGAATGCACAATGGCTCAAATGGCTCTGAGCACTATGGGACTCAACATCTTAGGTCATAAGTCCCCCAGAACTTAGAACTACTTAAACCTAACTAACCTAAGGACATCACACACACCCATGCCTGAGGCAGGATTCGAACCTGCGACCGTAGCAGTCCCGCGGTTCAGGACTGCAGCGCCAGAACCGCTAGACCACCGCGGCCGGCAATGCACAATGGACATGAATGGATGCAGGTGATCAGACAGGATGCTTACGTACGTGTCACCTGTCAGAGTCGTATCTAGACGTACCACGGGTCCCATATCACTCCAACTGCACACGTCCCATACCACTACAGAGCCTTCACCAACCTGAAAACTGCTAACATGCAGCGTCAATGGATTCATGAGGTTGTCCCCATACCCGTACACGTCCATCAGCTCGATACAACTTGAAACGGGATTCGTCCGACCATACAAGATCTTTCCAGTCATGAACAGTCCAATTTCGGTGCTGACGGGCCCAGGCGATGCGTAAAGCTTTGTTTCGTGCAGTCATCAAGGGTACACGAGAGGGCCTTCGGCTGCGGAAGCCCATATTGATGATGTTTGATGGAATGGTTCGCACGCTGACACTTGCTGATGGCCCGGCATTGAAATCTGCAGCAGTTTGCGGAAGGTTTGCACTTCTGACACGTTGAACGATTGTCTTCTGTTGTCGTTGGTTCCGTTCTTGCAGTATATTTTTCCGGTCGCAGCGATGTCGGAGATTTGATGTTTTACCGGATTCCTGATATTCAGAGTACACTGGTGAACTGGTCGTACGGGAAAATCCCCACTTCATCGGTACCTCGAACACGCTGTGTCGCATCGCCCGTGTGCTGACTGTAAGAGCACGTTCAAACTCACTTAAATCTTGATAATCTGCCATTGCAGCAGCAGTAACCGATCTAACAATTGCGCCAGACACTTGTTGTCCTATATAGGCGTTGCCGACCGCAGCGCAGTATTGTGCCTATTTAGATATTCTGTATTTCAATACACATGCCTATACCAGTTCCTTTGGCGCTTCAGTGTGTATAGTCGCTGAGACTGTCCTGCTAGATGATGCTGATTGCTAAAGCTTAGGTCTCGGACTGCGGCTAAGCTCTTGCGTGCTCGCACTATGTTGACCTCAGTGTGAAGGTGCTGCAGCGCTGTCAAGAGACGTGGCCTGCAGGAGTGCCTGCGATTCGACGTTGCGGACTGCAGCGAGAGATCGCCGATGCCTGTGGTATCGATTCGAGTTGCCGGCGGTGGTGTGGCACAGTAGTCTCTGGACGATACCGCATTCAGTATCCTCTCCTCCTGTCTGCTCCACTGCTGACTCTCTATTCGTTCCTGTATCCTTCCCCGTCGTACATCTACATCTACATTTATACTCCGCAAGCCACCCAACGGTGTGTGGCGGAGGGCACTTTACGCGCCACTGTCATTATCTCCCTTTCCTGTTCCAGTCGCGTATGGTTCGCGGGAAGAACGACTGTCTGAAAGCCTCTGTGCGCGCTCTAATCTCTCTAATTTTACATTCGTGATCTCCTCGGGAGGTATAAGTAGGGGGAAGCAATATATTCGATACCTCATCCAGAAACGCACTCTCTCGAAACCTGGAGAGCAAGCTACACCGCGATGCAGAGCGCCTCTCTTGCAGAGTCTGCCACTTGAGTTTGTTAAACATCTCTGTAACGCTATCACGGTTACCAAATAACCCTGTGACGAAACGCGCCGCTCTTCTTTGGATCTTATCTATCTCCTCCGTCAACCCGATCTTGTACGGATCCCACACTGATGAGCAATACTCAAGTATAGGTCGGACGAGTGTTTTGTAAGCCACCTCCTTTGTTGATGGACTACATTTTCTAAGGACTCTCCCAATGAATCTCAACCTGGTACACGCCTTACCAACAATTAATTTTATATGATCATTCCACTTCAAATCGTTCCGCACGCATACTCCCAGATATTTTACAGAAGTAACTGCCACCAGTGTTTGTTCCGCTATCATATAATCATACAATAAAGGATCCTTCTTTCTATGTATTCGCAATACATTACATTTGTCTATATTAAGGGTCAGTTGCCACTCCCTGCACCAAGTGCCTATCCGCTGCAGATCTTCCTGCATTTCGCTACAATTTTCTAATGCTGCAACTTCTCTGTATACTACAGCATCATCCGCGAAAAGCCGCATGGAACTTCCGACACTATCTACTAGGTCATTTATATACATTGTGAAAAGCAATGGTCCCATAACACTCCCCTGTGGCACGCCAGAGGTTACTTTAATGTCTGTAGACGTCTCTCCGTTGATAACAACATGCTGTGTTCTGTTTGCTAAAAACTCTTCAATCCAGCCACACAGCTGGTCTGATATTCCGTAGGCTCTTACTTTGTTTATCAGGCGACAGTGCGGAACTGTATCGAACGCCTTCCGGAAGTCAAGAAAAATAGCATCTACCTGGGAGCCTGTATCTAATATTTTCTGGGTCTCATGAACAAATAAAGCGAGTTGGGTTTCACACGATCGCTGTTTCCGGAATCCATGTTGATTCCTACATAGTAGATTCTGAGTTTCCAAAAACGACATGATACTCGAGCAAAAGACATGTTCTAAAATTCTACAACAGATCGACGTCAGAGATATAGGTCTATAGTTTTGCGCATCTGCTCGACGACCCTTCTTGAAGACTGGGACTACCTGTGCTCTTTTCCAATCATTTGGAACCTTCTGTTCCTCTAGAGACTTGCGGTACACGGCTGTTAGAAGGGGGGCAAGTTCTTTCGCGTGCTCTGTGTAGAATCGAATTGGTATCCCGTCAGGTCCAGTGGACTTTCCTCTGTTGAGTGATTCCAGTTGCTTTTCTATTCCTTGGACACTTATTTCAATGTCAGCCATTTTTTCGTTGGTGCGAGGATTTAGAGAAGGAACTGCAGTGCGGTCTTCCTCTGTGAAACAGCTTTGGAAAAAGGTGTTTAGTATTTCAGCTCTGGCACGTTGATCAGTGCGTACTTGCTTATCCAATTTTGTATACCTTCCGCCTCGAACTTCAATTCGGATCCATTCCTTTTGAATATAGCGACCGATTTGGTTCCTGTCTTTTCTCTTGTTCGCACATTTGCTTTTCATACATGCATTACCGTCTGCGGTCGTGACTAGGGCCTCCCGTCGGGTACACTGTTCGCCTGGTGCAAGTCTTTCGATTTGTCGCCACTGCGGAGACTTGCGCATCGATGGGGATGAAATGATGATGATTAGGACAACACAACACCCAGTCACTGAGCGGAGAAAATCTCCGACCCAGCCGGGAATCGAACCCGGCCCCTTAGGATTGACATTCTGTCACGCTGACCACTTTTTTTTTTTTTAGTATAGTTGTGTTTGGTCGTTGCGGACGTCGCAAGACATCCTGTTCAAGTTCGGTGGTTGATCCTTCCACTCAGTTTTTTATTACAGAGGCCAACCGGCTCTCTGACCGAACACGCTGAGCTACCGTGCCGGCATCACTCAGCTACTGGTGCCAAGGCCGTCTGCGGTGATCGCATGCCGTACCAAGAATTATGTTCCGCTTTTTGTAATGCCCACGGACCATCACGAATCGCGACAACTTCAACGTAACTGTTCTGTGTGTGTGTTTGAGGTTTACGGGCGCTAAACTGCGTGGTCATCAGCGCCCAAACGCATAAAAACAGGAACACATGCAATGAAGGGACTAAGACGAACAGCGAACAAGGAGAACGGCTAAAAGACACAGACCTGACGCAGTTCCAACTGTTGCCTTGCAAAAATGCGACATGTCCGTTGGCTCATTGAGTATGCCTTTCAGTTACATGTTGTACTCTACTGCAGGAGCTGTTTCTACGAGCGGAGTTTTTTTTTTCTCTCGGTCAAATATGTGTGAAATCTTATGGGACTTAACTGCTAAGGTCATCAGTGCCGTCGGCCAGTGTGACCGAGCGGTTCTAGTCGCTTCAGTCTGGAACCACGCGACCGCTACGGTCGCAGGTTCGAATCCTGCCTCGGGCATGGATGTTTTTGATGTCCTTAGGTTAGTTAGGTTTAAGTAGTTCTAAGTTCTAGGGGACTGATGACCTCAGATGTTAAGTCCCATAGTGGTCAGAGCCATTTGAACCATTTTTTCATCAGTGCCTAAGCTTACACACGACTTGTGGTGTCACCGCCAGACACCACACTCGCTAGGTAGTAGCCTTTAAATCGGACGCGGTCCGTTAGTATACGTCGGACCCGCGGTCGCCACTATCAGTGATTGCAGACCGAGCGCCGCCACACGGCAGGTCTAGAGAGACTTCCTAGCACTCGCCCCAGTTGTACAACCGACTTTGCTAGCGATGGTTCACTGACAAAATACGCTCTCAGTTGCCGAGACGATAGTTAGCATAGCCTTCAGCTACGTCATTTGCTACGACCTAGCAAGGCGCCATTACCAGTTACTATTGATACTGTAAAACACGTACCGTCAAGAGCGACGCTCATCATTAATGGATTGAAGTTAAGTATTCCACCAGCTACGTCCGTTTTTCTAAAGTCTAATTTCCTTGACCTGTTCCAGACCTGACGCCAGCCTGCGTGAGCTAAAACGCGTGCCTTTCGGCTTCCTCTAATAACACGGTGTTGGCTCTCCTGCCAACCCACAACACTACTTAACCTAAATTATCCTAAGGACAAACACACACACCCATGCCCAAGGGAGGACTCGAACCTCCGCCGGACCAGCCGCACAGGCCGTGACTGCAGCGCCTTTAGACCGCTCGGCTGATCCCGCGCGCTCTCTCGGTCAGCTTCGGTTGAAAAAGTGCGGAATTTGCTGTGGGACGTGGTGGGATATTGCAGCTTCAGCCTCTACAGTTTCACCAACTTCTGATAGGTGGCGGCGCTACACGTAGCCCTCGAAATGGCCTCTGTAACGTGGGTGCTTTCCAGGCAGGAGCTGTCATTGGGTTTCTTTTAGCGGAAAATCAGAGCATCGCAAATGTTCAGAGGCGTGTCTACGGAGACCTGAGAGTGAACAAAAGCAAAGCGAGTCGTTGGGCGAGGCGTCTGTCACTGTCGCAACAAGGCAGCGCAAACCCGTCCGAGCTGCCGCGTGCCGGTCGGCCGCACACAGCTGCGACTCCCGCAGTGCTGGAACGTGCGGACACTCTCATTCGAGGTGATGGACGGAACACTTCCTTGCTCCACCGAATGTCTCTGCCGGTAGCGATGACACGCTGGTCCATCAGTTGGGGCACTCAGAAGCGTGAGGCCGCTGTGTTCCAAACCGCGTTAACAGAAGGCTATAAAGAGCAACGAATGATCGTATGTGCGGAACTGCTTGCGCGTTACGAGGCCTAACGTGACAATTTTTTTGCTGAAAATCGTCACAGGCGATGAATCCACTTTGAACCGGAAACAAAATGTCAATCCGTGGAGTGGCGCCATATCACCACTCCTTCAAACAAAACTTTCCGTGCAGTGCCCTCAGCCAGTAAAGTCATTGCGACCGTCTTCCGGGAATCTGAAGGTATTACTCTCTTTGATGTCCTCATGGTACAGCGATCAATTCTGAGATGTACTGAGCTACGAATTTCTCCTTCTCCACGACAACACAACGTCTTAAGCAAATCTGCACACGGAAGAGGAGCTGACAAAACTCCACTGGACTGTTCTTCTTCATCCTCCCCACAGCACGGATGTCGCGCCTTCCGTCTTCTACCTGTCTGGCCCTATGACGGATGCACTTTGCTGGAAACAGTACGTGGATGAAGGAGAGGTTACTGGTGCAGCAAGACGCTGTGTCCGACATCGACATGTAGAGTTGTACCATGCGGCATACAGACCCTCCCAGTAATGTGGCCTAAGGCCGTCGTGTTGAACGGAGATTATTTTGAAAAATAAGGTCTCGTAGCCAAAAGAGTGCGGAATAATACAGTGTATTGGAATCCTGAATAAAACCAACCTGCGTTCAGAAAAAAATGTGTTGCATTACTTATTGAACGCCCGTAATACGTATGGTCAAATTTCATCAAGCTATGTCGCCTGGCAGTCACACACGCGAAAGTTATTTTAGTTCTTCAAGTTTTGCCCAGCACTGTACATGTGCTAACTGTATTTAATGTGAGAGAGTGGTGTCTATTCAATTATCTTGATCCACCTTTATGCATGCTCGAGTAAAGATGCAGTGCGAATATATGCGGGCAGCTTTACGATTTTGAATTGGACGTTAAATTCATTCCTTTTACCTCTGAATCCACGTGGAAATAACCGCTCTTGTCTAACCCACTAATGTTCACACTGAATAACCTAACGACATCAGGTTACCACTTGATACACGAGCGTTTATGCTACTTATATTTAGGTCGACCATCGGGTTTTACACACGAAGCCACCGTTATAACCTTCTATGTTTTTTAATAACTTCGGGAATGAAACCCCAAGCAGATGGTTAAACTTTACCGAAACATGTTTCAGTAGAGATGGGAAACCTGTCGTATATACTGTACAACTTCCTTGAAGTACATTATCTTGAGTCCGGGGCAAAAAGTAACACAAATTGCAGTCATGTTCCGATACGTTCATCTTGTTTACTGAGATACAGGCAAAGGCCTGTTGGTTATTTTGATGACTTGCTGCAATCTACAATCGGCGAAAACATATCCTGGCGTGACCTTACGCAAACATTGGCGCCAGCTGTTATGTAAAATCAGGGGAGGGAAAACGCACTCACTCCAGTACCCGAGTCCAGAGCGCACGGAATCTCAGATCCCCAGTATTGCCCAGTGTTTTGTAACTGTCCCTCGGCACAATCACGGTTTTGTCGATCACGTATTCGATTAGACTTGCGTGGAGAAGAAGGTATTCTGGAGCAGGGATAGTCAACCTTTTTTACCTACCGCGCTTTTTCTACCTCTCTTAGTAGTAAAATTGCTAACCACCCACCTGTTCCTCACAAGGGAACCTCCCCATCGCACCCCCCTCAGATTTAGTTATAAGTTGGCACAGTGGATAGGCCTTGAAAAACTGAACACAGATCAATCGAGAAAACAGGAAGAAGTTGTATGGAACTATGAAAAAATGAGCAAAATATATAAACTGAGTAGTCCATGCGGAAATTAGGCAACATCAAGGATAGTATAAGCTCAGGAGCGCCGTGGTCCCGTGATTAGCGTGAGCAGCTGCGGAACAAGAGGTCCTTGGTTCAAGTCTTCCCTCGAGTGAAAAGTTTAATTTTTTATTTTCAGTTTATGTGACAAACTATTATATTTTGATCAGTTTTTTGGGAGTGATTATCACATCCACAAGAAAACCTACACCGGCCAAGTGTACAAGTTAGGTGGGTCGACAACAAATTACTGTCATGTGACACACATGCCGTCACCAGTGTCGTATAGAATATATCAGACGTGTTTTACTGTGGAGGAATCGGTTGACCTATGACCTTGCGATCAAATGTTTTCGGTTTCCATTGGAGAGGCACGTCCTTTCGTCTACTAATCGCACGGTTTTGCAGTGCGGTCGCAAAACACAGACACTAAACTTATTACAGCGAACAGTGACGTCAATGAACGAACGAACAGATCATAACTTTGCGAAAATAAAGAAAGTAAATTTTTCACTCGAGGGAAGACTTGAAGCAAGGACCTCTCGCTCCGTAGCTGCTCACGCTAATCACGGGACCACAGCGCTACTGCGGTTAAGCTCTCCTTGATGTTGCCTATGTTGCACTTGGAGTACTCAGTTTGTATATTTTGCTTATTTCTTCATAGTTCCACACAACTTCTTCCTGTTTTCTCGATTGATCTGTGTTCAGTTTTTCAAGGCCTATCCACTGTGCCAACTTATAACTAAATCTGAGGGGGGTGCGATGGGGAGGTTCCCTTGTCAGTAATGCTAATTTATAAAGTAGGGAAGTAATTTCACTAATTTGTAAAGCAGAGTTACAGCAAGTTAAGCCATATAATGATGATTACTTACCAAATGCTTTACGATGTGTGATCAAAAAGTAATGGGAATTTTAGTTTTTTCTTAAAGAATGTTTGATCCGTTCAAAGTCGTACCCGTCAGGTATAACACACTTGTGTCTGCGCTTTTTCCCATTTTTTAAGCACTTCTGGAACTAGCTTGTCGTTATGGCGTTCAGCGACTCTGTTTTTGTCTGATTAGTGGTGGCAAAACGACGTCGTTTCATTGCTCTTTTCAGCCTTGGGAATATAAGGGGGGCGTGTCCGGTGAAAACGGCGGCTGAGGCAACATAATGATTTTATTTTTTGCCAAGAAATCACGAACGAACATTGAGGTATGAGGGAGAGCATTATCGTGATGCAATTTCCACGAGTGTTTTTACCACAGCCATCTTCGGACTGCTTGATGCAAACGGCGCATATCTTCCAGATAGTATTCCTTATTGACCGTACGGCCCCAAGGCAGGAACTCATGGTGCACTATGCCACAGTACTGGAAGGAAGCAGTCAGAACAACTTCCATATGTGACTCTCTTGTAGAATTTTTTTTCCGGCTTTGGCTCTTAAGGCAGTTTCCGTTGGAACGATTGGACCTCGGTTTCGACGTCATGTTGGTGTACCCTTGTTCTGTCGCCTGTAATAACGTTCTTTAGAAGTTCTGGATCGTTATCGATTTCATTCAGTAATTCTTGAGCGACGTCTACGTGACGTCGTTTTTGACCGAAATTCAACAATTTCGGAACAAACATTGCTCTACACGTTCCATGCCCAAACATCCAAGGAAATTGCTGTGCGTGAGCCAAAGGATAAGCCGACATCATCAGCAACCTCTCTGACGGTGAATCAGCGATTTTCCAGAACCGTTTTCTTTACTTCTTCCACATTGTTCAAAATTATTCAAATGGCTCTGAGCACTATGGGACTTAACATCTGAGGTCATCAGTCCCCTAGAATTTAGAGCTACTTAAACCTAACTAGCCTAAGGACATCACACACATCCATGCCCGAGGCAGGATTCGAACCTGCGACCGTAGCGGTCGCGCGGTTCCAGACTGAAGCGCCTAGAACCGCTCGGCCACTCCGGCCGGCTTCCACATCGTCGTCAGCAACTGATGTGCCAGGCACCCAAGGCAGTCGTCATCTTCAACGTCTTATCGACCTTCTTTGAAACGTTTATACCACTCGTAAACTCTGGTCTTACTCGTAGTAGATTCGCCAAAAGCCACAGTCAATATTTTGTATGCGATGTTGTACTTAATTCCATTTTCAACGAAAATTTAATGCATAATGTTTGATTCGTCTTCTTCGAAAGTAAAAATTGTCTAAGGACTCGAAAACACTATAAAATTTTCCAATTTCAATAATTATAAACTGAGTATTCAAAAGAGCTGAAAGTACGAATCTACATCAGGAACATGTGCATCAACAAGATACAAAAAAGAAAGCGAAAATTAAAAAATTTCCGTTACTTTTTGATCACACCTTGTATATCCAAATATTATGAAATCCTGATGAAAATGTTTGGGGAGCAAAGTAACTGATGATGGTCGAAGCAGAGAGGATATAAAATGTAGACTGGCAATGGCAAGAAAAGCGTTTCTCAAGAAGAGAAATTTGTTAACATCGAGTATTGATATAAGTGTTACGAAGTCATTTCTGAAAGTATTTGTATGGAGTATAGCCATGTATGGCAGTGAAACGTGGACGATAAATAGTTTAGACAAGAAGAGGATAGAAGCTTTCGAAATGTGGTGCTACAGAAGAATGCTGAAGATTAGATGGGTAGATGACATAACTAACGAGGAGGTATTGAATAGAATTGGGGAAAAGAGGAGTTTGTGGCACAGCTTGACTAGAAGAAATCGATTGGTAGGACATGGTCTGAGGCGTCAAGGGATCACCAATTTAGTACTGGAGGGCAGCGTGGAGGGTAAAAATCGTAGAGGGAGACCAAGAGATGAATGCACTAAACAGATACAGAAGGATGTAGGCTGCAGTAGGTACTGGGAGATGAAGAAGCTTGCACAGGATAGAGTAGCATGGAGAGCTACATCAAACCAGTCTCAGGACTGAAGACCACAACAACAATATAGAAATTCTGGAGCGTTATCGACTTCACTGAGCGAGGTGGCGCAGTGGTTAGCACACTGGACTCGCATTCGGGAGGACGACGGTTCAATCCCGTCTCCAGCCATCCTAATTTAGGTTTTCCGTGATTTCCCTGAATCGTTTCAGGCAAATGCCGGGATGGTTCCTTCGAAAGGGCACGGCCGAATTCCTTCCCTATCCTTCCCTAGCCCGAGCTTGCGCTCCGTCTCTAATGACCTCGCTGTCGACGGGACGTTAAACACTAACATCCTCCTCATCGTTATCGACTTCATTCAGTAATTCTTGAGCGACGTCTACGTGACGTCGTTTTTGACCGAAATTCAACAATTTCGGAACAAACTTTGCTCTACACGTTCCACGCTCAAACATCCGAGGAGATTGCTGTGCGTGAGCCAAAGCATAAGCCGACACCATCAGCAACCTCTCTGATGGTGAGTCAGCGATTTTCCAGAACCATTTACTTTACTTCTTCCACATTGTCGTCAGTAACTAATGTGCTAGGCGCCCAAGGCGGTCGTCATCTTCAACGTCTTCTTGACCTTCTTTGAAACGTTTATACCACTCGTAAACTCTGGTCTTACTCGTAGTAGATGCGCCAAAAGCCACAGTCAACATTTTGTATGCGATGTTGCACTTTATTTCATTTTCAACGAAAATTTAATGCATAATGTTTGATTCACCTTCTTCGAAAGTAAAAATTGTCCAAGGACTCGAAAACACATATAACCTTTTCCAGTTTCAATAGTTATAAACAGAGTATTCAAAAGAGCTGAGGGGCAAGTACGAATCTACATGAGGAACATGGATATCAACGAGATACAAAAAAAGTGAAAATTAAAAAATTTCCGTTACTTTTTGATCACACCTTTTATATCCAAATCTTATGAAATCCTAATGCATTTTTTTTTTTTTAAATCCCTACCGCCTGCCATGCAAGCTGGAAGGTCCGCTGGTGCGCGGTAGGGGCCAGGTTGACCGCGACTGGTCCAGAGTGCAGAGTTGTCCACAGTGACGTTGTAGAATTTTGGAACACGTATTATGTTCGAGTATAATGACTTTTCTGGAGACTAGAAATCTACTCTGTAGGAATCAGCATGGGCTTCGAAAAAGACGGTCGTGTGAAACCCAGCTCGTGCTATTCGTCCACGAGACTCAGAGGGCCATAGACACGCGTTCACAGGTAGATGCCGTGTTTCTTGACTTCCGCAAGGCGTTCGATACAGTTCCCCACAGTCGTTTAATGAACAAATTAAGAGCATATGGACTGTCAGACCAATTGTGTGATTGGATTGAGGAGTTCCTAGATAACAGGACGCAGCATGTTATTCTCAATGGAGAGAAGTCTTCCGAAGTAAGAGTGATTTCAGGTGTGCCGCAGGGGAGTGGCGTAGGACCGTTGCTATTCAGAACATACATAAATGACCTGGTGGATGACACCGGAAGTTCACTGAGGCTTTTTGCAGATGATGCTGTGGTGTATCGAGAGGTTGTAACAATGGAAAATTGTACTGAAATGCAGGAGGATCTGCAGCGAATTGACGCATGGTGCAGGGAATGGCAATTGAACCTCAATGTAGACAAGTGTTATGTGCTGCGAATACAAAGAAAGATAGATCCTTTATCATTTAGCTACAAAATAGCAGGTCAACAACTGGAAGCAGTTAACACCATAAATTATCTGGGAGTACGCATTAGGAGTGGTTTAAAATGGAATGATCATATAAAGTTGATCGTCGGTAAAGCAGATGCCAGACTGAGATTCATTGGAAGACTCCTAAGGAAATGCAATCCGAAAACAAAGGAAGTAGGGTACAGTACGCTTATTCGCCCACTGCTTGAATACTGCTCATCAGTGTGGGATCCGTACCAGATAGGGTTGATAGAAGAGATAGAGAAGATCCAACGGAGAGCAGCGCGCTTCGTTACAGGATCATTTAGTAATCGCGAAAGCGTTACGGAGATGATAGATAAACTCCAGTGGAAGACTCTGCAGGAGAGACGCTCAGTAGCTCGGTGCGGGCTTTTGTCGAAGTTTCGAGAACATACCTTCACCGAAGAGTCAAGCAGTATATTGCTCCCTCCTACGTTTATCTCGCGAAGAGACCATGAGGATAAAATCAGAGAGATTAGAGCCCACACAGAAGCATACCGACAATCCTTCTTTCCACGAACAATACGAGACTGGAATAGAAGGGAGAACCGATAGAGGTACTGAAGGTACCCTCCGCCACACACCGTCAGGTGGCTTGCGGAGTATGGATGTAGATGTAGATGTAGACGTTCATCGCGCTCGTGTCAGCAGCGCAGCCCCACGTCACCACGGTGCCGCTGCCCGTGCACCTACACAGCCCGGCTGTGCCGCGTCTTGCCGGTGTCGGCGCGGTGTGCACTGCAGACGGGTCTGAAGCAGCCGTGCTGCGCGCTGCCCTCTCCTCTGCTGCAACCTACATCCGTGTCAAGCTGCCTAGGTCTCCGTCCACAATTTTTCCCCATTATCAAACTGACAATTCCTTGCTGTCCCAGGATGTGCCCTACCAACCGATCCATTCCCTTAGCCAATGTCTGCCGTAAATTTCTTTTTTCCCCAATTAGACTCAGAACGAGGTCATTAGTTACACGATCTACCCACCTGATATTCAGTAGTCTTCTGTACTACAATATTCCAAAAACTTCTATGCTCTTTTTGCCTGGGCTGCCTACCGTTCACGTTTCATATTCTCAGAAGGCCACACTGCAGAGAAATACGAGTACCCGCAGAAAAGGCTTCCTAACACCTAAATTCACATTCGAGGTTAACAAATTTCTCTTCTTCAGAAATGTTTTCCTTGCAATTGCCAGTCGGCGTCTTGTATCCTCTCTGCTTCAGCCATCGTCAGTTATTTTTCCGCTCAAATAGCAAAACTCAAGTACTACTTTTTTCTGCAGCTCGTGGTCGTGCGGTAGCGTTCTCGCTTCCCGCGCCCGGGTTCCCAGGTTCGATTCCCGGCGGGGTCAGGGATATTGTCTGCCTCGTGATGACTGGGTGTTGTGTGATGTCCTTAGGTTAGTTCTAAGTTCTAGGGGACTGATGACCATAGATGTTAAGTCCCACAGTGCTCAGAGCCAAGTACTACTTTTCCTGTCCCATTTCCTAATGTAATTCGCTCAGCATCACTTGACTTAATTGGATTACATTCCATTGACCTTTTTTACTTTATTGATGTGCATCTTTTCAGGCCATCATTCTTTCCGTTCAACTGCAGTTCCAAGCCTTTTGCTGTCCCTGACAGAATTACGATGTCACCGGCAAACCTCAAGGTCGTTTCCTCCCCCTGAACATTAACTCCTGCCAGTTCTCCAAATCACGCCTGGTAAGTGGTGTTCGTCTCTAATTTTTTTCATCGTGTGACACGAATTCTGAGACTTATAGGGACGATTCCTTCTACAGTTGAATACGATTGGCCTCTGGGGTAACGTACAGAGGTTTGGTTGTCTATGTGAAGCCTTTCGTTGATCTGAGATGTGCGACCATGATGGAGTGCTTCTAACGAGAGCTCTTCACCGGGTCTCGATGACCGAAGGCGCGTCTGCCGGCCGCCTTGTCATCCTCTGCCTCGCGGCTTCTTGCAGATGCAGTATGGAAGGGCACGTAGTCGGCACACCACACCTCCCGACCGTTTTGCAGAACTTCCACACCGGGGAACCGGTACTACTCGGCCGAGAAGCTCCTCAGCTCGCATAACGACGCTCAGTCCACCTCGTGCCGGTCCTCCCATCGAGGAAAAATCCTCGCGAGCACCGAGAATCGAACGCGGCTCCTCCGTACGGCAGCCATCTATGCCGACCACTCAGTTACGTCGGCGGACAGAGGGTGCTCCTAAACCGTCCAAAAATTGTAGAGGGACCCAGATTTAACTACAGTAAGCTGGTTCAAATGGTTGTAGGCTGCAGTAGTTACGCAGAGTTGAAGAAACTTCCACAGCGCTGATTTGTGTGGAGAGCTGCTCCAAACCGGTCTTCCGACCGAAGACCACGACAGCAAAAAGCAAAAATTATGTGTACGACAACACACAAACAAGCAGCATGACGGGAATGGATACCACGGGAGTTGAGTTTGCTGTCAAGCTCTCACTTTCTACCGTGGTACCCTCTGGACGTGAGTACGGAATCAAAGAGAGCCTCTGTAGTCCACGAGAACCTCCCTCCGTGAGGCTTGTATGACGTTTTAAAAAACAACAGTGTTTACTTTATTGATAAATGCTATAGAGCGCATGAGGACAGACAAAAGTGCACTTCGAATTCCATCTGAGGAAAGACGTCATTCCACAGGGCTGCATTTTAAAGTTGTCCTTTATTTAGCACCAGTAGTTTCGGACATGGCCCATTTTCAAATGCAAGTTGTGGACGCATCGTCTTCGTCCCGTCATATGAAAGCACGTCCCATCCACAACTGTGCATATCACGGTTGTCAAACTTTTTGGAAATTGGAAATATGTGGTAACTTCCTATGGCACCAAACTGCTGAGATCATCGGTCCCTAGGTTTATGCACTACTTAATCTAACTAAAACGAACTTATCCTAAGGACCGAGGGCACTCCGCACGGAGTCATCATGCGTAGCTGCAAAACATACACTATGTGATCAAACGTATACGGACACCTGGCTGAAAATGATTTACAAGTTCGTGGCGCCCTCCATCGGTAATGCTGGATTTCAGTATGGTGTTGGCACACCCTTAGCCTTGATGACAGCTTCCACTCTCGCAGCCATATGTTTAGCCAGGTGCTGGAAGGTTTCTTGGGGAATGACAGCCCATTCTTCACGGAGTGCTGCACTGAGGAGAGATACCGACGTCGGTCGGTGAGGCCTGCTACGAAGTTGGCGTTCCAAAACATCCCAAAGGTGTTCTATAGGATTCAGGTCAGGACTCCGTGCAGGCCATTCCATTACAGGGATGTTATTGTCTTGTAACCACTCCTCCACAGGCCGTGCATTATGAACAGCTGCTCGATCGTGCTGAAAGATGCAGTCGCCACTCCCGAATTGAGCTTCAACAATGGGTAACAAGAAGTTGCTTAGAACATTAATGTAGGCCTGTGCAGTGATAGTGTCACGCAAAACAACAAGGGGTCCAAGCCCTTCCACGAAAAACACGACCACACCGTAACACCACAGTCTCTGAATTTTACTGCTGGCACTGCACACGCTAGGAGATGACGTCCATGGACATTCACAATACCCACACACTGCCTTCGGATCGCCACATTGTGTACCGTGATTCGTCAGTTCACACAACGTTTTTCCACTGTTCAATGGTTCAATGTTTACGCTCCTTACACCAAGCGAGGCGTCGTTTGGCATTTACCGGCGTGACGTGTGGCTTATGAGCAGCCGCTCGACCGTGAAATCCAAGTTTTCTCACCTCCCGCCTAACTGTCATAGTACTTGCGGTGGATCCTTATGCAGTTTGTAATTCCTGTATGATTGTCTATACAGATGTTAGATGTCTGCTTATTACACATTACGACCATCTTTAACTATCAGTGGCCTCTGTCAGTCAACAGACGAGGTCGGTCTGTACGCTTTTGTGCTGTACGTGTCCCTTCACGTTTCCACTTCACTTACACATCGGAAACAGTGGACCTAGGGATATTGAAGAGTGTTGAAATATCGCGTACAGACGTATGACACAAGTGACACCCAGTCACCTGACCATGTTCGAAGCCCGTGAGTTCCGCGGAGCGCCCCATTCTGCTCTCTCACGATGTCTAATGGCTACTGAGGTCGCTGATATGGAGTACCTGGCAGTAGGTGGCAGCACAATGCACCTAATATGGAAAACGAATGTTATTGGGGTGTCCGGATACTTTCGATCACATAGTGCACCTAGACGCAGCTGTACGACTGGAAGGGGACGATGTACCCACTTTGTGATAGGTTCACTTGAAAATGGGCCATACTCGAACTAGTACAGCCAAATGTGGTAGTGTTATGATCAGATGAAACTACAAATGTTTGGCCATAACTGTGAGTTCCTTGATCGGTCTCGGAGATGGCTCACAGGAACTACAACAATGAAATGTTGGTTCACTTTATTACATGAATGAGTAAAATGATTTATTTAACTTTATGCGATCCTTAGCCACAGGAGTGCTTGAATATTTACAGCTTCATTGAGTACTACATCATCCCTTGATGCATATAATCACTAACTGTTCTCTTAAAGTACAATGTTCATCATTCACAAAAGTACATTTCGATCTGAGACTTGAATAACTCTCTAGTCCTACTTGATTATGTTGACCGCTTCAGCTGAGCTCACAAGCTGCGCGTTTCCACACTCGCCTCTATATTGAGCTCCGTGCGAGTGCGCTGCTGTGCTGAAAGAGTAAGTGTGGCTCCTTCAGCCACTCCACTCGCCATTGCGGACTGCAGCGAGGCATCACTCATGTCTGTGGTATCGACGCACGTTGCCGACCCTGGTGTGGCACTGCCGCTCCAGATGATACGACCAGTACATTTTTAAAATACAGCCCGGTGTAATGGCGTTTTTCCTCGTATTTATCGAAGCTGTGTGGCCATCCAGAAACAATTTCATGTGGACTTATTGTAGCAAAGGAGAGTGTTACATGGCGTTTGATGTCTTCGGGAATCGTCAGTGTTTCCTAGCAGACTCATAGTTTTAATCTTGCACACAGGTAAAACTCCAGAGATGTAAAGTGCCTTGTGAGCAGTCAGGACATTTTGTGTTTCCAGAACGACTGACATGTCGATTTCCAAGTGATGTCTTAGGAAGGTCTGTAGTAATGTAGGCAGAATGGGCTACACATCTGTCGCGTTGGTAACACATGAACTGCCTAAATAGCTGCGGCTACAAATCTGTTAAGAACTGGAGATACTTGGGTTCCATCACTAAGACAAGGACCAGTGATGTGATCACCCCGAAAACACGTAGACAGACCAATGTCGTTGTTTAACTACTTCCCCTAGACAGCATCGACTTTCAAGTGAACTATTTACGAAACTTGATTTGTTCACAGTTTGTAAACGACGCTTCATCTGGAAACAAAATCTTGAATAAAAAAAGCCGCATCACTGTTCCTAGACAACATTTTGAAGGTTACTGCCAAGCTGCTGCTGATTGAGCAAAGTATGGAAAGGGCGAAATGCGGTGGAATGTAACACTCAACTGGCTGATCAGGTTCGCACATCCAACTGCCCCGACTGCCGTGGGGACTGTGTTTTGCCGCTGGTAAGAGGTTACCTGGTTCAAATGGCTCTGACTACTATGGGACTTAACTTCTGAGGTCATCAATCCCCTAGAACTTAGAACCACTTAAACCTAACTAACCTAAGGACATCACACACATCCATGCCTGAGGCAGGATTCGAACCTGCGACCGTAGCGGTCCCACGGTTCCAGACTGTAGCGCTTAGAATCGCTCGGCCACACTGGCCAGAGGTTACCTGCATTTCTCTCACAGCTGCTGCTCTTTTTGGTTGGCATGTTCTATCCTTCACAGTTACACGACCTTGCTGGCTTTCCAAATGAATTAATGTGCAAAATATTTGACATTAAGCACGTAAGCGAGTGGAAAGCTTAGAAGAGGTTTGAAATTATGTTTACAGTTTGTCGGAAGTTTCTGTATGTGCACTCATTATCAAGCATACTCTCGTTAACTTGCTCTCCGTTGAAGCAGAAGCCATGTTTTCAAGAGTCTCAGTGTTTGTGGCGTCATGTGTCCTGCACCGTGGGTTGCACAATGACCTAATTTCTCAAGTGCTTTCAGTGGTATATGGACATACTGTCTCATAAATGTGTTGCGAATTGAGTTAGTTGTAAAGAAGTAAAAATTTAAAACGTCATGCCTGATGCTGCAGTTTTACTGCATAACCAGGGAAAATGTGGTAAACGGAGAACGTTTTTGGGAGGTGTCAGCGACAAAAACTATTGCGAGTGTTTTAAATTATATGTAAAGTTTGTTGTAAGTAGATAAGTGCTGCTATTCTCAGATGCTTCCGTTGGAAAGACCACATAGATAATACTGTGGGGCAGGCGAGCCAAAGGTTGCGTTTCATTGGCAGGACACTTAGAAGATGCGACAAGTCCACTAAAGAGACAGCTTACACTACACTCGTTCGTCCTCTGTTAGAATATTGCTGCGCGGTGTGGGATCCTTACCAGGTGGGATTGACGGGGGACATCGAAAGGGTGCAAAAAAGGGCAGCTCGTTTTGTATTATCACGTAGTAGGGGAGAGAGTGTGGCAGATATGATACGCGAGTTGGGATGGAAGTCATTAAAGCAAAGACGTTTTTCGTCGCGGCGAGATCTATTTACGAAAGTTCAGTCACCAACTTTCTCTTCCGAATGCGAAAATATTTTGTTGAGCCCAACCTACATAGGTAGGAATGATCATCAAAATAAAATAAGAGAAATCAGAACTCGAACAGAAAGGTTTAGGTGTTCGTTTTTCCCGCGCGCTGTTCGGGAGTGGAATGGTAGAGAGATAGTATGATTGTGGTTCAGTGAACCCTCTGCCAAGCACTTAAATGTGAATTGGAATCATGTAGATGTAGATGTAGAATATAGTCTGGCCGGCCGGTGTGACCGAGCGGTTCTAGGCGCTACAGTCTGGAACCGCGCGAACGCTACGGTCGCAGGTTCGAATCCTGCCTCGGGCATGAATGTGTGTTAGTTGGGTTTAAGTAGTTCTAAGTTCTAGGGGACTGATAACCTCAGAAGTTAAGTCCCATAGTGCTCAGAGCATTTGAACCATTTGAATATAGTCTGCGTAATTTGCGCGCTGTGAGTTACACTGCCTCAAGCCGTAGACAGAGTGTCTGTTATACACTGCAAGGCAAAGAAAAAAAAAAGCACCATGATGAAATTATCGGAATGGGACGGAAATCGGTAGATGTGATGCACATGTACAAACAAATGACTACAATCTCAGAAAAATTGTATGATTTACTCAGGAGAGAGTTCTTTACAAATTGAGGAAGTCAATAATGCGTTCGTCCACTTCGGGCCCTTGTGCAAGCAGTCATTCGGCTTGAGACTGATTGATGGAGTAGCTGGATGTTCTCTTGAGGGATATCGTGCGATATTCCCACTAAATGATGCGTTAGATCGTGAAAATCTCGCGATGGTTGGAGGGCACTGTCCATAGTGCTCCAAATGTTGTCAATTGCGGAGAGATGCGGCGTCCAAGGTAGGATTTGCCATGCTCGAAGACAAGCTATAGAGACTCCGCCGTGTGTGGGCAGCCATTGTCTTGCTGAAATGTAAACCCAGTATGGCTTGTCATGGACAGCAACAACACGGAGCGTGGAATGTCGTCGACGTACTGCTACGCTATAAGGGTGCCGCGAATGAGAACCAAATGGGTCGTGTTATGAAATGAAATGGGGCCCCAGACCATCACTCTTGGCTGTCGGGCTGTATCGTGACCGACAGTCAAGCTGGTATCGCACCGCCGTTCGTGACTTCTCCAGACACACCTTCGGCCAGGAATCTCATTAAGTGGGGTAGAACTGTTATCAGTGAAGACTCTCGCTTCGAACTGAGCCCCGCTGGCCAGCGAAGACTTGTCTCTGGACGTCCTAGACAGCGGTGCGATACCAACCTGACCTTTGCCCGCCATACGGCCCAGCAACACGAGTCATGGTCTGGGGTGACATTGAAACTGTACAGTAGTTTCCGCTCTATAAGCAGCAGGTTTCGATGCTCGCTCGCACTGGGAAATAAAAACAGAGGCGGCTCCGCCGCCAATTTTATTACACGACGCGGCCGGCCGCGGGTGCAACAGAACCCATGTGGACGGGTGGAAAGAAATGTGTCAGACTTCATAATACGTATTTATATGTGTCGTGTATTATTCATTTCTTGTACGTGAATGTGAATCTGCAGATGAACTTTCCTAATCCTCCTCACACCTTTCCGTAAAGTGTGGCCAAATCTCAGTTGGGAAGTAGTTCTGTAGTATAGTAGTGCCAACCTTACTCCTGGGTAGGGGATCAGAGAGACACACACAGGCAGGTAAAGTCAAAGACTTTCCAGTGTCACAAGATTTGGGGTGGAGAGGTTGTGTCGTGTATTATGCATTTCTTGTACGTGAATGTGAATCTGCACATAAACTTTCCTAATCCTCCTCACACCTTTCCGTAAAGCGTGGCCAAATCTTAGTTGGGAATTAGTTCTGTAGTACAGTTGTGCCAACCTTATTCCTGGGTAGGGGATCAGAGAGCCGCACACAGGCAGGTAAAAGTCAAAGACTTTCCAGTGTCACAAGATTTGGGGTGGAGAGGGTGGTCACGGCCAAGTGGTTCGACCACCCCCTCCACCGGGGCCCATGAAGACCTCCGGGTGCCCGCCATATTCTAGGAGGTGTGTTACAGAAGACGGGTAAGTGAGCAGACGTGCCCTCAGTGCGTCTATCTCAATGTTCACGCATGGAAGAGAGGTATTTGAATATTTGTACTAATTCTTTTATTTCCAGCTTCGGATTGTGTAAGGTAATGAATGTGCTCGTTTAATTCCGGAAATTTGACCCCCTGTGTTAATATATTTGGTCCCCAGTTTGCCCGTTATCCTCCTCACATAGTGGATGTCCCAAGTAAAATATTGGGAGACTTTGGTGCTATACATTTGCCCAACGCAATTCCGTCTTGCACGTAGAAATGTGCGTGCAGATTAGTATATAATGTACCCGAGCTATAAGTTGTAAAATTGTAATATCTGTAAACTGGAACAATTGCTGCAATCGCTGTAAAATCGAGTCATAATGTTTAAAATAAATATGTAATCAACTGTCATCAATCTTTAACACACCTTTAAAAAATCACGTAGGAGTCCAGTTAAAGGAATTAATTTGAAAATAGAAGATATAGCATGCAGGGACCCACACATAAGCGTGTGAGCCCTCCAGCCCCTTGCCTAGTAGCGTACAGAAAGGGCACGCTCTCTAGGTAGCGCTCTCAAGCTCCCCTCCCCATTTATCCGTTGCGCAATTTTCATTCAGCGCTTGACGAAATCAACTTACTTCTGGCGTCCCTAGGCAAGGAGGTTTGACGGTAATCTTTCAACATTTCCTTCCATAGCAGGACGCCTTTGGTTGTCAACTGCGACACCCTTACCGCATTTCGGAATGTCCACCGTCGGAACACGTAAGAGGTCATCTGCTGCAGTAGACCGTGCCCAACAATGTCCACTGAATACTTTCCTCCGAAACACTTGTCCCCTCACCTCCACTGCCGTCAGATCTCCCAGAGGTCGCTGGTTATTCTGATGTAGAGAACACGCAATCCTGTGGATGGCGAACATATAGTCCTTTACTTGCGCGTCTGTAAGAACAGACATTATTGAAGATGCACGGCAGAAACCAAACAATTCGATATTTTATTCGCTGACTAGATATCAGCTCAATGAGACACAGATGTACTGCCTGTTAGTGACATATGAAAATTTGTGCCGGACCGGTAAACGAACCAGGCCTTCATGCTTACCGCACGCGGTGCCGTTAACCACTTGTGCTATCCGTGCACGCTCCCCAGACCGACCCAAACCTCCATTCCTCACACTCTCTACATCCTTATGCCATACACTCTCATATTCCATCACCTTCCCCTCACCAACATTTTTAACCGGATCCTCACAGAGCGAGAAAAAAACTGCGAAGAATCGAAACCATTCTTTTTGTCGTCTAGGCTCGTAAGACTTCACTTGTAACTGTGAAAGAGCAGACGTTGTTGACGAACAACAGCTGTAAGAAATTATTCGAAATACACTGAAGCGCCAAAGAAACTGGTACACCGGCCTAATATCGTGTAGGGCCCCCGCGAGCACGCAGAAGTGCCGCAACATGACGTGGCATGGACTCGATAAATATCTGAAGTAGTGCTGGAAGGAATTGACAACATAAATCCTGTAGGGCAGCTCATAAATCCGTAAGACAAATTGTAACCACCCGGTACCTTCCCTACCGTGTCATGTGCCCGTAACGTCAACAGGTGGCATTCAGTCTCGCATTGGGCAATGGGTTGGGTTGATTTGGGGGAAGAGACCAAACAGCGAGGTCATTGGTCTCATCGGATTAGGGAAGGATGGGAAAGGACGTCGGCCGTGCACTGTCAAAGGAACAATCCCGGCATTTGCCTGAAGCGATTTAGGGAAATCACTTGGGCGCTGAGCGTAGTGTTTCGTTTCATCAGGAATATTACTTGTGCTGGTTGTACATGGGGTGACCTGTGTTAGCTGCCTCCCCCCCCCCCCCCCCCAAAGTATTTTGGGGAACAGTTGCGGCTGCTGTGTAAGAGCTCGAGAACATGTGAACATCCTAACTTTTGACACCTTGCGTATTTATTGGTTATTTTTCTTTGAATGCCGTTGAATGTAATGTTGGTTCGGTAATCTGAGACACATGGCACTAGATCTACCGCGCTGTACTACATATTGCTCCACTGCACTACGTGAAACTGGGCATCGGGGTCGTGAGCACACCTTCACTTGTGCACGTTTACAGAGCTCCTGCGCATTCGCACCTGGCGTGACGTAATTACCTTATGGGCCAAATACATAGGGATTTGATTATCAATGTGCACGATTCACGGCGTGCACTGGTTTACACCAATGCACCCAGGTGGTAGCACACTGCAGCAAACTTTCATCTATGTTCGTCGTAAATCCAGCTAGGTGGCAGCACACTGATATGCGAAATCAAACACTATATATTAAAATTAGATCGGACATCAGTATATGTTATACCGAGAGAAAAACCTATTTTGTGGAATTCTGAATGAGATATAATACGTAAAGTTTCAGGTTATATCATACAGTAATCCATTTAAGGCGCTGAGAACCATAAAGCACATCATTGTCGATTGTGAGACCGTAGCATTTATACGTGCATCTGAAATCTGTTCATCTTATGGCTTACTTTACTACAGGCCCACATTGTACATATATTTGAACATTCACGAAAAGTTGTCTCACTCGTTTTTCTGATATTCACTTAAATGGGGTGGGAGGGGAGGGGGAGGTCCAAGACGGTGTACTTTTGCCCCTATGGTTTTCAGCGCCTCATCTGTATTCTAGTCTAGAGACCTTGTAGGTAGATAGTACTTCCCTCAGACGGCAGTTTGGAGTTGGTTGTCTACTGTGCAGGAATCGGCTCTCCTGTGCAGTTGTCAACATGAACTTTGTTGAACCTGTATTAAGCGCTAAGAGAAAAGAAAACCACCAGGGAAAGTTAGCTGCAAAGAAACTAAGGCATTCCAGACTAGATTCGTTGTCTGTGAATGTGACGAAATCAAATAAGCGTGACTACAGGCGAACATTTAATAAAGAAGTGTATAATAAGCCTAAGTCGTTATGCGGGTACAACATCAGAATGCTTGATTTTTGGCAAAGAATTTATTCGTTAACTACACTACTGGCCATTAAAATTGCTACACCACGAAGATGACGTGCTACAGACGCGAAATTTAACCGACAGGAAGAAGATGCTGTGATATGCAAGTGATTAGCTTTTCAGAGCATTCACACAAGGTTGGCGCCGGTGGTGACACCTACAACGTGCTGACATGAGGAAAGTTTCCAACCGATTTCTCATACACAAACAGCAGTTGACCGGCGTTGCCTGGTGAAACGTTGTTGCGATGCCTCGTCTAAGGAGGAGAAATGCGTACCATCACGTTTCCGACTTTGATAAAGGTCGGATTGCAGCCTATCGCGATTGCGGTTTATCCTATCGCGACATTGCTGCTCGCGTTGGTCGAGATCCAATGACTGTTAGCAGAATATGGAATCGGTGGGTTCTGGATCCCAACGGCCTCGTATCACTAGCAGTCGAGATGACAGGCATCTTATCCGCACGGCTGTAACGGATCGTGCAGCCACGTCTCGATCCCTGAGACAACAGATGAGGATGAGGACGAACAGTTGGACGACGTTTGCAGCAGCGTGGACTATCAGCTCGGAGACCATGGCTGCGGTTACTCTTGACGCTGCATCACAGACAGGAGCGCCTGCGATGGTGTACTCAAAGACGAACCTGGATGCACGAATGGCAAAACGTCATTTTTTCGGATGAATCCAGGTTCTGTTTAAAGCATCATGATAGTCGCATCCGTGTTTGGCGACATCGTGGTGAACGCACATTGGAAGCGTGTATTCGTCATCGCCATACTGGCGTATCACCCGGCGTGATGGTATGGGGTGCCATTGGTTACACGTCTCGTTCACCTCTTGTTCGCATTGACGGCACTTTGAACAGTGGACGTTACATTTCAGATATGTTACGACCCGTGGCTCTACCCTTCATTCGATCCCTGCGAAACCCTACATTTCAGCAGGATAATGCACGACCGCATGTTGCAGGTCCTGTAGGGGCCTTTCTGTGTACAGAAAATGTTCGACTGATGCCCTGGCCGCACATTCTCCAGATCTCTCACCAACTGAAAACGTCTGGTCAATGGTGGCCGAGCAAATGGCTCGTCAAAATACGCTAGTCACTACTCTTGATGAACTGTGGTATCGTGTTGAAGCTGCGTGGGCAGCTGCAACTATACACGCCATCCAAGCTCTGTTTGACTCAATGCCCAGGCGCATCAAGGCCGTTATTACGGCCAGAGGTGGTTGTTCTGGGTACTGATTTCTCAGGATCTATGCACCCAAATTGAGTGAAAATATATTTATCCAATGAATACCCGTTTATCATCTGCATTTATTCTTGGTGTAGCAATTTTAATGGCCAGTAGTGTAATATATGAATCAGGGAGCTTGTTAGTTTGCCGAGCGGTGGCCGAGCGGTTCTAGGCGCTTGAGTCCGGACCCACGCGACTGCTACGGCCGCAGGTTCGAATCCTGCCTCGGGCATGGATGGGTGTGATGTCCTTAGGTTTAAGTAGTTCCAAGTTCTAGGGGACTGATGACCTCAGATGTTAAGTCCCATAGTGCTCAGAGCCATTTTTGAAAAAAAAAAAAAAACAAAAAAAAAACACGAAAACTTCCACTACACAAAAATGCGTAACGGAGAGTGGTGAAAGCTTAAACATTATGTCGTTCTTGCCATAAAATGTACTTAATTATGTACAAAGCAATAAAATTCCACAAAAACAATTCTTCCTTTTCTCACACAAGTTATGCATATTATTATTATTATTATTATTATTATTATTATTATTGACAGAGGCTGTTATACGGCGAATGCTATTAATTTTGCACTCTCATATTTATCTGAATTTAAAAATTTGAGAACACCCAGAATGTACACACTATGTGATCAAAAGTACCCGGACACCCCCAAAAACATACGCTTTTCATATTGGGTGCATTGTGCTGCCACCTACTGCCAGGTACTCCGTATCATCGTCCATTAGACATCGTGAGAGAGCAGAACTTATGGACTTCGAACGTGGTCAGGTGATTGGGTGTCACATGTGTCATACGTCTGTACGCGACTTTTCCGTGCTCCTAAACATCCCTAGGTCCACTGTTTCCGATGTGACAGTGAAGTGGACACGTGAAGAGACACGTACTGCACAAAAGCGTACAGGCCGACCTAGTCTGACTGACACCGCCGACAGTTGACGAGGATTGTAATGTGTAAGAGGCAGACATCTATCCAGAAGTTCACACAGGAATTCCAAACTGCATCAGAATTGACTGCAAATCCTATGACAGTTAGGTGGGAGGTGAGAAAACTTGCATTTCACGGTCGAACGGCTGCTCAGAAGCCACACATCACGCCGGTAAATGTCAAACGACGTCTCGCTTGGACGACTGAACAGCGCAAAAACGTTGTGTGAACTGACGAATCACGGTACACAATGTGGCAATCCGATGACAGGGTGTGCGTATGGCCAATGCCCGGTGAACGTAATCTACCAGCGTGTGTAGTTCCAACAGTAAAATTCGGAGGCGGTGGTGTTATAGTGTGGTCGTGTTATTCATAGAGGGGGACTTCCCCCCATATGTTGTTTGCGAGGCACTATCACAGCACAGGCCTTGATTGATGTTTTTAGCACCTTCTTGCTTCCCTCTGTTGAAGAGCAATTCGGGGATGGCGATTGCATCTTTCAACACTATCGAGCACCTGTTCATAATGCACGGCCTGGGGCGGAGTGGTTACACGATAGTAACATCCCTGTAATGGACTGGCCTGTACAGAGTGCTGACCTGAACCCTATAGAACACATTTGGGATGTTTTGGAACGCCAGCTTCGTGCGTGATCTCAACGACCGACGTCGATACCTCTCCTCAGTGCAGCACTCCGTGAAGAATGGGCTGGCATTCACCAAGAAACCTTCCAGCACCTGATTGATCGTATGCTTGCGAGAGTGGAAGCTGTCATCAAGGCTAAGGATGGGCCAGCATAACCGACCCTGTTCAACTGTCAGAGGTCTCTGCCAGTCAACAGGGCGCCAAGAACTTGTAAGCCATTTCGGCCAGGTGTCGGGATACTTTTGATCACATAATGTATCGAGGAGCCGCCACTGATGGGGAACACGGCTGTGGCGATTCCACTACGGCAGCGGGCGTCGCTTTGCGAGTGGCGGATGCTGAATCATGAGATGGCTGGGGGTCGTCCAGCAGAGCAGAGGCGCTGATAACACTGATGACCCCCGGGCAGCCGCGTGCCGACTCGGCCGAACGCTCTGGCCGGCCATCCGCCACGTGGCCACAGCTCAGCCTGGGGTGAAGGGTTCGCGGCCTAGCGCACGTCGGAGCCGACGTAACGACAGTTTTCTCGGATTTCATCTATTAGGTTGGTGTATAAGTTTGTAGCGTCTTTTTTTGCATGTTTCTATGGGTGTATTTATCGATTCTGGGGATGCTAAGGCAATGTACGATGGTATTAAGGAAGCAATTGGACCAACTCTCAGAAAAACAGCTCCTCTGAAGTCCAAGACGGGTGAAGTCATTACTGATGAAGGCAAACAAATGGAACGCTGGGTTGAACACTATCTCGAGTTGTATGCAGGCGAGAATGAAGTTAGCAAGGATGCATGTGACGCCATCAAACAAATGCCAGTTATGCAAGAACTAGATGCAATGCCTACTATGGAAGAACTCACAAGGGGAAGGCCTCAGACACGGCCAACCGATTAGGCTGAAATTTGGCAGGTCGCTTGTGTTCAACCTAAAACGAAGGAATCTAAGATATTTTGGGTCCACACCCCCGCAATTTTGAGAAAATTACCCGTAAAGGTTATAATGAGCAATCGACTCAAAATTGGCGGGATCGATAGATAATGGTAAACAGAACATTTTTCATCGTCAGGTATGGGGTTCGAAAACGCACACTTTTCCAGAAATCGAGGAAAGAAACTTTGTGTGATTCTTGAGTTTCTCCCGGCGTATTTGATAATCAAAATATCCACGGGTGTGCTGCCGGCAAGTCGTATATTGGTCAGACGATGCGTACCGTCGAGGATCGATGCCGTGAACACCAGAGGCACACTCGACTGATGTATCCGAGCAAGTCGGCGGTCGCTGAACATTGTTTGTCGGAAAATCACGCCATGGAGTATGACCGCACGAGGATTCTGGTACAGACGTCGAGATACTGGGACAGCGTTGTTAGAGAGCCCATCGAAATTCGCACCAATGACGACCTCATAAACCGTGACTGTGGCTATAATCTTAGCAAGGCTTGGGAACCAGCGATTGGGTTAATCTAGAGTAAATCGAGCAAACGTATAGTTGTGACGACCACGGCGGACAGAGCCATCACACCGACGTCATCTCAGACGCCGTCGCAATCTGTTCCACCGCGGGACCGTGGCGCGGGCCGCGGACGGCGGAGAGAGCGCGCCGCGGGCGGAGGGTATTTAAATCGGCCGCCGCCGCGACCGAACCCAGTTCCTCTGAGCAGCCATAGCGTACGGATCTCTGTGCCGGCACGTTCACAGCAGCTCAGTCCGTCAGTTCACCTGATGATGGCGACATGTATGATCGCCGAAATATTGTGCCCGTTGGACACTATAGACCGGCAGCACACCCGTGGATATTTTGGTTAATAGAGATAGTGGTTTCAATCTTGATAAATCATGGAATCCGGCACTTGCTGTAATAAACTCGCAAAGACGTCGTCACAGTGCAGCTCAAAATGATATATCGATATGCCAACACAGATCGACTGCGGAGTCATAGATACAATTCGCGCATTATGCACGTCTGTGCCGCCGACCAACGTCTCTGGCGCATTTGCATCTGTGGCCGCATGCGCAGTCGCGCGGAACAACAGTATAAAGGGACGAAACGAGCACTGGAGCGGCAGTCTTGCGGCTCACTCTGAAGATGGCTGAACGTTATACAGCCGAAATATTAGAAGAAGAAGGAGATTTCTTGCGGCTGCACACCCGAAACTTAATGGAATAGTCTTTGCGCCGCCAAAACCTGAAGATTCAAATCGACATTGTTCTTCACATTGGACGTTGATTTTCGCGACTTTTTTGTTCTCGGTTCTCCTGCTAGTTTCCATTCCTTGCTTTGAGATTTGAGCTCCACATCGAATTCATAAAACCAGGACCCGTCTCCAGTGATGACTCGGTTGAGAAAGTCCCCTCGTTCCTCTGCTTCCAACCAATCCTCACAGCACTCAATCCTCTTTGCTTTCTGTTCTGGCGTCAAGTACTTCGGTACGATTTTCGCACACAATTTCTTCATTTCAAGTTTTTGTGTCAGGATTTCGTGAACAATTGTTTTGGGGATTGACAGCTCGTCAGCAATCATTCTGACTGTCAATCTACGGTCTTTAAGAACACAAACCCGAATTCGTTCAACATTTGCATCGGAACTAGATGTCGACGTTCGTCCTGGGCGACGGTCATCGTTCACTTCTTCTCGGCCATCCCGGAACCTTTTTAACCACTTGTTCACGGTTGGTTCCTTCAGAGAATAGTCTCCGTAAACCTGTTTCAAACACTCAAAAATCTCACGGCCATTCTTGGCTAGCTTTGCAAGAAACTTGATATTGACGCGCTCTCCCTCAATCAGAGAGAGCTCCATGCCGACGGCAGGTGAAAAAGGGTAACTGTCAACAAGCTGCCGCACACTCCCACCTTCACGCAGAGTGCTCTGACTCGAACTGAGCGTTGATGGGATTGGTTACAGCAGTAGTCCCACCTGGCGGTGACTGCAACTTGTAACATAAAGACATTATTCAACTTTTATACGTATTTTCCGGACAAACCTCGTATGCTAACACAAGGAAAAGAACGGAATGGGTGAGCCCAAATAATGCAGCAACTCTCCATACGAAGACCTGCGCGGAATCGCAAAAGGTAATGCGATGCATTGGTGGAACAGCGACAGTATGGTGTGCTGCGAATTGCTTCCCCGAGGTGTATCCATCGCTGCTGACATCTGAATGTCAACAACTGAGACGCCTTGCAGACTCAGTCCAAGAACGACGACCAGGAAGACGGCGTGATGTGACGCTACTCCACGTTAACGCCCGCGCGCATTGCGCTAGACTGACAAGAATATTATACAGGAGGTGGGCTGGAAGTCATTCAGTACCACCTTATTCGCCTGATCTTGCGTCCTCAGATTTTCACCTTTTCCGCTCTCTGGTCGAACAACCTTCAAGGAACTTCCTTGTCGGATGAAAATACGCTCCGAACACGATTCGACGAGCTCTTCGCCTCAAAACTACGTGATTTCTACAGTCGCGGAATCGGAAAGTTCCGCCAGCGTTGGCAGACTGTTTTAAACACTGGGCGACAATATACTCGTATTACTGATGACTAAAGTCTTCGTTATGTGTATCTGTTGTGTTTGTTAGCCTTATAGAAAAACCCTACGAACTCAGTCGGCCGGTATGGCCGTGCGGTTCTAGGCGCTTCAGTCTGGAACCACGTGACCGCTACGGTCGCAGGTTCCAATCCTGTGATGTGTGTGATGTCCTTAGGTTAGTTAGGTTTAAGTAGTTCTAAGTTCTAGGGGACTGATGACCACAGATGTTAAGTCCCATAGTGCTTAGAGCCATTTGAACCTACGAACTCATGCAGCAACCCAATAGTTTATCCTCTCAAGATTACGCCCATCTCGTGGTATCTATCGATTCTACGTATTTTAACACACTGAACAAAAAATTAGTCAACCGCATGAGGAATTATGCTAGTACAAAGAGTGATGTCACATCGTTTGCATGGGCAGAAATTTCAATGTCAGCCCCACAGGGTTCGATTCTTCGCCCACTACTGTTCTTATTTTACGGTAACGATCTGCCATCTTATTTGAATCACGAGCAAAATCCGACTTGTTCGCAGATGACACAAGCATCGTTGTTAAGGCGATCGAAGAAGCTGAAACAGAGAAGTCTTAGAAATAACAGTGGTCGCAGAATACTGTTACATATCTTTTATAATAATAAAAACAGTCTAGACTGCATACAGAAACGTTATTTTTAAAGAGGTGGCCGGTTTTGGCCAGTGTTTGATCATCATCTGCTTCTTCACACCATCCTCGAGCGGTTTATGCTCCGTGCCACCATCTCCAGCAGTCAGTTCTGATGATGATCAAACACTGATCGAAACCGGCCACCTTTTAAAAAATGAAATATTTGTATGCTGTCTAGACTGTTTTTATTACTAGACAAAGAGTTTGAAGAAACAGTTCATCCGATTTTGTAGTGTCAAAAATATCCAACCTCCCATTAAATTAGTAACAACGAAGAAATGATAAACACGATAGAGAGTTCCGAACTATTAGGTGAGTACTCACTAGGCAGACGGGCCAACCACTACGCCAACCTGGCACAGTGGCTTTGAACAACTTCATGGACTATCCTAGGACACCTCCCTCCATAATCCAAAGTCCCATTCGTGCCATACCACGAGAAAGAAGTTAGTGTATAACAAAAAGATTGCAGTAGATACTGTCTACTGTCCCATTCGTGCCATACCACGAGAAAGAAGTTAGTGTATAACAAAAAGATTGCAGTAGATACTGTCTACTGTCTCCAGTATCTCCATTTATGTTTTTAATATCTATCTATAATAGAGAGATTGTCTGAAATAGAATAATCCTATCATGAAATCAAATAATGTCTTTACTCTCATTGCAGATTACAGAATTTAAAAACCTCGAACTTTAAACATGAAACTACAGAACAGATCGTCAGAAAAAAAAGCCGAATAGTCAATTGTTCAATGTACTGAAGCTGAGCCGTGAGGGCCTGACTTTGGGATAATAATAAAAATGTAATGCACTATTACTTGGTTCATTCGATAAAAAAGTGCTGATATACGTAAAAACATCAGAATTCAGTAAAAAAATATTGCTTTCTTGATGAGAGTACTTGATAACAACAAGTTTCGACAGTTTTTTGTGCCCCTGTACGTGTTACTATAATGTCTTAGAGGTAATTCTCACGTCGAACCGATCTTAGTTTCTTCAGCAATTTCAATATGTGATGGTATTTACCGTCACAAAAATTTCGTTGAAAAGCATGTGCCGTTTATTATTGGGCTGTTTGGAAAGGTCCCCAAGAACTGCACTGGTATACCATCAATACCCGCGAATTTGTTCCTTACGAATTGGCGCACACTTTTCAAAATTCAGAAATAAGGAGCAAATCTCACCTCTCACCTTCTTGGGCCGTGTCACCATTTCTGTAACAATGCGCAACCGAGTCTGTCGCAAGTTCTGTAATTAGTTGCATCATTCTGCCACGAGTAATTCATTAACGGCTATCTCCGATAAGGAGTGTGATTAATCCACAAGAGAAACTGCCTCCGGCATCGTGATAACAGAGTGTATAAAATGTGTTACATTGACAGTGACACTTATTGAGTGAGTTGTAGAAACTGTTTTCAGATAATGGCTGCGCAGTGGAAGTTTGAGCGAAAAAAATCAATGAAAAGAGTGATTTCTCCAGCTATAAAGAGGCTGAACGCGATAACGGGTCAGCGAAACGGAGCGTAGAGCAAGTGATGCACACAGGACTGGGCTTTTCCAAGAGACCCGCGGGACAAAAAAATACTGATAATGAAATATCAGCAAGTAAGACAAAGAACGAATAACCTAACGTGTTGTTGTTATCTGTGCCGATAAGAACATGAGTTCTTCCTAAGTTGTACAAGGACGGAGGACAAATAAGGAACGGAATCGAGCTTGCTATTCTTCAGTGAACCGAACCAGCATTCGTCCAAGTCGCTTGCGGAGGGTAGAATATGGGTGACGAGATGAAAATTCAAAACCTGCTCCTCTCGGGTTGCTTCCCACTAAAAGTGCTTTGTTCTTCTGATATAAACTTTCACACTGTTTTTTGGATAAGTACCACAGTCGCAGAAGCCACCATTAGAGGTGTGGAGGGGTAGGGGGGGGGGGCACTTGCATCCTTCTGGAATCTGGGTACAGCATTTTAATTCATTACAGAATTCGCGTGCATTTCTGGAAGTGATTGACTGATTCTAGTAAACATTGGTTTCCAGCTTGGGGGTGGGGGGTTGCGTTACCCCCTGAAGAGTGAAATAAAAATGTCTGAGGTTAAAAACAAAATTGATTCGATGAAGCATTAGCGACCACTCTAAATTAAATAGTTAAAATTAAGTAGAGGGAGATAACTGTGATGTTACAAACTTTCAGGAATTACGGGGAAGGTTAAGGTATCAATTTGAGGTATGGGACATCAGTCCGGAAACGACCGTTTCGTAAACGAAACTCGTTCTGATTCTTCCAACACAGGATCTCTTCTACTGTAAGCTCTTTGCTTTCAATCTACCACCCATCTTCCTAGGTATTGTGTAAGCCCCTTCTACTTTTTTTCACTCTCATAGTTGTCTCCCACCCTAATTAGTTCTCTAATCTATCCGGAAATACACGACAACTACAACCGTCGGTTGGAAAAGTTTTTCTTCCATTTATTCATAACATCACGGACCGTATTCGGAAAGTTTTGGCTGAGTTTCAAGTGGAGAAAATCTTTCGACCTACCAAGAAAATTAGTGAAAGTTTAAGATCGGTGAAAGACGCACGACACCCCTTAGCTACCCCAGGTGTGTATAAAATTCCGTGTAGCTGTGGCATGGTTTATATTGGAACAACTAAAAGGAGTGTTAATACCCGCCTAACGGAACACAAGAGGAACTGTAGATTGGGACAAATTGAGAAATCAGCTGTAGCGGAACACGTTTTCAAAGACGGTGATCATGAAATAGAATTTAGTGAGACAAACGTGATAGCTAGGACCTCACATTATTATACCAGCATGTATAGAGAAGCTATAGAGATCTACAAGCACGAAAATAATTTTAATAAAAAAGAAGAAGGATTAAAACTAGACAAGATATGGCGGTCGACTCTGTACCAACGAAGTGACTATCGATTACTATAATCGAGAGATGGCACTAGCTAGAGATAGTTTTAAAGTCGAAAGCACGCGATGAGTGGTGGCGCCATCTAAGCGCTCTATATAAGCGGGACCTCCACCGCCTAGCACCCCCAAATTCTATAAGTCCCTCCAGATCCTTGAGCGTCATGCGCTCCGCCTCGCCTTCCGTATACGCCTCCCGTCGCCCACGCGGATCCTCTATGATCTCATTCCTTTCCCCCATCTGCTCCTATTCCTCGAACACATCCGCATCCTCTACACCTCCCGCCGCCTTGAACCCCCTCACCCCCTGGTTGCTCTTCTCCTCTCCCATCCCCGCCCCCTGCCACGTCTTCACTGTTGTGTCTCCCCTACCCTCCATCTCTACACCCTACATCTCCTTTCCCAAGGTGGCTTCCATCAACTCCCCATCCCAGATGATGCTCTCTCTCCCTCCATTTATCCCTCCTATCAACTCTGATCCTCACTCTCTCTCCTTTCCTCTGTCCTTTTCCCGGGCTCCCTCTCCCCCCTTCCATCCTCTTTCTTCCCCACCTCCCCTCTCTTTGCCCCCTTCTCTCCCCCGAGTCCTTTTACATTTCCCTCCTCTGCCTCCTCTCATTCCCTCTCGCGTCTGCCCGTCTCCCCCTTTATTAGTCCTCTCCCTCCTTGGTTCCCCCCCTTTTCGCTTTTTCCTCTCCTCCCTCCTTGTTTTCCCCCCTCCTCCAGGTCCCCCCCCCCCCATCTGCCTTTGGCTCGGGAGTGCCATATTTGTGCCGCCATTTTCGTGCAGTGTTTTACGGTGTGTGTTTTTCCAGTGAGTGTTCCGTGTTGTGTCTTTTGGGAAGTGTAGCGAACAGCCATCATACTGTCGCTGGGTGTGATTTTTTATCTCTTGCGAACAGAAACCAGACTGTCGCCCTGTTTTTTAATTGTGTGTCTACTATGTTACTTGTCTGATTCCTGTGTATTTTATCAACATTGCCAACCCCTTTTGCTTTCTGTTTTAACTTTCCGCATTTTTACGCCATTTTACACTTTAAGTCACCATTTTATCGCCTGTTTTTCCTTGTTTCTTTCTTCTTCCTTTTTTAAAAAAAAGTCTGTAGGCTGTAGAGCAGCGTACTAAGCTGCTGGCAGCCCGCCCCCTTCGGGGGGAATTGAAAAATCATTAAACAAAAAAAAAAAAAAAGAAGAAAAAAACCGCCTAGCAGCCAGTCGCCGACTCACCTCAGAAGATGTTGCCGGCAGTAGGCAACGAAACGTCAGGAAGGAGAAGCAGTTTTATATATGGACCACGGCAATTCAGCCCGGAAGTTTTAATTAATGAAAACACTACTCTCCTAAGTTCGTCCACAGACAAACTCTCCAGGAAGAGATGACCTATTGTTTGGTCTAAAACCGCCTTACTGGGACTGTAGCTCCGTAGTTGATGCTGTAGTGACGCGACAGATGTGCCATCTCGTGGTCTAGCGGTTAGCGTGGCGTCGTCGTCTCTAGATCGCAGGCTTCCGCTTATGATTCCGGGCGGGTCATAGAGTTCCTTGTCTGTGGGACGTGCAGTGCCTGCGTTGTGAAAAAGTACGATGCTATGTTCTTTCAGACATGCCTGCCGATCCAGAGGTTGTGAAAGACACTTTTGGGTCTGGCCGCGAATCGTGCTGGGATCGCCGGGGCGCTTGAGGCGACTGCTCGCGCACAGCGGGAAATCCGGGCTCGACTTCCGCACAAAGTTTCACTGTCGTCGTTCCATCATACAGTTGGAGGTGGTTCATATTCCTAACTACGAATGGGTGTTTGTGTTGTTCTCGTCATTTCATCTCACCTTTGTCACAAAATGTCCGCGTCTGTAACTCAGTGGTCACTGAGTCTATCATGCGGAGGACCCTGGTTCGATTCCCGGTGCTGCCAGGGATTTTTGTTTTTTCCTTGGTGGGAGCACTAGCACGGGGCGCACTCGGCCTTCTGATGCCGACTGAGGAGCTACTTCACTAAGTGCTAGCAGCGCCGCAGGTGTCCCGACCCCACAACGGGAGGGAGTGTGCTGTGCTGGACCCCATCCCCTCACAGTATGGAGTCCATACCGCACACGCGCGCCGCCATTGGCTGATGAGATACGCGGTGGTCGGTCGTACCTTGCGCCGGTATTATACTAACCTTTTTTTTTTGTCAAAGTTGATGTGTCAAATATTTACGCCATGAAATTTGATGGTGTAATAGGAAAGTTTGTCAAATATCGCCTGTCGTCAAATAAATATGATCAAATCTATGGCGTCGCCTAAGATCTCTTAATAACAGTCGTTCGTCTTCTGTTCACTGAAACGTGAAATATAACCACTTCAAGTGCTGGCGTCTCTACAGCTATTTCACGTCTCTGTAGAGTGTTTGTTAACGTGGCTTCAAAGTTGGTTTGTTCCTTCGACCTTTTTTTTTTTTTTTTTTTTTTTTTTAATGAACCTACTTCGACAAGTTCTGAAGCGCTTCATCTCCGTACTTTATTAATTTTGTGGTTGTTGGAACACCAATTCCATTAAATATTCTCTCGAATGAATTCATTCGAGTCAATTTGTAACGGTTTTCGCTGCCATGATGAAAATAACCATTAATTATTCAAAATTAAAAATAGTTATTGCCCATACAATGCACTAAACATTTACTTACATTCACATATTCCCCTTCAGTGCCTTGTAAATTGCTTCACACGTTTCTGGCATTCTTTTGGTTAGTGTGCAATGAGATAAGTGAGTTCTGTGTCGTAAACCAGCGTAGCACTCTCATGTATCCAGAAATTGTATTGTCACAGTTTGCCTGTCTTCTGCACATATAGCATTTCTCAAGAGGATATTCTGTTTTGTAATATGAAAAGCCACTTTAATGAGCAAATACTGAAATACACTCTCATCTATTCGTAAGTAATTAACATTTTAAGACTTAACTTACTCCACTTGCAGCTCTCGTAACAGATTTTGCTGAATGCTTTTATAATCTCGACGTAGTACGTAGGGCTTCATCCAAGTATGTTTCCTTTCTTCCGCCGCTTTTCTTCCAAATACACACACAATGTAATCGTGGCACTAGCAACTGCAGCGCATAATAACGCGTTGTCTTCCGCCATCTTGAAATTTGACAAAAAATATGACGACAGTGTAATACCCCTTTTTAGCGCCACATCAGAGATCTTTATCAAAGGAATATGATAGTGTAATACCGACCTAAGAAACAGAATGCAAAAAGTTGTTCTGAGTTATTCAGACGATGCTGGAAAGGTAGAAAATTTCAGTGACTGGGGTAAAATCACAGAGGGAGTCCCACAGGATTCAATTTTGCTTCGACTCCTATTCCTTATAGATGTGTATGACCTTCCACTTAAACATTCAACAAGCAGAACTTTTACTTTTTGCAGACGATACTAATCTTATAATAGATCTCACCAGACAAAAGGCAACCACTTATAACGCGCTCCTCTGAAAATGTACTCTCCGTTCCTTTAGAGAAAACACACTTTATTCAGTTCTGTACAGGAAATACAGCCACGACAATAGTTGTTGTAGTACATGAACTGGCGCCAGTAAATAGGGTAGAATGCTCCAGATTCCTGAGTGTACATTGTTATAGAAACGAACTGGAAGAAGCATATTACTGAGCTTCTCAAGCAATTAAGTTCAGCTGCTTTTGCTATTTGTATATTTGCTAGTCTTGAAAACAAACGAATCATCCTCCTGGCATATTTTTTTAAATGTATTTCCACTCAATAATGTGATACGGAATAATTTTCTGGGGTAACTTCATTTAGAAACAAACTACTCATTACGTAAAAGCGATCGGTAAAAATAATATGTGGCGTTGCCTGCGGTCTTCGTATAGTTACATTTTCAAAGAGCTAGGCATTTTAACTGCACCATCACAATACATATATTCGCTAATGAAATTTATCATAAATAATCCATCATAATTCGAGAACAGTGATGACCAAACCTCCACCACTAGAGGAAAAAATTACCTTCATTAGCCAGTATTAAAATTGTCAGTGACTCAGAAAGAAATTCAGTATACAGCAACAAAAAAATTGATTATCTAAAGAATAACATAAAATGTCTGACAGAGAGCAATGCAAGTTTTAAATGTAACCTAAATTCATTTCTCTTGGATAAATCCTTGTATTCGATGGAAGATTTTTTTAAAAAACTGGTAGCCATTAAGAAAAAGGCCACACTTCGGTTTTAAGTATAGTTGCACGAGTAGGACTAAAAAACTGCGACGATGGTTTGATAAGTCTGGTAAAAAAGCAATAAAAATAGTTGTTTCGTAAATAACTCACGTTACGTCACGACATAGTCTCCTTTCAGGCATATTCTCTTAGTCCAGCGATCGTCCAGGTTTTTCATCTCGTGTGAAAAATTGGTTCTGTCAACTCTGCAAAATACTCGTTGACAGCAACTATCGTTACCTCATTTGATAAAAATTTCCCCCAGCAAGTTTCAAGCTAGGAAACGGGAAAAAGTCATTTGGGGCCAAGTGTGGTGTGTAAGGTGGATGAGTAACAAAATTCAAAGCCCAGTTCATGCAGTTTCGTCATTTTTATCGCTGATGTGTGGGATGGTGCTTTATCCTGGTGAGAGAGCACTCTTTTGCCTGCCAACCTTGGTCTTTTTACAGCCAACCCAATTTTCGAACGATTCAGCAATGAAGCATAAAAGGGTACAATTATGGTTCTGCCTTTTTCCAAGTAATCTATGAGGATTATTCTTTGGGAATCCCAAGAAACAATGGCCATCTCCTTACCAGCTGACAAAGTCGTCTTTATCTTCTTCGATGCACTTTCACCAGCCTTTGTCCATTGTTTTGACTGACGTTTTGACTCTGGTGTGTAATGGTGGATCTGGGTTTCACCAAGTCACAAATCGGCACAAAAAGTCTTGACGACTGCAATTAAATATCGCCAAACAAAGTGCTGAAATGTGGTGCCGTATGTGCTTTTGGTCGACTGTGAACAATCGCGGCATCCACCTAACATGCAGATTGTCCATAGCCAATTCTCTGTGCAGGAAGTTAAGCATTCGCTCAGTTGAGACGCCTGCAATCTTTGCAGTCTCACGAATTTTTATTCGGTGGTCTTGCATTACCATATGATTGATTTTATCAATGGTTTCCTTTGTCGTGGCCTCAACTGGACGCCCTGAGCGCGCTTCAAATGGTTCAAATGGGTCTGAGCACTATGGGACTCAACTGCTGAGGTCATTAGTCCCCTAGAACTTAGAACTAGTTAAACCGAACTAACCTAAGGACATCACAAACATCCATGCCCGAGGCAGGATTCGAACCTGCGACCGTAGCGGCCTTGCGGTTCCAGACTGCAGCGCCTTTAACCGCACGGCCACTTCGGCCGGCTGAGCGCGCTTCGTTGGTTGGTTTGGGGAATGAGACCAGACAGCGAGGTCATCGGTCTCATCGTATTAGGGAAGGACAGGGAAGGAAGTCGGCCGTGCCCTTTGAAAGGAACCATCCCGGCATTTGCTTGGAGCGATTTAGGGAAATCACGGAAAACCTAAATCAGGATGGCCGGACGCGGGATTGAACCGTCGTCCTTCCGAATGCGAGTCCAGTGTCTAACCACTGCGCCACCTCGCTCGGTGAGCGCGCTTCGTCTTTGGCGATTGTCCGAGTACGTTTAAATTCATTAATCGAAAAGTAAACGGTCTGCAATGATGGTGCAAAGTCCGCGTGAACTTCATCCAGTTGTGTTTTGATTGGTGCGCCAGTCCACGCCTTCAAATGAAAATTTTTGTTAACAGCACGAAACTCAGTTTTCTCCATTTTTCAACCGCTGTCGACACACTGACAAATTCAGACGGCTGTAAGCAATGAACTTACGCTGTACATTGTTGAATTTCTTTATACGATCCTTGCAATAATGAAGCTTCCCTAGTACGAAAGCACACAAAACAAAATTGTTCCATTCTTTCGTGGAAATTTACCTGGCTTACCAAAACACTCGTATGTTCGCTGATTAACGTGTGTGAAATCTTATGGGACTTAACTGCTAAGGTGATCAGTCCCTAAGCTTACACACTACTTAACGTAAATTATCCCAAGGACAAACACACACACCCATGCCCGAGGGAGGACTCGAATCTCCGCCGGGACCAGCCGCACAGTCCTTGACTGCAGCGCCCTAGACCGCTCGGCTAATCCCGCGCGACATGTTCGCTGATATTAACACTACATACATATACATATCCTAGAAACTGACTCGTTCCACATCATTTCGATAAAAGAGCCGTTCAAATGATATATGGCACATGTAACTAACTAACTATCTAACCACCTCAGACGGGGTCTCGCGGCCAATTCATTCACCAACGCTATAGTTTAGAAACAGATCTTCTCCGGTACCACCCGACAGGCAGTGTTCAGCAATGGGTCTAACGGGATGTTGCCAGTAACGCACACAGAACTAGAGGCTGTCTCATCGTGTCCCACACATACTCAGCAGGGAACGTGTTTTGAGACCTTAATGAGACCGGAATATTATGCCACGCAGCATGGTGTTTATGACACGTGACTCGAATGTGGATGATTGTAACGAGGCGACGTGCTCACCTTATTGTTCTCGTTCAAGTTGAGTGTGGGCATGTGCAGCTTGCGGGCGTAAGACTTGGACCAGTCGATGGGCAGTATGTTCCCGAAGTTCCCTGTGATCGTCCACCACATCCTGAAACACAGAAAAGAGAAAAATATAACTGTAGCAGATCATAAGGCGAGGCGAGCGAACAATTGCAGACAACAGAAGAACGACAAGGACATTTGTAAAAAAGTTTAGGCGGTAGGTTTCCGAATACTGTTGCCTTTACTGATTTTATTTTTATTTATTTATGCATTTTGGTAACGTTGGTGCTTCCAGGGATCCTCTTACATGTAACCAGATATTCTTACAGAGTTAACCGTACATAACAATAACCAAAGGGTAATTGCAGCCGGCCGGGGTGGCCGAGCGGTTCTAGGCGCTACAGTCTGGAACCGCGCGACCGCTACGGTCGCAGGTTCGAATCCTGCCTCGGGCATGGATGTATGTGATGTCCTTAGGTTAGTTGGGTTTAAGTAGTTCTAAGTTCTAGGGGACTGATGACGTCAGAAGTTAAGTCCCATAGTGCTCAGAGCCATTTGGTAATGCTATGTAGTCAGAATAAATCAGGAGATTTAATATCGTTAGAGTTAAATCTCAGAAGTTTGCGATAGTAATAATTTTTGCCGTAGTGACGGCAATAATCGAAAACGTTCGCGTGCTGGTTTTGAATTCTGTCAGCCTTTTTTTTTTCTTCGCTCCACTATGAAACACACAATATAAATACATAATAATAATAATAATAATAATAATAATAAATAATAATCTACAGAGAATCCGCCATTTTGTCCTGGGGGGAGCATATACGATTGATGCACACTTACGCCCTATTCTGAACTGCATTGCACCCATAAATTGTTCGTCTTACTAGATGAACAAGATAAATTAATATTTCTATTACATTGTATTAATGTTAATATTATAGGCGTATATGTCGGGATGGTCATATGGGCTTTGTACGTACTAGTGTAGAGTAATAGTGGTTTGTATATCTGATGATGTGAGGATAAAACATGTGAGGAAGCTAAACGTTCATTCTCCGATTATTCGTCTATTTTCTTCTTACGAACGCGCATCTTCGTGAGAGTTTTCCCAAAATCTTAATTTTGACATATAATGTGATCATTTATATATCATTTTTAGCAGTGCCTGCTCGGCTAGCCGCGCGGTCTAACGCGCTGCTTCCCGAGCGGGACGGCGTGACGGTCCCCGGCACGAATCCGCCCCGCGGATTAGTGTCGAGGTCCTGTGTGCCGGCCAGCCTGTGGATGGCTTTTAAGGTGGTTTTCCATGCGCCTCGGCGAATGCGGGCTGGTTCCCCTTATTCCGCCTCAGTTACACCATGTCGGCGATTGATGCGCAAACACTGTCTCCACGTACGCGTACACCATAATTACTCTACTACCCAAACATTTGGGGTTACACTCGCCTGGTATGGGACGTTCCCGTGGGGGATTGGGGGGGGGGGGGGGGGGGATCCACTGGAGGCCGAACCGCACAATAACCTGGTTTCGACGTGGGGCGGCGGTGGGGTGAGTGGACTTGTGTAGCCTGTTGTGGGGTTGTGAACCACTGAGGGCTACAGGGGGACGAAGCCTCTCCGTCGTTTCTAGGTCCCTGGTCCCATACACGATACAGGTAGTAGTGGTAAAAGCGTTTCTGAAAAACAGAATTTGGCTAGCATCTGATAAAAATGTATGTATTAGGAAATCTTTTCTGAAGGTATCTGTCTGAACTGTAGCCGTGTATGGTAGAGAAATGTGGTCGACAAGGGGTACATAGAAATCCAGAACAGAAATTTTTCCAGTGTAGTGCTACAGATGAATGCTGGATTAAGTCAGTAGATTGGGTACGTAATGATAAGGCGGCACTAAATGTAATTGGTTAGCAAAGAAATTTATAGCACAAATTGACTGAAAGGATTGGTCGACAGGAGACATCGAAAGGCATCAACATATCGACAAAGTGCTGGTGGAGGGCAGTGTGGGGGTTAAAAATTGTGGCAGAAGAAGATCAAAGCTTGACAACAGTCAGCTGCTTCAAACAGATGTAGGTTGTAGCATGCGTGCACAGTGTAGACTTTCTTGGAGAGTTGCATCAAACCAGTCTTCGGGAAGATAACAACAACAACAATAACAACAAGGTACTGTGCCAGCAAAAAGCGTGCCTTATATTTGCTTTTCAGTAAACCAGACGTGTGACTGAGATACAAGTGGGGAAACGGATGTTACTGGTTAATCGGCCGTCGATGTCAGTGTTTTTAGAGACGGCGGGAACACTGAGGAGCTATGCTTGGAATGAGGTAGGGACTGATTTCCCCGATGCTGCAGCTGGGACGTTTGATTTCACTAGTAAGCAAGCAGGCTGCGTCGATTTTGGCGAGTGCGTGGTGGCGCAGAGTGCGGAGCTGGGCAGACACGTCACGTCGCTCCACAGGGGGTTATCTGCCGCGATGACCCGCCCCCCCCCCCCCCCGGCCCCGCCCGCGCTCCTCCCCGGGCAAACTGCAACATGTCTAATCGGCCAGACTGCTACACCACTGGCGAATAAGAAACCGGCTGGCATGGCCCCACACTTATTACGCAGTAACTCGAAGCAGTCACACAAATGGGCTCCCTGTCTTTTTTAGTCGACGTGTAAAAGCCTCCGTGAACGATCACACATTTTGCCAAATTTAACAATGTTTGCTTAATATTTGACCGTGTACGGTGCAGTTTGACGTGTTTGTCAAGCGTAGGTCGTGTTTGACTTGTTTGCGAGAAATTTTGATTGACAGAAAGTTTGACAAGATGGCGGACGTGATTTGTTTCGCCGCATACGTTTAGTGAAATATCGTTTTACTACGTTTATCTCACTGTATCGTGAGTTTCCACGACTTTGGAAACTACGATCGAGTATAAACACTAATAGCATAGTCTATTACCAAAATGTAGAGGTGTCACATCTTTCCCAGACATATGCACTGAACAGCCAAAGAAACTGGTACACCGGCCTAATATCGTGTAGGGCCCTGCGAGCAAGCAGAAGTGCCGCAACACGACGTGGCATGGAGTCGACTAATGTTTGAAGTAGTGCTGGAGGGAACTGACACCATGAATCCTGCAGGGCGGTCCATAAATCCGTAAGAGTACGAGGGGGTGGAGATCTCTTCTGAACAGCATATTGCAAGGCATTCCAGATATGTTCAACAATGTTCATGTCTGGGGAGTTTGGTGGCCAGCGGAAATGTTTAATCTCAGAAAAGTGTTCCTGTAGCCACTCTGTAGCAATTCTCGACGTGTGGGGTGTTGCATTGTCCTGCTGGAATTGCCTAAGTCCATAGGAACGCACAATGGACGTGAATGGATGCAGATGATGAGACAGCGTGCTTACGTACGTGTCACGTGTCAGAGTCGTATCCAGATGTATCAGGAGTCCCATGTCACTCCAACTACACACGCCCTACACCATTACAGAGCGTCCACCAGTTTGAACAGTCCCCTGCTGAAATGCAGGGTTCAAGGATTCATGAGGCTATCTCCATACCCGTACACGTCCATCCACGCGATACAATTTCAAACGAGACTCGTCCAACCACGCATCAACAGTTGAATGTCGGTGTTGACGGGCCCAGGCGAGGCGCAAAGATTTGTGTCGTGCAGTCATCAAGGGTACACAAGTGGCCTTCGCCTCCGAAAGCCCGTATCGGTGATGTTTCGCTGTATGGTTCGCACGTTGACACTTATAGATGGCCCAGCAATTTACGGAAGGGTTGCACTTCTGTCACATTGAACGATTCGCTTCAGTCGTCGTTGGTTCCGTTCTTGCAGGATCTTTTTCCGGCCTCAGCGATGCCGGAGATTTGACGTTTTAGCGGATTCCTGATACTCGAGGTACACTCGTGAAATGGTCGTACGGGAGAATCCCTACTTCATCGCTACCCCGGAGATGGTGTGTCCCATCGCTCGTGCTCCGACTATAACACCACGTTCAAACTCACTTAGATCTTGATAACCTGCCATTGTAGCAGCAGTAACCGCACTAACAACTGCGCCAGACACTTGTTGTCTCATATAGGCGTTGCCGACAGCACCGCCGTATTCTGCCTGTTTCGTATCTCTGTACGAGTATTTGAATTCGCATGCCTATATCGGTTTCTTTGGCGCTTCAGCGTATTACGCTGCAAGAGGTTTTGCACAAGATCAATATTTTAGTATACAGTAACAGTAACACGCATGCGGAAGTGGAACGTAATAAAAGAAATCGTAGTTCTCCGGTTCTTCCACGGACGATGTGGGCTATATGTTTCCATATTGTGGTATTTTAATGAATTATCATTAGAGGACCAAGTAGAAGAGATTAAATTTTCGCATACTTGTGTCCTTTTTTCAGTGTGAGGGCGAAGTAACGCTAAACAAGTTATAAGGCGTTTCGCTGTGCATCCACACAAAGTTGATGTAATCGTTAGGTTCTGTGTGTACATTTCCAGTAGCAGGTTCTCAGTTGTATATTTCTCACTCATTTTAAACAATTCCCCGGAACAGCGTCTTTTTTCTTCTGCTTTAAACACAGCGCCAGTGTCAATGTTAGAAACGCATTAAGTACATTTTTGGCCATTCCCACTGTAGTGCCAAAATACAGCATACACGAAAAGCGTCTGCTTGTAAAGTAAGTTTAAATCGACAAGGTTTCCTTTTTACGTGTACGGGCTTGTTTCACACATCCATAGCTACATAGCAGCTCTTTCAGGAGGGCCTTAACAAGTTTTTACAATTTTCATTGTCCATCCGAAGAAAGTTGATGTAATCGTCGGACTCTAAGACGAAGAATTTCTTTAGCAGATTTTCATGGGTAAATCCCTAATCTTAAGCCATCCCTGGACCAGCATCTTGTTTTCTTCTTCTTCTTTAAATACAGTGCTAAAGTCAATGCTAGGACTGATTTGTCCGCATTTGTAGCAGTTCTCACTACTATCAAAATACGAGCACGAACAGTGCCTGTTTCGAAGTGAGGTTAGACTGACAAACATTGTTCGAACGTGTACGGGCTTGCTTGGCAAATCCATCGCTATATAAAAGCGATTTTGTCAAACATGTTTGATCGCTTACGGGAGCCATAACACCCCAGTGCCCGAATGATGTTTGCCCCACCAGTACCAAACTCCTCGCGAAGACCAAACAAGTGCCGACTGTTCATCCACAAAAAGTACAATTTCGACTCCAAGACTTCCAAAAACAAAATTGGAACAAGTTGCAGGGCCTACTGAATACATCAACGTCTACATCTACATTATTACCTATCAATTCATAATTAAGTGTCTGGCTGTGAACCACCTTCAAACTATTTTGCTACCGTTCCACATCGCGCGGGAAAAACGAGCACTTCAATATTTCTGAGCGAGCTCTGAGTTCTTTTATTTTGTATGATGACCATTTCTTCCTATGTAGGTGGACGCCAGCAGAATATTTTCATAAACGGAGGAGAAAGTTGAAATTTCACAAGAAGATCCTACTGCAACGAGAATCGTATTTTTTTAATGTTAGCGACCCCAATTCGTTTATCATATCCGTGGCATTCGCTCCCCTATCTCCTATCTGATGCAAATCCCACACCACACAGCTCTCCGGCAAGAGTGTTTGACGACCAGTGTTGTAGTCAGCGGGCAGCTTTACGTAGGCGCATGTCGACTTCACTTCAGGCACTCCAAGAGGGGCGTTGTGAGTCACGGAGAAGATTGCTGTTCAAGTTCCCAGAGCTTAGGTTCGAAGAAAAGTTGGACAATATCACTCCCTTACACATCCTTCTCACGAAATGACAACGAGGGGAGAATTAGGGAAATGCACCCACCGCAAGGTGGCTTGCGGAGTAGACGCCCAGTTGTACATGTAGACACAACTCTCGTCCTATATGATGAGAGTTTGGAACTGTTTTCTGTACATATTCGTTTTCGCCTGTGTACTGCTATCTGGGAATCGTCATCACTTACGTGCAATCGATACTGGAACACGAATATTAAAGGACAGTCGTTACTGGCGATAGCAGCGGTCAGCATATCTCGATTCTACTACGAATGTCGAGTCACGCGGTCGATACATGTGGTCGGTACGGGATGCCGGTCTGCAGGTCACTCCCCCCCCCCCCCCCCCCCCCCGACCCTGTCGCCCTCACCGCAGCTGATAATCGCGCAAGGTCTCCGAAAGGAAAACACTGTTGCGCGACGTCCCCTGACTTAGCGAATTCCCACAGTGCACTTCTTTCGACGCTCTAAACAAGCTATTCAGAAAGAAAGAACAGATTTCAATTGTTTATCACAGACGGACTATGAAAGGCAGAAACACATCGCGCGTATCACAGAACAGATTTCAGTTGTTTATTACAGACAGGACTGTATCAGACGTGCGTGGCCGATCAGCTCTCTTCCCTTTCCATATGCAAACAACTTCCAAAAATTTCTATGCCAGTCATAAATCTGCTTACGCAGAGACGGTTTCTTGCTGGATCGTCGGCGGAATGAACGTTGCACTTGAACGGTGGATTGACTTGGCGCAAATTGCAACACAAAATGATTTATCTTGTCGTGTAGTCGCCATGTTGGTACAAACAAACAGCAGCGCTGCTGTGTGAAAATTCTGAACCTTCCTCTATCCAATGACATGCGCAATGTCTGTCTATCTTTTACAGTTTGTCTGTATTGAACAATTGAAAACTGTTCTTTCCTTTTGAATGGGAGCTGTCTCCTTTTTCTTCCGTGTTTCTCAATATGTCTCTTTTTTCTTCCTTGTTTCTCACTACACCTAAAGAACCCCACAGTCGAGAGACCCGTCGCACGTGCTTGCCATCGCTTCACAGGTCGAAAGTGTGTGACAAATCGCCGAGATCGGTTGCTGATCGCATGGAAATGCCAGCCAATCTGATGGACTGCATGCGATCCGTGTATGCTATATGACTGCCTGGCTGGTTACCAGCTATCAGTTGGTTGCGTTTCGTTGCGTAGTTAGTTTCGTTTCGCCCTCGTCGAATAAGAACTTTACATTAAATTAATTATTCAGCGACTACGAACCACTTTGAGAAGTGACATTGATGCCAGAGTTGCCATTTATATTAAGACTAATACAAAACAGACCCTCCGATTTTGAAGGCTGTGCTATAGAAGTAGGGTAGCTGAGAAGGCCATAACAATAGTGATGATATACTGAGCATCGTCTGATGATTCTGAGTTATTTATGAAACAACTACACGAATTATCCAGGCTTCTAGCTTCCAAACAGGATGATGTATCAGTACTGTAAAATGAAGTGGACATTTTGATTTAAATGTTCAGGGTAGATCTATTATTGCATCTCAAGTTTCTTCTCGTTTCATAGAATCTCTCTTTCTCTCATACTATAAATTACGGTAATTAGCAGTGCTACTATTTACAAAATTTCTACAGAAATATGCTGATTGGAAAACAAATTGTGTAAATATTTGCCATATCTATACTATAATGAATGAAAACGTAACAAATGAAATTCTTGTAGAAAGCCTACGTTTATGGAATGTATAGTAAAAGCTTGCCAAAATTGTCACCACACATGAAGATCTGTCTCTGTGAATAAGTGACAAGCATTGCAAAGAAGACTCGTAATTGTGTGTGCTAGCAGTATTTGTTAAACAGAGGTAATTGAATTTATATCCTTAATATGTTGTCTGCAGCTTCATCGAGAAATTGTATTTATTCTAATATTTTTATTTGAATTAAATGCAGGTGTTTCTAAACTAACAGTTTCTTATAAATAAAGTATAAAAAACAAGGTTCAAACCATAACGCATTGGGTTTTTTTCATATGCAACTATGAAACAAATTCTTTGTGTTTGTCACTTGTGATTATTGATATTTTCAGCTGTTGTTGTTGTTGTGGTGTTCAATCCTGAGACTGGTATGATGCAGCTCTCCATGCTACTCTATCCTGTGCAAGCTTCTTCTTCTTCCAGTACCTATTGCAGCCTACATCCTTCTGAATCTGCTTAGTGTATTCATCTCCCTCTACGGTTTTGTCCCTCCACGCTGCCCTCCAATACTAAATTGGCGATCCCTCGATGTCTCAGAACATGTCCTACCAACCGATCCCTTCTTCTAGTCAAGTTGTGCCACAAGCTCCTCTTCTCCCCAATTCTATTCAATACCTCCTCATTAGTTCTGTGATCTACCCATCTAATCTTCAGAATTCTTCTGTAGCACCACATTTCGAAATCTTCTATTCTCTTCTTGTCTAAACTATTTATCGTCCACGTTTCACTACCATACATGGCTACACTCCATACAAATACTTCCAGAAACGACTTCCTGACATTTAAATCTATACTCGATGTTAACAAATTTTTCTTCTTCAGAAACGCTTTCCTTGCTATTGCGAGTATAGATTTTATATCCTCTCTACTTCGACCATTATCAGTTATTTCGCTCCCCAAATAGCAGAACTCCTTTACTACTTTAAGTGTCTCATTTCCTAATATAATTCCCTCAGCATCACCCGACTTAATTCGACTACATTCCACTATCCTCGTTTTGCTTTTGTTGATGTTCATCTTATATCCTCCATTCAAGACACTGTCCATTCCGTTCAACTGCTCTTCCAAGTCCTTTGCTGTCTCTGACAGAATTGCAATGTCATCGGCGAACCTCAAAGTTTTTATTTCTTCTCCATGGATTTTAATACCTACTCCGAACTTTTCTTTTGTTTCCTTTATTGCTTGCTCAATATACAGATTGAACAACATCGGGGATAGGCTACAACCCTGTCTCACTCCCTTCCCAACCACTGCTTCCCTTTCATGTCCCTCGACTCTTATAACTGCCATCTGGTTTCTGTACAAATTGTAAATAGCCTTTCGCTCCCTGTATTTTACCCCTGCCACCTTCAGAATTTGAAATAAGAGTATTCCAATCAACATTGTCAAAAGCTTTCTCGAAGTCTACAAATGGTAGAAACGTAGGTTTGCCTTTCCTTAATCTTTCTGCTAAGAGAAGTCGTAGGGTCAGTATTGCCTCTCGTGTTCCAACATTTCTACGGAATCCAAACTGATCTTCCCCGAGGTCAGCTTCTATCAGTTTTTCCATTCCTCTGTAAAGAATTCGCTTTAGTATTTTGCAGCTGTGACTTATTAAACGGATACCTGCTTTCTTTGGGATTTGAATTATTATATTCTTCTTGAAATCTGAGGAATTTCACCTCTCTCATACATCTTGCTCACCAGATGGTAGAGTTTTGTCAGGACTGGCTCAAAGGCTGTCAGTAGTTCTAATGGAATGTTGTCTACTCCCGGGGCCTTGTTTCGACTCAGGTCTTTCAGTGCTCTGTCAAACTCTTCACACAGTATCATATCTCCCATTTCATCTTCATCTACATCCTCTTACATTTCCATAATATTGTCTTCAAGTACATCGCCCTTGTATAGACCCTCTATTTACTCCTTCCACCTTTCTGCTTTCCCTTCTTTGCTGAGAACTGGATTTCCATCAAAGCTCTTGATATTCATGCAGGTGGTTCTCCTTTCTCCAACGGTTTCTTTAATTTTCCTGTAGGCAGTATCTATCTTACCCCTAGTGAGATAAGCCTCTACATCCTTCCATTTGTCCTCTAGCCACCCCTGCTTAGCCATTTTGAACTTCCTGTCGATATCATTTTTGAGACGTTTGTATTCCTTTTTGCCTGCTTCATTTACTGCATATTTATATTTTCTTCTTTCATCAATTAAATTCAATATTTCTTCAGTTACCCAAGGGTTTCTACTAGCCTTTTCAGCTATTCAGTTAATTTTTATGAACGTTCAATATTGTGATTTATGTTGTATGCATTCGAAGGTACTAATCAAAGAATGGCTTTTATTTAATTTCAATACAACAAATACTTCTACAGGTCTCCTAGACCACACGTGGATGGTTAAGTAAGTTATATTTTACCTGGGTAGTTAAGGGTTAATCCCATTCAAATGGCGCATTCACGAGTACGGTTTCACCTACAGCTTGATAGGTTAGCAAAAGAAGTAGTTACGTGTAATGGTTGTATCAGTACTCACGTTGAATAATGAAAGTAACGCGTAACGAACAGTTTGTAACGGGTGCATGCCTCGACAATGCCGAATACATGTGGTACGAAATTTAGGCGTTTACTTTCACATCCGTAACGATTAGACTCGGCGTACAGGACGAATTGGGGAACGCGTGTTCTTTTCCAAAGGAAAAAAAAAAACCGGCATTCGCCTGAAGAGTCATGGAAACCTAGATATGGCTGACAGGACGGGGATTTGAAGCGCAACGACTGAACTGTCTTCAACCAGTGCGCTTGCTCGCTCTGCCTGCCACAGAAGCATTTCTTCGTGTTTCTTAAGCAGGCCGCGAACACCTGCAGCGAATATTCGTTTGGCTCCGGTGTATTGTAGTGTAGCCTCTGTTGTTTGCTAACAATTCCGACTCGCCTGTTGGCGCGTTTTCACTGTCAGCACACGTTGCGCATACGTATACTTATCCATGTTGACGAGCATAGTCGTAGTTGCTAAGACGCACCGCGATGTACAAAGATCTTCACGTAATGTCGACACAAGCTTGCCTATCATCCACAGCTATCTCGATTTTGGTTCGCCGTGATTTTGCGAAATCATTCTAGACAAATGGTGCCATAATTCCTACTGACAAGCCATAGCTTCCTTTGTTATTAAGCTCTCATGTGCTACACATTCAGTATACTATATGTAATATACTATAACACACTATATTTATTTATGTTCTGCATTCTTATATAAAGACAAGTCGTTATTCAAACTTGTTACAAATAAATTCCGAAAAGTACTTGACCAATTTACTTCAATTTTTTACACGATACCCTAATAAACATTCGGACGGGCATAAGCTATAATTTTGTGTAATACATGTAATACAGTACTATATCTGCAACATATGAAGGGAGAACGTTGTTATCCAAAAATATCGAAGAGTTCTTGACTGAGCTACTTCAAACTTTTACATGATACTCTGCTGAACGTCTGAACATTCGGACGTTACATAGGCTATTTCTTTTTCTTAATATGTACAATATATGAATACATATGTAATATACAAAGGTAAAAAGTCATTGCCAAAAATATCGAGAAATTCTTGGCTGAGATACTTCAGATTTTTACACTTTACATTCAGACGGACATTGGCTACATATTTTTATTAAACAACAATGCGCAGGTTTTCCACTAAAATCCACTGTGGGGAAAAATATGCTGGCTGTTCTCTACTGTGATAATGTGCGGTTTTGTTTTCTTTCTTGTATTCAGTTTAACTACGTTAGCGGGGCATTTAAACCAGTAGACAAACTCTTCCTCCTACACATATTCTTTCTCGTCATATATATTTTTAAACTAAAATTTTGTAGATAACGTTGTGCTGCTTCGTTTTCTTCCTCGCAGTCTATTTTCACATAGAACAGGAAAGCTGTATTTAAAACTTATCGACGTATGATTAATACTACGAAATCTGAATTTGCAATAACAATGAACGAGGCTCAGGGTCATGGAGAGGGTGGAAAGAGGATTTGCGGGGGGGGGGGGGGGGGGGGGGAAGAAGGGGAGATGGATTGTAAAAGGGGGTGGGGGCAAATGGACAGAGGGAGGGAGCTAAAGGTAATTAGCACACAGATCTAACTCCCATACATATTTTGCAATTGCAAAGCATTTCCTGGTTCGCTAGTATAGTTGCCAATATCAAATGCAATGCTTACGTTGAGAAGCAAGTTAACATGATTCTGACCGTTTTAAAACAGCATACATTATTTAACGCCAACTTGCAACATGACTGCATATAACTACGCAGCGTTGAAGAAATATTCTGCAGAAAATTTCACAAAATCTGTTTCAGTACTTACGACATAAAGTTGTAACAAGCGAAACCTATACGTTCTTGATCTATGGAATGCGAAATCCGCCTTCAGCACAGGAGAATTCACACCAAGTGGAAAGCCTGTGTTTGAATTGCAACCTACCGAACGGGTTAAAGCGGTTTACAAATTTTTAATACCTTATTGTGTGAGTCTCTGGATTAAAAATCCGAAAGAGATTGCTTTATGAAAACATCCAGTAGCCTGCCTGACACCCCGACTGAAGACGAGTAAATTAATTTATCTTAAACAGGACGGGAAAAAAGTTCTGCTTCAAAGTGATTCACTCTACACAGCGATGAATGCTGTATTGAAAAGCATAGTACGATTATTTAGTGATATATATCCAAATATGGTAATGAAAGGGAATTCCGTTAAAAAAGGGTGATAGTGTTCTTTATCTTTTGAAAAAGGATTATGACAACAACTGGAAAGATGATACTTGTTTGGGCTTTTACAAACACCTAATTAATCCTGAGACCGGAACCGAAACTGAGAGCAGCGTTACGACTGAGGTAGCATGTGAATCAATGATTCAGCCTCCCCCTCCCCATTTTTCAAAATTGTGTATCTAACATTAAAATGTGTTACGCTACACAAAAACATGTTCCAAGTGCAGAGTGTAGTGTGAAATATCGTAAAAGTAACAATTATAGCTACAGCAGACAACTGAAGTTATTCACACATCTTTCTTTCAAAACTCTCATTATCCTTTCATGTTTGTATTCAAAGCTCTCTGGCTGCGTATTTATGTTTTAAAATGCGCGTTATCCGAACTGTAATGTGTTATAGGGGTGTAGTCTTTCGTCCCCCTGTTCAGTCTATACATCGAAGAAGCAATGCCTAAAACAAAGATGAAAGGATGTCAATGATAAGATTCGCTGATGACATTGAAAATAAAGAAGAATTACAGAACCTGCTGAGCGGAATGAACAGCCTAATGAGAAAAGAATATGGATTGAGAGTAAATCTAAGAAATACGAAACAAATGAGAACTAGCTGAAATGAGAACAGCGAGAAACTTAACATCGAAACTGGGCACCGCAAAGTAGATGAAGTTAAGAAATTCTGCTACTGGTGGAAAAGCAACAAAAAAGCACACAAGTACAGGCAAATAGGCCATTCCTGGGCGAAAGGCGTCCACTAGTATCAAACAAAGGCCTTAATTTGAGGAAGAAATTTCTGAGAGTGTACATATTGGAGCACAGAATTGTGTAATAGTGGAACATGGACTGTAGGAAAATCGGAACGGAAAAGAATCGAAGTGTTATGTTGTGGCGCTGCAGAAGAATGTTGAAAATTAGGTGGACGGATAAGGTAAGGAATGAGGAGGTTCACCACAGAATCGGCGACGAAAGGAATATATGGAAAACACTGACAAGAAGGGACATGATGATATGATATCAAGAAATAACTTACATGGTACTAGATGAGGTGTAGAGAGTAAAAACTGTAGGAGAAGGCAGAAATTGGAATGCATCCAGAAAATAACTGAGGACGTAGGGTAGAAGTGCTTCTCTGAGTACAGTACAGTACAATAATTCTAAATACAACGTAGTAAACATGACATTAAAAAAAAAGAAAAAAAACGGAGTAATACCGATAAGCAGGAAATATTTTATACCTTATTCTCATTTTATGACAAATTTAGAAAACTGAAAACTATGGTTTCGGAATCTAGAACCATTTCATAAATTTATGGGCTATTCACTTTGCTCATAATGCTTAATTATGTCGTCAGACACACAAATAAGAATTATTGGGCACTTGCTTTGATAAATCGGCAAGTAAGATATATTCTCCTACGGGCTATAAAGACCAGCCTTGAATCTCTCAGTAATTCTTTCCAGCAATTAATTGACTATGCTTCCATAAGCGCAATTTGGTGACACTGCTAACCATAGTCGTCCGCAAGGGGCGGGTGCAAGAGGGGGGGACACTTGTCCCCCCTACCCCCTCACGGTCACGGAATCTGGAGTACCGATTTTTTGCTCATTACAGAATTGTCGTACACCATAGATAACCATCATTTCTGTAGGATTGATTAGGTTTTTTGTGTCATTTATAACCGATACGTGTCGAAATTAACTCAGTTGTATTTCAAGCGGTGGTTCTACAGACATTTGCAATAATTCTTGCCATTGTGCTGTGTATTTGGGGCTGCAGTTCTATAGACTTGTCCGTCGAATCCCGAAATTGAGTGTGATGCAATAATTCTTGCCGTTGTGCTATGTTAGTGTCAATGGTCGTGCTTTCTCTGTTACGTATAAACAATTGCCATGCCAAACGGTCAAGTACTCCCCGCGATAACACGTCTGACACTCGTTGGTCTGTGCGGCTATCGCTATCAAATAGAAGGAAAAAAAGGAAGAATTCGCTTTATCACATCTGTCACGAAAACAAGAGGCTCGGGTTCTACTCAGCGCGGTAGTTATCTTCCCGTTGCTGTTTATTACAGTGCACGCCATCTATTAGCATTCTGCAGAAACTATGCTGCGCTGTTTCGCCGACAGATCGCGCCGTATGCCACAACTTCTGCGCACGCATGTCGCCGCCAGTTTTTCGAAGTTGCGCAGGACTTCCATTCACAGTTAGCAACAAGAAACGTCTTTTTGTGGGTTAAGCCTCATGTTGGCAAGTTAGCAAAACCGATTACATCTACTGTCGCCAAGTCGTGTTCCATACGCAAACAAACTGAACTGTAAAGCAACGCAAAGCCGAGTAAGTTGGGCGGTTTCCATGACTTCGCGCGCTCACTTCCTCCACGACCCAAATTAGGTAATCGCTGCAGGTTGACGGAACATGTGTCACTGGCAAACTTGCTATCTCAGCAGCCTGTCTTTACCGACTTGTCAAGCAGTTAAGATTGCCGCCGACCTGTTACAAAAAGGAATTTTCCATTCAGTAGGACGCTGGGTCCAATTAGCCGTTGCACGTTATCAGACAAGCGACAAGTGTAGGCTTTTAGGGCAAGCAGTAAGCGATGCGTCGTTCGAAATCTGCCTCTTGAGTTCCAGTACTGATTCCTTCCAAGGCTGCCGCATTACACAGGAATACCTTACAAATTTTACAGAAATTATCGGTGCACCTTTAACGTATGTCTGATTCTTGAACTGTTTTCTGTTAGGTTTTGTATTCATTTCTGCATCTACATATGTACTCTGCAAACTATAGTGAAGTGTGTGATCGAGGGTACTTTCCCGATTCCAATCGCGTATGGAGCATGGGAAGAATGACTGTTGAAATGTCTTTTTTCTTTGTCGTCGTTTCATTCTCCTCGCCTCACGAGGGCAGGGGTGCACTGTCAGCAGTTACAATTCGTAGCTCAGCAGCCCAGTCAACGGTGCTGGAAATTTAAAACAGTAATTTTTTTAACTCGTGTTAGGAAAATTGAACATTTTCACAAAATAAAATACAGATGTTTAGTTGGGTTGGCTATAAGTGAAATACTGACTTGTTACTTGTTTAACATACTTGCAAAGAGAAGAATAATGTGATGAGTTTACGCAGACTGCCATCGATATCGCTATTATGTGACTGTAGGTTTTTAGGTGGTGTGTGGTATGGGTTCTATACGGTGGTTGTGATTAAAGTGCGCCGGCCTTGGTGACCGAGCGGTTCTAGGCGCTTCAGTCTGGAACCGCGCGACCGCTACGGTCGCAGGTTCGAATCCTGCCTCGGGCATGGATGTGTGTGATGTCCTTAGGTTAGTTAGGTTTAAGTAGTTCTAAGTTCTAGGGGACTGATGACCTCAGATGTTAAGTCCCATAGCACTCAGAGCCATTTGAACCATTTTTGATTAAAGTGCAGCTAATGACAAACATCCTGTGTGGGCTTTAACTGTTGTACAGGAGCGAAACTTGGAACTGTAGAATCAAAAGTATTTTTCTTCGAAAAATTTTTGTTTTAAAATGACGTAAAATAAATGATATTTAGTTTCTGTAGGTGTTTTATTAAACCATGAACTATTGAGTCATTGAGGCAATTGGTACTGCTGATTTATAAACCACCTTCTTATGATGAATGATGTATCATTTTTAAGTGAATCGCATTTACGAAATATATTCCCTCTGCACCACTCCTCTCCATAGTGAGACTTCGTTCACCGACATCCTGCACCCCTATTTGAAATCAACTAACGTATGCTAAAATATGTACAATACAATTACTGTTTGCAAGTCGATTGCTGGATACGTTACTTCTGGACTGGCAGAAACTGGAAGACTTCAGGCTGCCAATGCTTTGCGTCTGACCACTGCCATTAATAATGATAATAATAATAATAATAATAATAATACACTGTTCAAGAGCCTGAATAAGGACAAAATATAGCGTGTAAGTGTTGTGTGGAATGCCAGATATGTTATTGTCGTTACTATTATTCGTGCTACCTCTCTATATATAAGTAATTCTTCAATGTATAGACTGTTTGCGCTAACAGGTACTTGTTAACTGCCTGTTTAAATAAGCTTGGTTTAGCAAATCTTAAATCTCCTTTGGTTCTTTGTTGTACAGTGTTATTGCTTGGTAGAACATGCTGTTTTGAGCTTTATGTTTTTCTTCATTGGTAAATGTAAGCTGATTCTCTATCTTGTTCCAGCGTCATGGACAGGGCTGTTTGTGCAGTAATTATCAATGTTGTTTTTGATGTGTAAAACAGATTGGAAAATGTACTCAGCGTTTTGAACAGATCTTCAAAATGAGCTCGACTGCTATTTTTGATTATTGCACTTATGGTCCTTTCTTGCAGTTTGAAAACTGTATTTATATTTTGTGTATTTGATCCCCAGAAAAGAATGCGTCAGCTGAGAACTGCCTGTACACACGAATAGTGTGTAGTTCGAAGACAGTGGCTGTTAGGGATGACAGGACTATGAGGCCATAAGGTGCTGATGACATTCTGTTTTCCAGGTATCCTCGTGTGTTCACACCACTTAATCTGAGAATCAGTATTCATTCCTAGAAATTCTGCACTTGTTACAGTGTCTGCAGACGTGGCATCTACATTTAATTTAATAGTGTCATTTTCCCCTCTTCAAACTGAAATTTTTGTCGCTTGTTTTCATTACGTCCAATGCCACTTTATTGTTTATTGACCAATTGTGAACTTCCTGTAGGGTTTCATTTGCTTTCTGGGCAAGGAGTTCTCCTGATTTCTCAGTGACTATAATATTTCTGTCATCAGCAAAGGGAAGTTTTTCCCCATGACTAATACTAAAACGGTAGCCCGCGGAAATCCTGCATTAATGTATTTTGCTCTGATAAGTGTTTTATTAAAATGTTAGACTTATTTAAGGTATGTGTTATCTCTACTCTTTGTAACATATCTGCTAGATGTGATGGGAAGCAGTCATTAGCTACCTCTTATTCCTAATGATTCTAGCTTATTTCGTATAATCTTACGGTCAACAGTATGAAAAGCCTTATAAAGATCTAAAAATGTACATGTGACACACACATGTTCGCAAGAGCATCAAGTACTACTTTTATGAATTTTGCTGTGGGTAATTCCATAGGTACGAACAGTTCGGGTCGCGAGCCTATTTGAGATTGTAAATGTTGTCTAAAGGAGCCCTCACGTGTTCAATAATAATGTCAAACTGTCATTATGTTGCCGTATGAGGACGTGTATTAACGTATTGCCAATAATACAAATATTGATTAGCGGTATTGACAGACCTCAAAATATTCTCCGCATTACTTTCTCCGTTCGACATCGGTGTGTCATACCTCAAATTCAGTTTTTAAGGAGTCTTTTTAATACAAAAAGGGATTTTAATAGGCTTATGCAAGGGTAATCATTGTTATCTGCCATTTTAGGATTGATAAGGAGGACTTTTGCTGACAGTGCTTACTTCATTAACTTGAAAATGTAGGATAGATTGTCGTAGTACACAGCTCCAATTCCGGAAAATACGTCATATATCTGCAGCGACTGGTAAGGGGTCTGCGAAGTGCTTGTTAACTTCACCAAATTATCACAAACCGTAAAAAAATGTGTTGTATTAATTGCCTGAACAGGTCGTTGCCAGGCAGATACGATTCCTTCACAGGTTTCCATAGTGTACTACTAACTGCGCTTGCTGATATTACAGAACAAAACTTCGAGCACTAGAATGATCTGCCTTTCGCCAGACATCTCTTTCCGACAGACCGCCTCTCTTATTAATGTATATTGTTTCTCTGTTTTACAATACTGGCCATTGAAATTGCTACACCAAGAAGAAATGCAGATGCTAAACGGGTATTTATTGGACAATTATATTATATCAGAACTGATATGTGACTACATTTTCACGCAATTTGGGTGCATAGATCCTGGCCGTAATAACGGCCTTGATACGCCTGGGCATTGAGTCTAACAGAGCTTGGATGGCGTGCACAGGTACAGCTGCCCATGCAGCTTCAACACGATACCACAGTTCATCAAGAGTAGTGACTGGCGTATTGTGACGAGCCAGTTGCTCGGCCACCATTGACCAGACGTTTTCAATTGGTGAGAGATCTGGAGAATGTGCTGGCCAGAGCAGCTGTCGAACATTTTCTGTATCCAGAAAGGCCCGTACAGAACCTGCAACATGCGGTCGTGCATTATCCTGCTGAAATGTAGGGTTTCGTAGGGATCGAATGAAGGGTAGAGCCACGGGTCGTAACACATCTGAAATGTAACGTCCACTGTTCAAAGTGCCGTCAGTGCGAACAAGAGGTGACCGAGACGTGTAACCTATGGCTCCCCATACCATCACGCCGGGTGATACGCCAGTAGGGCGATGACGAATACACGCTTCCAATGTGCGTTCACCGCGATGTCGCCAAACACGGTGCGACCATCATGATGCTGTAAACAGAACCTGGATTCATCCGAAAAAATGACGTTTTGCCATTCGTGCACCCAGGTTCTTTGTCGAGTACACCATCGGAGGCGCTCCTGTCTGTGATGCAGCGTCAAGGGTAACCGCACCCATGGTCTCAGAGCTGATAGTCCATGCTGCTCCAAACGTCGTCGAACTGTTCGTGCAGATGGTTGTTGTCTTTCCAACGCCCCATCTGTTGACTCAGGGATCGAGACGTGGCTGCACGATCCGTTACAGCCATGCGAGTAAGATGCCTGTCGTCTCGACTGCTAGTGATACGAGGCCGTTGGGATCCAGCACGGCGTTCCGTATTACCCTCCTGAATCCACCGATTCCATATTCTGCTAACAGTCATTGGATCTCGACCAACGCGAGTAGCAATTTCGCGATACGATAAACCACAATCGCGATAGGCTACAATCCGACCTGTATCAAAGTCGGAAATGTGATGGTACGCATTTCTCCTTCTTACAAGAGGCATCACAACAACGTTTCACCAGGCAACGCCGTTCAACTGCTGTTCGTGTATGAGAAATCGGTCGGAAACTTTCCTCATGTCAGCACGTTGTAGGTGTCGCCACTGGGGCCAACCTTGTGTGAATGCTCTGAAATCTAATCATTTCATATCACAGCATCTTCTTCCTGTCTGTTAAATTTCGCGTCTGTAGTACGTCATCTTCGTGGTGAAGCAATTTTAATGGCCAGTAGTGTATCTCGTGTTGACAGTAATAACTTCTCGTAGAAGTAGGGCTCATCGAAAAATAATTTATGAAATCTGTTGGGTCTATGCTCTGATGTCAGTCGCTCCTTTTTTTCCAACCCTTCTTGGATGCCTTTCCTGTTTTTCATTGTTTTCTGTTGCTGGCAAGCAATAGCAAATACAATTGCAGCACGTGCTTTCTTTTGGGTGCTCCACGTCTTAACCTTGTACATCGCATTGTCAGTTCACAATTTTTGTCAATGTTATTGACAGTGTGAGTGCCCTTCCTTGCGCTGAAGGTTTAACAAACTAATGTTGTCAATAAATATTGAACGTATGGAGGCCCCTTAGGTCTTAACAGCCTCTAATTATCTCTCCAGCACTGGGAGAGGAAACGTGAGGCAGAGCAGTGAGCCTGGGAGCGCGCCTGCTCGTGCTCGGCCGGCATCCGCACACGCCGGCAGTGCCAACCTTCCGCCAAGGTCGGGAAGCCCGTGGCCCACGCGCCGTGACGTCACGCGCTCGCGCCTCCGTTATTGGGTTAAGCGCGTAGGCGGAGCCAGCTGCCTGCCACTCCAGCAGCGCGGGTCCGCGGAGGGTTACGAAACTCGCGAGTTTGGCAGTACGCGTGTAGTCTGCGAGCCACTGCCCGCCGCTTAGGACAACTCACATACAGCAGCGCTATCGCTTCTTTTGGTTACTAGTCTTTTACCAGTCCATCTCATGCTTTTAAATAAATTAGAAGTCTATGGTGTCACAGGCAGTGCTGCAAAATGGTTCAAGTCATACCTCTCTAAGGCCGGCCGCGGTGGTCTAGCGGTTCTGGCGCTACAGTCCGGAACCGCGGGACTGCTACGGTCGCAGGTTCGAATCCTGCCTCGGGCATGGGTGTGTGTGATGTCCTTAGATTAGTTAGGTTTAAGTAGTTCTAAGTTCTGGGGGACTTATGACCTCAGATGTTGAGTCCCATAGTGCTCAGAGCCATTTGAACCATACCTCTCTAACAGGAAACAAAGGGTGTCAGTGCAAGGGACTAGTGAATTAAGTAATCAGTCATCATCAGAATAGGAAGAAATTACACGTGGTGTCCCACAAGGATCCATTTTAGGGCCATTGATTTTTCTTGTGTACATTAATGATCTCTCATCAGTTACACTGCCAGAAGCAGAGTTCGTTTTGTTTGCTGATGACACAAGTATTGCAATAAATAGTATGTCAAGTTTAGTTCTAGAAAGATCTGCTAATGATATTTTCATGGATATTAATAAATGGTTTAAAGCCAACTCATTGACATTAAACTTCGAAAAGACTCACAATATACAATTCAGAACCTGTAAGAGGTTTCCACCCAGCATATGCATAAAGTATGAAGAAGAGCAGATAGAAGAGGTTGACAGTCTTAAATTCCTGGGATTACAACTTGATAATAAATTCAGTTGGGAGGAGCACACCACAGAACTGCAGAAACGCCTTAACAAATCTGTATTTGCAATTCGAGTGTTAACAGACATAGGCGACATAAAAATGAAAAAGCTTGCATACTCTGCCTACTTTCATTCCATAATGTCATATGGTATAATATTTTGGGGCAACTCTTCAAGTCGAACAAAAGTTTTCAGAGCCCAAAAGCGTGTAATAGTATTATTTGTGGAGTAAATTCACGGACGTCCTGTAGAAACCTCTTCAAAGAAGTGGGTATACTAACTACTACCTCTCAGTATGTTTACTCCTTAATGAAATTTGTCCTTAATAATATATCTCTTTTTCCATCAGACAGCTCAGTTCATACATACAATACCAGGAACAAAAATGATCTGCACAAGGACTTAAAAGCACTTACTGTAGTTCAAAAAGGGGACCACTAATCAGGAACACTCATCTTCAATAATTTGCCAGCAAACATAAAAAATTTAGTTACAAATAAAGATCAGTTTAAAAGAAGCCTGAAAGACTTACTAGTGGCCAACTCCTTCTACTCCATTGACGAATTTTTTAATAGAAACATATGATGTATTGTATATACTCATACTATTAGTATTGTTATTTCAGCTTAAAAATGGTGTATTGTATATATTCATACTATTAGTATTGTTATTTCAGCTTAAAAAAGAAAGTGACATGTCTCACATCCACGAGGATCTCCTCAGTACGGATCCATGGAACGAAAAACTAATCTAATCTAACCTAATCTGATGCTCTCTCCACACTGTGTCGGTCTCCTCCCTCACTCCCTCTCTTTCCGTCTCCTCGTCCCCACTATCTGTCCAACTGTTCCTACCCCTCTCTCTGTCCATCTGCTCCCCCCCCCCCCCGTTCGTCTGCTCATCCTTCCTCTGTCCACCTCTTCCTCCCCCCTCAAATTCCATCTCGTCCTGCCCCTCTCTTTATCCATCTCCTCTTCCCCTCACCTCTCTCTTCACCTGCTCCTTCGCTCTCTCTGTCTCTCATCACGTCCTCCCCCTTCTCGCTCCACGTTATCACCCTCACCCCAATAGGAAGCTGGAAGTTCTTACTCCCACCGTATTCTTATGGACCGCAAATAGTACGAGGGTACTCCCAAAAGTAAGGTCTATTTTTTATAAGTACATAGAACTGTTTATTTCTACAACGGTTTACATCAGTTTACAGCTTGAACATTTAACTATTTTTCGACATAATCACCATTTATATCGACGCATTTTTGTATACGCTGTGGCAGTTTTTGTTTGCCATGTCATACCAGCTCGCCATACTGTTCAGAAAGTTATGAACCTCTTCTTTCACCTCGTCGTCGGAGCTGAATCGCTTTCCGACCAAGTGTTCTTTTAACCTAGGGAACAGGTGATAGTCAATGGGCACCAAGTGATGACTATAGGGTGGGTGGGTGATTATGTTCCACTAAAGCTGGTGATCCGGCCAGGGTGGCGCTACAGTGGCGACCACTCCGGTCGCAGGTTCGAATTCTGCCTCGGGCATGGATGTGTTTGATGTCCTTGGGTTAGTTAGGTTTAAGTAGTTCTAAGTGACTGATGATCTCAGAAGTTAAGTCCCATAGTGCTCAGAGCCATATGATTTTTTTTTTAACTGTTGCAGGAGAGCGATGTTTGGGCGAGCTTTGTCATGGAGAATGTGTACGCCCTTAATCGACATTCCTTTTCTCCGGTTCCGAATTGCCCATTTGAGTTTTTGCAGAGTCTCACAGTACCTGTCAGCGTTAATTGTGGTCCAGAGATTCAGCTCCGACGACGAGGTGAAAGAGGATGTTCATAACTTTCTGAACAGCATGGTGGCGAGCTGGTATGACATGGGCATACAAAAACTGCGACAGCAACTACAAAATTGCATCGACAGAAATGGTGATTATGTCGAAAAATAGCTGAATGTTCAAGTTGTAAACTGATGTAAACCGTTGTAGAAATAAACGGGTTTGGAGACCTTACTTTTGGGATTACCCTCGCATGTGTACAAACTTTGGTTGAAGTCGTTCAAGGGGTTTAGGATGATTTTCTCATCCGTGCCTTTACCCGCGTACGCACATGTCAAATCTACACTGACGGAAAAAAAATCTCAATCGGAGAAGGAGCTGTGCGACATAAACGACATCGTCGGGTGACAACTCCAGCAAACAGCATTACCCGTCCCTGCACTGACCGACCGAGTGCGACATCCGTGGAACTCCATGGCACAAACTCACATGCGGCACCTGTACAACATAATGCAAGTGCATTTGCACGCTTGCATTCAACATTCTGGCATTTACACCGGTTATTAATGTACCAGCATTTCACATTTCAAATAACTTATCTCGCACGTAAATAACCTATGATCTTTCAGTGTTAACCTTTTCAATGTGCTACTTAGATAACTGTATTCCCGTAATTTCTTTACCGTACATTATTTTTTCGTGTTTCGATTTCTTTCTGTCGGAGAGTGTGTTCGAAATTTAGTTGTAATCATTCCAGAGGTTTAAAGATTAGCTTCTTACGCGTGTCTTTACCCGCGTACGCGGATGTCAAATACATTTCATACATATTTAACACATTTACACACGTATTTGTACACATATTTCGCCTGTATCTCTAGCGAATTACGACATGCAGTTTTATTTTCACACAACTCAATCTTTAAGACGCCGTATCCCCCGCACTATGCATCGTACAATTTTATAACTTTGCAGGTACAACCAGTGGTACATGTGGGTACTGTCTATGAACTGTATTGTGAACAGAGTCAGTAGCAAATAAGTAATAAATTCAAACCTCATGTGTTGGTGCTGCAGTTTTTCGCGCCTATCTTTATTTAAGACGTCGTGTCTTGTGAACTGTATGTCGTACAATGATATAATTTTCCCGGTACAAAAAATGGCTCTGAGAACTATGCGACTTAACTTCTGAGGTCATCAGTCGCCTAGAACTTAGAACTAATTAAACCTAACTAACCTAAGGACATCACTCACATCCATGCCCGAGGCAGGATTCGAACCTGCGACCGTAGCGGTCACGCGGTTCCAGACTGAAGCGCCTAGAACCACACGGCCACACCGGCCGGCTTTGCCGGTACAGTCAGTGGTATGTGAATAATGTGTCCAATATATGTTTCGAATGCAGTTTGTAGTAAAGAAGTAATCAATTAAAACGTCACGCTTCATGCGGTAGATTTACTGCAAAGAGCAGCGAAAAAGTCGTAAGAGATAGTATTTTTTCCTTTCGTCCTTTTGTGGAGGTTGTCAGCGAGAAGAGTTTTCACGAAGGTCTGAAATTAGGTGACAAGTTTGTTGCAAGTCACTAAGTGCACTGATTCTCAAATAATGCGCTGCTTTTGATCCCCCCCCCCCTCCTCCCCACCCATTTGACAGGTAGGTGGTTGTGCTGACGTATAGCAGAAGGACGAATATGAGTATAGGAGAAATGATTATTTAATTTTTTTAGATTATAATACATTGAATGAATAAGCACGATATGTATTATCAATTCTCCTTTCATATTAACGAACGCATTTTAATTGTCTTTGATCTCTGACTTGATTTTGGGTTAAAGTTATGTCATGGATAATTGTTGTTTCTAGACTTTTTATTAACGGCTTTACTGTTGAAACATCATTCTGAGGCTAGCTGTATGGGCGATATTCGAAAGCCATTAATTTTTTTTTTTAAGTAGATAAAAGTACGATAATCACTCAACGTATCTGGAAGTAACCACCTTACTGAGTGTACCAAGCACTGACACGTTTACATCGACTAATATTGAGATGTAACGCACGCAAGCATTATTCAGCTCTTCACTACTCGAGCCGTCCGCCCCCGGTAGCTGAGTCGTCAATACTAAGGGCCCGGGTTCGATTCCCGGCTGGGTCGGAGATTTTCTTCTCTCAGGGACTGGGTGTTGTATTGTCCTAATCTCCATCGACGCGCAAGTCGCCGAAGTGGCGTCAAATCGAAAGACTTGCCACCCGGCGAACGGTCTACCCGACGGGAGACCCTACTTAAAATATGGCTCTGAGCACTATGGGACTTAACATCTGAGGTCATCAGTCGCCTAGAACTTAGAACTACTTAAACCTAACTAACCTAAGGACATCACACACATCCATGCCCGAGGCAGGATTCGAACCTGCGACCGTACCGGTCACGCGGTTCCAGACTGAAGCGCCTAGAACCGCACGGCCACACCGGCCGGCGACCCTAGTTACACCACATTTACATTTACTACTCGCGCCGTGTTCAATTATACCGCCATAGTGAATGTTCGGTAGAAGGGCTGGGACACGGCTCCGTGTTTTCCTGTGGAAAAACGTTAGGAAACTTTTTAACAGCACAGAGGCAAGTGGAAGCCTTCCTGCATGTGGTGACAGTATTTTCTGCACGGCCACGGACGTCTGAAAGCTGAGCCTACGATAGTGGTCCTTAAGGATCCTGTGAGGATCTCAAGTCGACGGACGGAAACGAGCAAGGCGGGGTAGTTCCGTATTTTACCGATGAAGGCAGCCGTAAATTGTTAGGCGTTTGTTTATTTACCTCGCGTTTTTTCCGGCCCCTGTTTACGGCGACGTCAACAGCTGTGTTACCGGAGAAGCCACGGAGAATGTGGGATGGGGTGATGTGGCTTCAGTCAACAACATCCACCGTGGTGACGATGGGTGGGAACGAGAGTGGGGGCGCACATCTTTTTTTCTGTTGCCTCCGTTCAGAATGAATGGTGTGAGGCAGGGAAAATCACACGAAGAGGTCAAGGAAAAGGATAGCTATAGGGCCGTTGTTCATTCCCTACATAGGAGATATAAGCCTTTTCTTACGGGAGGGGGGGATATGTAAAACTGGTCAAAGATGTTGAATTTTTTGCCACCAGATAGTTCTATAGCATGTTAGAAATATCGTCTCCAACTTTCAGTGCTTAATTCGTGCTGCAAATGATGTAAAAGCCATCCTGTTTCAACCAATACACAGTACCACAAACCCTTTTCTACAGGGCTCTGTCCTTGTCTGCGATATTTTGTTACTTCATGCCATCAATGAAGACATCTGTAGAGTATAAAGTCTGTAAGCCCATTTACGATGCGCTTAATTACGATCTACAGAAGAAGTTCACACACGGTGGAATAAAAAATCCGAACAAAAGCTTTAATAACCTCATTTAGAAGAGATTCCAGAAGAAGAGACTTTGCTGTCTACTGTTGTTAAAATGTCCTCCTATCACGCCTGTCTGGTATTCACTGATGATAACACGGGAAGAATCAGAGTCTTTATGATACTGTGCAGGTTGATTCACTTAAAACCTATTGAAGAAGAGTGAAGATATGCGTGTCGCTAATTCTGAAATATTAGTGAAGGATATGCGAAAAGGGCTCTCTAGAAGGGTCAGAACATGAAGACCAAAAGATCCTAACGTGTGGTCACAGTCAACACTAAGGTACTTGTTTCTGGCAATAGTACAAACAAAATATTTTTTCTGCATTTTTCGCAACTTTCATTTTGCATTGTATAACGAACATTTTGTGCTGAACCCTTGCAGACAAGAAGATGAAATTTGCTATAGACTTTATATACTCGTATACAATAACTCAATTTCCTGTGGTATAACATTTTTCAAAATGCGTTACAGTAAAATTTATTTCATTGTTATATTAGAAGAAATAAGCCCTCGGTCACAAATGTTAAGTCAAAATTGACCAGGTTTCGACGCTACTATGATCGTCGTCTTCAGAATTAGACTAACTGTTCTAAAACATATTAAGTATATAATACATTAATAAAATTAAAGTTTGTACTGACTGGAAAAAGATGCAGTACCTACAAGTCACATATTAAAAAAGATCTAAGCCGGAAAGGCGACGTCATGAATAGTTGTAAGTAAGATGGCGAGCTGCTAAGGGATCCAACCCTTGTTCACTGAAGAACGAGCAGCCCTTAGCGGCTCGCCATCTTACTTACAACTATTCATGACGTCGCCTTTCCGGCTTAGATCTTTTTTAATGTGTGACTTGTAAGTACTGCATCTTTTTCCAATCAGTACAAACTTTAATTTTATTAATGTATCATATACTTAATATGTTTTAGAACAGTTAGTCTAATTCTGAAGACGACGCTCATAGTAGCGTCGAAATCTGGTCAATTTTGACTTAGTATTTGTGACCGAGGACTTATGTGTTAGCCGGCCGGAGTGGCCGAGCGGTTAAAGGCGCTACAGTCTGGAACCGCACGACCGCTACGGTCGCAGGTTCGAATCCTGCCTCGGGCATGGATGTGTGTGATGTCCTTAGGTTAGTTAGGTTTAACTAGTTCTAAGTTCTAGGGGACTAATGACCTCAGCAGTTGAGTCCCATAGTGCTCAGAGCCATTTGAACCATTTTTGAACTTATGTGTTCTAATATAATTCTGACACGGTCACTGAACCTTAGCAGCTATGTTCAAAGTTTTTTTTTAATTTTATTCCATTGCTTTGTATCACACACATAAATTTAAGAAACTGTTGCGTCAGTTCTGAGACCTATATTGAAAAATTGGTACGCAGATTTGTTTGTGTAATTACTAAGAATAATCTACGACATTCTGAAAGTGGTAAGTGAAGTAAGCATTGAGAAAATGTTCCTCATGGGATAGTATGAGTTAAAGAAGTATTCAGCAACGTTTTTATCAAATTATTTGACAAACAAAAATGAAAAAATCCGTATTGTAGCCAGTACCATAATGACAACATGTGCAAAATTTGGTTCAGTTGTCTCTCAAACAGAAAAAGATACATTAGCTTGTGCATGATCAACTAGAACATTATGATCATCACCGAGCGGGCTGGCGCAGTGGTTAGACACTGGACTCGCATTCGGGAGGACGACGGTTGAGTCCCGCGTCCGGCCATCCTGATTTAGGTTTTCCGTGATTTCCCTACATCACTCCAGGCAAATGCCGGGATGGTTCCTCTGAAAGGGCACGGCCGACTTCCTTCCCAATCCTTCCGTAATCCGATGAGACCGATGACCACGCTGTCTGGTCTCCTTCCCCAAACCAACCAACCAACCATTATGATCATCGACTTACTATCGATTTTAACACGTTCATGCGGCAGCAACGTCATATGGCGAGGAATGACTGCTAGTCAGACACAGGAGCGGTGCGTGTAGTATCAGTGAGCGTGAACGAGTGTGTGCAGAACGGGGACGGCGCGCCATCTATCTGAGCTTGACCGAGGGCACACTGTGAGCCTCTGGCCCGGCACGATAATTTCGGAAACAGCACGACTTGTCGGGTCCTCGAGGAGTGCTGTGGTGAGTGTCCTCAACACGGGACGAAACCGAGGCGAAACCACGTCCAGACGTCGTGCGGTTCGGCGGCCACCCCTCAATACAGATGTTGGACGTCGTAGGCTGGGCAGACTTGTAAAACAGGACAGGTGGCGAACTGTGGCAGAACTAACATCAGACTTTAATGCTGGTCAGAGTACAAACGTGTCTGAACACACAAACGACCGAACACTCCTCACGCCGGCCGTTGTGGCCGAGCAGTTCTAGGCGCTTCAGTCTGGAACCGCGCGACTGCTAGGGTCGCAGGTTCGAATCCTGTCTCGGACATGGATGTGTGTGATGTCCTTAGGTTAGTTAGGTTTAAGTAGTTCTCAATGTTAGGGGACTGATGACCCCAGATGTTAAGTGGTCGAGCGGTTCTAGGCGCTTCAGTCCGGAACCGCGGGACTGCTATCGTCGCGGGTTGGAATCCTGCCTCGGGCATGGATGTGTTTTATGTCCTTAGGTTAGTTAGGTTGAAGTACTTCTCAGTTCTAGCGGACTGATGACCCCAGATGTTAAGTGGTCGAGCGGTTCTACGCACTTCAGTCCGGAACCGCGCGACTGCTACGGTTGCAGGTTGGACTCCTGCCTCGGGCATGGATGTGTGTGATGTCCTTAGGTTCGTTAGGTTTAAGTAGTTCTCAGTTCTAGGGGACTGAAGACCCCAGATGTTAAGTGCTCGAGCGGTTCTAGGCGCTTCAGTCCGGAACCGCGCGACTGCTATGGTCGCAGGTTGGAATCCTGCCTCGGGCATGGATGTGTTTTATGTCCTTAGTTAGGTTTAAATAGTTCTCAGTTCTAGGGGACTGAAGACCCCAGATGTTGAGTGGTCGAGCGGTTCTAGGCGCTTCAGTCTGGAACCGCGCCACTGCTAGGGTCGCCGGTTGGAATCCTGCCTCGGGCATGGATGTGTGTGATGTCCTTAGTTAGGTTTAAGTAGTTCTCAGTTCTAGGGGACTGATGACCCCAGATGTTAAGTGGTCGAGCGGTTCTAGGCGCTTCAGTCTGGAACCACGCGACTGCTAGGGTCGCAGGTTCGAATCCTGCCTCGGGCATGGATGTGTTTTATGTCCTTAGGTTAGTTAGGTTGAAGTACTTCTCAGTTCTAGCGGACTGATGACCCCAGATGTTAAGTGGTCGAGCGGTTCTACGCACTTCAGTCCGGAACCGCGCGACTGCTACGGTTGCAGGTTGGACTCCTGCCTCGGGCATGGATGTGTGTGATGTCCTTAGTTAGGTTTAAGTAGTTCTCAGTTCTAGGGGACTTATGACCCCAGATGTTAAGTGGTCGAGCGGTTCTAGGCGCTTCAGTCCGGAACCACGCGACTGCTAGGGTCGCAGGTTCGAATCCTGCCTCGGGCATGGATGTGTTTTATGTCCTTAGGTTAGTTAGGTTGAAGTACTTCTCAGTTCTAGCGGACTGAAGACCCCAGATGTTAAGTGGTCGAGCGGTTCTACGCACTTCGGTCCGGAACCGCGCGACTGCTACGGTTGCAGGTTGGACTCCTGCCTCGGGCATGGATGTATGTGATGTCCTTAGGTTCGTTAGGTTTAAGTAGTTCTCAGTTCTAGGGGACTGAAGACCCAGATGTTAAGTGCTCGAGCGGTTCTAGGCGCTTCAGTCCGGAACCGCGCGACTGCTATGGTCGCAGGTTGGAATCCTGCCTCGGGCATGGATGTGTGTGATGTCGTTAGTTAGGTTTAAGTAGTTCTCAGTTCTAGGGGACTGAAGACCCCAGATGTTAAGTGGTCGAGCGGTCCTAGGCGCTTCAGTCCGGAACCGCGCGACTGCTAGGGTCGCAGATTGGAATCCTGCCTCGAGCATGGATGTGTGTAATGTCCTTAGGTTAGTTAGGTTTAAGTAGTTCTCAGTTCGAGGGGACTGATGACCCCAGATGTTAAGTCCCATAGTGCTCAGAGCCATTTGAACCAACACTCCTCACGATGGGCCTCCGCAGCCGACGATCCATGCATGTGCCAATGTTAACGCCACGGCACCGGCATCTACGACTGAAATGGGCACGTGGCGATCGGCACTGGACGCTGGCGCAGCAGCAGAGCGTTGCACTGTCTGATGAATCCCGACACTTTCATCGTCACGGCGATGGGATGGCGCGAATCCGTCGTTTTCCAGGGCAACAGCTCCTTGACACCTGTACTGCAGGATGGAGACAAGCTGGCGGCGGCCGCATTGTACTCTGGGAAAAATTCACGCGATCACCCATTGGTCCAGTGGAACTCGTGCATGGCACCGGGCAGGGAGTATCGTACATTGGTTGCAGACACACCTTCATGACGATCATGCTTATTGACTGCAGCGGCATTTTTCAACAAGATAATGCGCCAAGTTGCAAGGCCAGCAGTGTGATGAAGTGGTTCGAGGAACACAATGGCGAATTCCAGTTGATCTGTTGGCTCCCCAAGCCGCCAGATCAGAACCCCATCGAACACATCTGGGGTGCGACTGAACTTGGCGTCACAGTTCATCGTCCTTCTAGGCCTCACTGCTTCCATGCCATGATGCGTCACCGCTATTATACGTGCCAAAAGTGGACATGTCGGCTATTTAGTAGGTGATCATAATATTTTGGCCGATCAGTGTACGTACCAGTGTATTTTCTCATACGTTCCGCATTGAGGGCTCTGATGACTTCGAAACAAGGCCTCTCTTCAGTAAGAACGAAGACAGCGTCTACCGTCCGATTCCACAGCTACGTGGTCAGAGGCGCGGATTTCCATATAGAGGAAGCGGGTTCGATTCCCGCTATTCTTTGGTAGAAGGACTGGAACGGGGTGCACTCAGACTCATGATGCCTGTTGAGTAGCTGCTTGACCCAGTGGTAGCAGCTCCAGGTCGCGGAAACTGACAACGTCCGGGAGAGTGTGTGCCGACCTCCCACCCCTCCATATCGCATCCAATGACGCCATTTGCAGAGGAGGACACGGTGGTCGGTCGGTATCGACGGGCCCGTAGCGGCCTTTGGATGGATGGTTCAAGTGGCTCTGAGCACTATGCGACTTAACTTATCAGTCGCCTAGAACTTAGAACTAATTAAACCTAACTAACCTAAGGACAACACACAAATCCATGCCCGAGGCAGGATTCGAACCTGCGACCGTAGCGGTCGATCGGTTCCAGAGTGTAGCGCCTAGAACCGCACGGCCACTCCGGCTGGTCTTTGGATGGAGTTTAGGTTTACGATAACCAAGTCGTTGACACAGAGAAGCAGCGACTGGAGAATGAAGGGGACGTATATCAGTCTTGTCCTATCAGAGGAACCATTCCAACACTTGGCTTAAGAGATTCAGGGAAACCACGGAAAATCTAAATCTGGATGGGTGAATGCGGGAATTGAACTGCTGTATTTCCGAATTGGAGTCAAGTGTCTTACCGTAGCACTATCTTGCTCTGTGGCTGTTTGGAACACACGCGAATCGACTGGCACGGAATGGAAAAGTCCGGAAGGTGTGTTCAGTCAATCAAAGACTTTCCGAAGATGATAGGACCGCTGTTGTTTTCTATCTACATATGTGATCTTTTGGATAGGTTGGATAGCAATGTGCGGCTGTTTGCTGATGATGCTATGGTGTACGGGAAGGTGTCGTCGTTGAGCGACTGTAGGAGGATACAAGATGACTTGGACAGGATTTGTGATTGGTGTACAGAGTGGCAGCTAACTCTTATTATAGATAAATGTAAATTAATGCAGATGAATAGGAAAAAGAATACCATAATGTTTGAATACTCCATTAGTAGTGTAGCGCTTGACACAGTCACGTAGATTAAATATTTGGGCTAACATTGCAGAGCGATATGAAGTGAGACAATGGCAGTTGTGGGGAAGGCAGATAGTCGTCTCCGGTTCATTGGTAGAATTTTAGGAAGATGTGGTTCATCTGTAAAGGAGACCGCTTATAAAACGCTATAAGACCTATTCTTGAGTACTGCTCGAGCGTTTGGGGTCCCTATCAGGTCGGATTGAGGGAGGACAGAAGCAATTCAGAGGCGGGCTGCTAGATTTATTACTGGTAGGTTTGATCATCACGCGAGTGTTACGGAAATGCTTCAGGAACTCGGGTGGGAGTCTCTAGAGGAAAGGAGGCGTTCTTTTCGTGAATCGCTACTGAGGAAATTTAGAGAACCAGTATTTGAGGCTGACTGCAGTACAATTTTACTGCCGCCAACTTACATTGCGCGGAAAGACCAGAAAGATAAGATAAGAGAGATTAGGGCTCGTACAGAGGCATATAGGCAGTCACTTTTCCCTCGTTCTGTTTGGGAGTGGGAGAGAAGATGCTAGTTGTGGTACGAGGTACCCTCCGCCACGCACCGTACGGAGGATTGCGGACTATGTATGTAGATGTAGATGTAGATTATCCACGAATGTAACGTTCGCCACACTTGGCGTGGTCCTTATGAAGTTTCCACGCACTTGCTCTGCCTCTGAACTGACTGATGCGACCAATTAAGAGATGGCCCTTCGGCTTAACGTGTCCTACGAACCACGGTGCAGCTCCGCCTTTTTCACTCTCGACAAATCGTTACCGGAGGTGCAAGAGGCGATATGGGACAGGAAAAAAGTGCTGGGGTCGAGTACCTTCGCATTTGTTCCGGGAATCGATGCCTGGTGCTCCACAAGGCAGGCAGCTGCAGTGACTACTCTACAACAGCACACTTCAACAGTCATTAAACCAGCATGTTTGCACACATCCGAAGTCGCGCCTTTATAGAGGAATGCGGTGCAAAATGAGACGAATCACTGTATTTCTGTATGAGTGTCCCACATTTAGGAGCAGCGAACTGATAGAAATACCTCGGTCTAACAGTTTTTAGGGATATGAAATGGGACGATACCATGTGTTTTGTCGTGGGTAAGGCAGGTGGCAGACTTCGGTTCATTGGTGGTATATGTGGGAAAATAATGTCAGTATGCAAACGAGACTTTGTGCGAAAACGCTCGTGCGACCCACGCTAGAATATTGCTAACATGTGCAGGATGCATACTAATGGGGCGTGCCGGCCGTTATGGCCGAGTGGTTCTAGGCGCTACAGTCTGGAACCGCGCGACCGCTACGGTCGGAGGTCCGAATCCTGCCTCGAGCATGGATGTGTGTGATGTCCTTAGGTTAAATGGCTCTGAGCACTATGGGACTTAACTGCTGAGGTCATCAGTCCCCTAGAACTGAGAACTACTTAAACCTAACTAACCTAAGGACATCACACACATCCATGCCCGAAGCAGGATTCGAACCTGCGACCGTAGCGGTCGCGCGGTTCCAGACTGTAGCGCCTAGAACCGCTCGGCCACTCCGGCCGGCTGTCCTTAGGTCAGTTAGGTTTACGTAGTTTTAAGTTCTAGCGGACTGATGACCTCAGATGTTAAGTCCCATAGCGCTCAGAGCCATTTGAACCATTTTTTGAATGGGGCGTACAAATAGAGGAGCAGCAGAAACGGTCAAAGGTTTTTTCTTAGCATGGGAAAGTGTCACGGAGACGCTGAAAAAACTGAACAGGCATCCGCTCCATGATAGACGTGAACTATCCAGTGAAAGACTATCTAGAAGTTCTAATAACAAGCTTTAAATGATGACTCTAGGAACACACTACAAATTCCTACGTATCGCTCCCGTGGAGACTGAAAAGGAAACATTAGACTTATTACAAGCGCACCTGCTGGCGTTTAATCGTTCTTCCCGCGCTCTGTACGTAAATTGAATGGGAAGAGATCGTGACGTACAGTGTGTTCGTTGTAACCGAGACAACTAAATTATCGGAAACGACGCACCGTACGGAACAAAATGTTCTAAGAGGAAAGTTAATACTAGTAAACGAGACATCTACCAGAGCTGTATCTGGCCTTCACCTAAACATCCCTGCTGCACGAGCGGGGTAAAATTTGTGTTTTCAAATGGGAACTCCCCCCCCCCCCCATTTTATGGCATATTCGAATTCTACACAAAAAGAATTTACGGTTGACTCAAACCATTGTTTTCCATTCGTTGAGGATGGCGCCGTAATCGACAAATTACAAGTGTGCCTGTTTTTGCAATTAAGTATCGACGGATTTGCTCCTAGATTAAATTTACAATCTCAATATAAACTTCTGTATTCTATCGGTTGATATTGATGCTGAGACGTTAACTGAGTGTTGCAAATGTGATTGTACACTACACATAATATGATTAAACATTGACATTTTTGGCATATAAACTACTTGCATGGTAACGTAGTTTTCTGTTCCCTTCGGGTTTGATCGCAGTGAGTCCCGAAACCATCCGAATGCTTGATATGGGTGGTCGCCCTGGAACCCACCCATCAGGGTAACTGATTTCAGTGTGTGTTTCCATTCAACCGCCGTAACTCAGGTGGTGGGCGCAGCGCGGCTGCTGGCGGAAGACAGGCCACTGTGATGGAGTAATAGAATGTTCATGAGGCACACCTCTCACGGGGACTCACCGAAATCAAGCAGTCCAGTGTTGAGAGGCGAGGGGACTCACCGAAATCAAGCATCCCGATGGGAACACAAAACTATTATATCGACGCCACTGTTTCTGCATCACGCTAAAACGTAGTTCCTAACCGATCACTCAAACGGCTAACTATATTGTACTTCATAATCAAATTTGCGACACGAAAGTAAATTTCTAATGCAAATATCAACCGTTAGAACACAAAGGTTTACATTTGCATCGTCAATGAAATGTAGAATCAAATGCGGCGATTCTCAATCGCAAAAGAGCCACTCTTCACGTCTCATGATTACAGCGTCTTCTGCAGCGAATGGGAAACAGTGGTTTGAGGAAACGGTACGTATTTTTTTGACATACAATGCAAATATGAAATAAAAATGGGGGTTTCCCGTTTGAAAATACAAAGTCGACCTTGCCCACGTAGGTGGAGAGGGGGGGGGGGGGTTTGGTGGTTAGGAGGTGGAGATGTACCCATTCCTAATATTAATGTCTCACCTAGAACATTTTTGTTGTACGATCCGTCGTTTTCGAGATATTTTGCTGTCTGAAATTAAAATAAACACCCTGTATGTGCTCTGGGAAACAGCCTCTGTCGTTGTAATTTCTCATGCTCCCCCTTCCCCGCCCTTCCGCCCCTTTGCAGCAGGAATTGATATATTATTTTTGTTACTGGTATTCTTTAGTATTTATTTAATTATCGCCAGCCGGTGTGGCCGAGCGGTTCTAGGCGTTTCAGTCTGGAACCGCGCAAGTGCTACGACCGCAGGTTCGAATCCTGCCTCGGGCATGGATGTGTGTGATGTCCTTCGGTTAGTTATATCTAAGTAGTTCTATGGGACTGATGACCTCAGATGTTAAGTCCCATAGCGCTCAGAGCCATTTAATTATCGATTAGTTAGTTACATCAGTAATTTTTAAGCAGAGAAATTATCCCTGGCTTAAATAGTCTCTGATGAAACAAACGATAACAGTCTCAATAACACAGAAATACATTACTAGACTGACAATACCGTATACAGTATGATTGGTATCGTTCAAGCCAGCAGTTTATCCCTGGCTTAAATAGTCTCTGGTGAAACAAACGATAACAGTCTCAATAACACAGAAATACATTACTAGACTGACAATACTGTATGCAGTATGATTGGTATCGTTCAAGCCAGCAGTTTAGTATAGCAATATGGCGGCCAGCGGAAAGGACCTGTAAACAGCTGTTTATTTACTGATAATACACTTGTAAAAAATGAGAAACTGGTACAACTGGGTTACCTTTAGAGTTTTGACATAATGTTCAATGCAAGCGTCGCGTTTGGCTGTAATTTTTCGGAAGATGACAAGGAAAGTAACATGGCTCAATGCAAGCATAACAAGAAACATTTTACCTGTTTTTGCTTTTGTACTATATGTAAACCTGAATAGTCACATTACAGTTTGTCTTACCCGAAATATATGTAGTATTTAAATAGTTTATGTCTATTTTAGGAGGTTTAATAATCTAGTATTAACAGACGCAGGGTAATGATGTGCTTTTAACCATCTTGATCGACTTCGGTTTTTCTCCGAATAGTATGGTCTTCGTGAAAGTGCTCCTATAAGTAGAATGTGCCGTTCGTCGTTGATAACAAGCGTCTGTATTCGTTTCATTGTTCCATCGAAAACTACAGTCTGCTTTAAAAGTGCATATATGTAAATTGATATTCTTCTCGTAACACGATTCTATATTGTATGTGTTACACTCACTAGTATGCAAATATTCTCAACTCTAGAAATTCTTTGAGCCACCCCATAAAGCGGAAAACGCCATTTCATTTCGGGAAAGCGTGTTAGTACCAGAAACAAACTTCCTGACACCGCCATCTTACCTCACCGAAGGTCAGGCTTCAGTAAAGGCTACGTCTTCGCCAGCGTTAGTTATGTATGTGTGTGCTGAAGGACTTCTTTCTCTGTCGTTGAGCGAAGCAGTCGTGTTTGCAGTATTGGACAGTACTTCCCACTGGAATCTATAAACAGTAAAACTTTCAAAGAAAACATCAGTAACCAAATCTCGTTCATCTATAAAGACATCTCGGCTACATTATGTTCTACTGATCCGTGTTATTTTATGTACAGAAGTGAGCTGCTCGACTCGCCAAGCAGCTACGGTGTGACGTAGTTTGGGCGAAAACAGAAATGCAGTTTAAAATGGTTTGCAGGGAAAAGGCGTAGAGGACCGAAGTGACTAGTGAGAGATGCTAGAGGTGTCAGGGTGTCGAACCTCAGAAGTTTGGATTTGTAGTGTTATGCTCATTTAAATAGTAATAATCAGTGGGTGTCAGATGGCTGTTTGTGCTGCTCGTGATCGTGATGCTAGAAGTGAGTTGTTGGTACTGTTGGAGTAGCCATAGCCGCGTCGTCTGCTCTGGAGCGGTGGACAGTTGCCAAAGTGTGGACAGCCGGACCAGAAAAAGTGTGCCGGGCCGGGACGGGCCGGGACGTGTCGTGGTTGGCCTTTGTGTCTGCTCTCCCGCAGCAGAAGCGCTGCCAAGGTCACCGGGCCGCTCCGATCTCGCGCTCTCTCTTTCTCTTTTCCTCGCACAGGCAGGGGAGAGAAAGCAGTCACTTCGGACTGCTAACGAGCCAGCTACGGCCGTCGGCTTCGCATTTTCAGGAGCGTTCCTAAGAGAGAGTTGGGCGGTCATCCCTCCTCCCCTCCCCACCCCCCAGCATACATCTTACTAACAGCGTTTAGCATTTTTACGTTTATAAATAGAATAGACACATCATTCGGAGAAAAACCGAGAAACATCAGTAGAAGCACTACACAAATAACTTGAACAACTATGGGAAACCAAGAAAATCCCAAGTCACTGGAAAACTGCCCTAATTCACCCTTTGTTTAAAAAAGGTGACAAAAGGGATGTTAACAACTATCGTGGAATATCGCTTCTCCCAGTCCCATATAAAATTCTATCAAAAGCCCTGCTCAATCGTGTATCACCAATTATAGAGGGAAAACTTGGAGAATATCAAGCTGGCTTCAGACCAGGAAGATCCTGCGCCGAACAAATTTTTAACCTCAAAACAACAATGAACTATTTATCTACAAGGAGCAAGAAATATTTCATAACATTCATTGATTTCAAAAAAGCTTATGACTCAATCGATAGGGACACACTCATCAAAACACTTCGAGAATATGAAATAGATGAAACAACAATCACCATAATCAAAGAAACATTAACAAATACAACATCAAAAGTAAAATTCTAAGGAGAAATTTCACGGCATTTCCAGGTCAAAACCGGCGTCAGACAAGGAGATGCGCTGTCCCCGGTACTCTTCAACTGTGTTCTGGATAAAGTCATAGCAGAATGGAGAAAACTCACGCAAAAACATGGAGTTGAGAAAGTCCAAATTGGAGGGAAGTGCTACAAAGCCATTGAAACCAACTGTTTTGCCTTCGCTGAAGATCTCGCCTGTTTAGCTTACACACAAAAAGACACAATAAAACAAATAGAATTACTTAAAGAAACTGCTGAAAAAGCAGGCTTGCAAATTTCATTTGAAAAGACAGAAATCATTACAAATATCAAAAATCCACCAAAGAAAATAACTACGAAATACGGGAAAATACAGGTATCTAAACATTTTAAATATCTTGGTGAACTAATTCAGCCTGTGGCAAAAGGTCATCCAGCCTGCAGGGCTAGAATACAAAAACTAGAGACAGCAACTCACTACTGCAGACAAATGTATTCAAAAAAATGTATATCCAAAAACATTAAACTCAGACACTACCAGACTGTCATTAGACCGCAGATACTATATGCATCAGAAACACTGGCAAATTTTACATACGCAGAACAGATAGAAAATCGTGAAGGAAGAATTGTGAGGACAATTCTTGGCCACAGGAAAATAACAGATGATCAAGGCAAGCCTGTATACAGACTAAAAAGCAACAAAGAAGTGTATACGAAGTGCAGCAAAATTACAGACGAAATTAGAAAAAGAAGATGCTCCTTTTATGCTCACATCATGAGGATGAACCCGAATAGGCTTACAAAACAAATATTTTCGTGCATCGCAAATCTAAAAAATAAAAATTTATGGTTTATCAACACAGAAAGAGATCTAAACGAAATGGACATAGATCAGGAAACAATATTTAACAGAAACCTTTTTAGAAAAAAAACTGAATTCATTCACGGGTTTCGGTGTGAAAATTAAGAAGACTTGTGGAACTAAATGGTCTGAAGAGAGAAAAGCCGCCTTCAGCGCAAGAATGAAGGAAGTGTGGACTGAGAGAAAGAAGACTTCCCAGAAGCGCAAGAAATAACTGTTTTCACGGTCTTTAACGGCCAAAATTGTATAATAATAATAATAGACACAAGAATGGGTTGTATGAATAAAAGTGAGCATGTATTTTCGGAGAACATTCTCTTGGTTCGCATGAATAAAGCGAGACGGAGAATATACACTGTGGGGCATATAAAAGTGACCCGGACGAGTGCACACTACGTATGAATATAACCACACCTCGTGACGTGCACAGCACGTGTATGCCCGCCACGTGATCCACATCGGTTCGCAGTGCAGTGCGGGCTGCGTCAGTGTGAGTGGAGCTGTGCTGAGGGGCGATGGCAATCACAGTGGAGCAGCGGGTGGTCGTTGTTGAAAGTTACGTGACAACAAAGTCGCGGAAACGGTATGGTCAGTTGTTTCCTGAAAAGTTTAGTGGTATCGAAGTGCCAGCAAAGACGGCCTTGCAGCCCTTAGCCCGAAAAAGGCGTCAGACAGAATCTGCTTTAAACAAGTCGAAAAAACATTCCGAAACGTGACTACAAACAGCAGAAAATGTGACTGCAGTTCACCAGAAAATGCGTCAAAGTCCTACCAGATCAACCCGACGCCTGTTTCAAGACACCGCAAATCACACAATATATATAAATGACCTAGTAGATAGTGTCGGAAGTTCCACGTGGCTTTTCGCGGATGATGCTGTAGTATAAAGAGAAGTTGCAGCATTAGAAAATTGTAGCGAAATGCAGGAAGATCTGCAGCGGATAGGCACTTGGTGCAGGGAGTGGCAACTGACCCTTAACATAGATAAATGTAATGTATTGCGAATACATAGAAAGAAGGATCCTTTATTGTATGATTATATGATAGCGGAACAAACACTGGTAGCAGTTACTTCTGTAAAATATCTGGGAGTATGCGTGCGGAACGATTTGAAGTGGAATGATCACATAAAATTAATTGTTGGTAAGGCGGGTACCAGGTTGAGATTCATTGGGAGAGTCCTTAGAAAATGTAGTCCAACAACAAAGGAGGTGGCTTACAAAACACTCGTTCGACCTATACTTGAGTATTGCTCATCAGTGTGGGATCCGTAACAGATCGGGTTGACGGAGGAGATAGAGAAGATCCAAAGACGAGCGGCGCGTTTCGTCACAGGGTTATTTGGTAACCGTGATAGCGTTACGGAGATGTTTAGCAAACTCAAGTGGCAGACTCTTCAAGAGAGGCGCTCTGCATCGCGGTGTAGCTTGCTCGCCAGGTTTCGAGAGGGTGCGTTTCTGGATGAGGTATCGAATATATTGCTTCCCCCTACTTTTACCTCCCGAGCAGATCACGAATGTAAAATTAGAGAGATTCGAGCGCGCACGGAGGCTTTCAGACAGTCGTTCTTCCCGCGAACCATACGCGACAGGAACAGAAAAGGGAGGTAATGACAGTGGCACGTAAAGTGCCCTCCGCCACACATCGTTGGGTGGCTTGCGGAGTATAAATGTAGATGTAGATGTAGAATACTCCACATGGACCTGCAGTCTGGTCGCGGCCCCAGCTGGCCACCCAGGTCACCTGACGTGTCAGCGTGCGGTGACTTTTTGTGGGGAGCCCTCAAGTCTAAGGTGTGTTACAACAACCCTAATAGTGCTTAAGAAATGCGACAGAACATTTGGGATGAGACTGCAACGATTCCAACAATTCAGCTTCGATCCACTACCAGCAACTTGCTGGCAAGGGACCAGAAATGCCAATAGGTGAATGGTGGTTACTTTCAACATCTGCTGTGGTCAGGTTAGTACTGTATTTCCTCTGCTGCCTTCCTTTCTACCCAGGAACTCTGTTTTCCGGGCGACTTTTATTTTCTCCACCCTGTACTTCACCTGAGGATGTTCTCAGCTTGAGTCAAGGGGTGGGGGAAGTCGCTCAGTGCGCAGAACATTCCTCGATTTCGAGGACTACAGAATTTTGTCACAAGTGAAGAACATTCTCCGTTTTTTGAAGTAAACTCTGTGACATTCTTCGAGCTGAGTAGGTTGTGTTGAGGTTACGTTTTACTTTTTTAAATTTTTTTTAGTAAAAGCGGCAGAATTTATGTTGCTCGGATATACATACTCACAAGAAATACTGCAGTGAGAAACTGTAGAAGTTTGTACAGGTTTAACAATAATAACTTTGGAATCACATTTTTCTGGGGACATATGAGTGTCAACTTCATCACTGATAAGGATAGAAGATGAAGTAACGGATTCAAATTGGTGTCACAAATGGGTCTTGAACCTGCGTCTCCCGCTTACTAGGCAGACAGGCAGGATGCTATTCCAGTGTTGGACAGCCTCGGAAATATTGTGAGTTTCAGAAGGCGAAAACGGGCTGAAGTTTGCGTTAGGGAGGGCACTGGACTAGGCCGGTCTGTGCATCTGTGGCAGCCACGGCGGTCAGCACATGTGCCTAGTAAGCGGGAGACCTGGGTTCAAGTCACGGTCGTGGTACAAATTTTAATTCATTATTTCAACAACATCATTATTTTTCTGAGGAACTTCCTTCCCGAAAATCATGAAAGAAGAGCGGGAGGAAGCAAAAATGAAAACATTTTTGTGCTATTTAGCAGATCCAAGTTTTCAAACTGTAGGGGAAGACTTAGGTATACACCAGACAACTGTGTAAATGGCAGTTGCAGATCTTCATCATCATGTTTTCTCACTGCATAAATCTTGTGTTTTACGTTAGTAGTAAGTAGCTGGATCAGAGAACCTAATAACTGGTTTATTACAAACCTAGCTATCTGTTGATTGTAACGAACCGCACGGGCGACAGCCTAAGTACTAGAAGCGTGAGCGGACCGTATCCATCATATTTAACCAAAATTATTTCCTTTTGGGAAACACTGACAGAGTTCCTGTTCGGTGTAGGTGAAAATGTGATCTATTCTTAAGATTTCGTTGGCAAGATGTGTTCACCTCTTTAATAACAAAACAGCTTCCCGCATGTCGAAAATTCGGTAATATTGTCAGAAAATGGATTTTTGTAAACTGTCTATGTATCGTCTTGATAATTTGTTGCCACACATAAAACTAAAATCGAAATGTAGTGCAACTCTTCCAGAACACACTGATGCCAGTTCCATACTTTTACACTGAATATTTTCAGTATTTGAGCGAGCTAAATGACATGTAACATTACCCATGTATTCACGAATAGAAAATAAATAAGAGTATACAGAAAGTTTCAATAAAAACGTCTTCAGTCATAATTTTTTCGTGTTTTACTAAATTACACTAATGCATTTAGGACCCCGTGGGTCCATATTCAGGTCCAAATAGTCTAATACATAATTAATATTTGCTCTTGAGTAAGGTGAAATGTATTTTCCTATATCAGAAAGTTAGTTTGGTTTTATTTTCTGAAGCGAGTGGCGAAGTATATGAGAAACAAACCCATTATTTGGACTGAAAACAACAACAACAACAACAACAACAAATGGTTCAAATGGCTCTGAGCACTATGGGACTAAGTCCCCTAGAACTTAGAACTAGTTAAACCTAACTAACCTAAGGACATCACAAACATCCATGCCCGAGGCAGGATTCGAACCTGCGACCGTAGCGGTCTTGCGGTTCCAGACTGCAGCGCCTATAACCGCACAGCCACTTCGGCCGGCCAACAACAACAACAACAACCAAAACACATATGATTTCTTCGATTTATTCAGGTTTTGCCAAGGGATTTCAGAACTACTTAGGTTTATCGAGAGCGTCTATTCATCGAGTCTCTAATTAGCAACAGTCGATGAATACGGAAGTGACGTTGGTGCAGTCTTGGGACTCTGCAGGCTATTCCTGCACGAGACGCTTCCCTGGTTCAGACTGCAACAGCATCAACAACACCGATGTGTAGTGTGAGGCAGAGGCTACATCCCGATGTAGCAGTTACTGGTTTCTTCCTGTGGAGCACAGAAAGAATGAGTGGTTAATGCCACTGTACATGATGTAATTACTGTAACCATGTCTTTGTGTCCGTATGAGGATATACAGGGTGTCACAAAAAAACTATATACACACTTTCTGTGATTGTAACAATAATATTTATTAACATAGAGAAAAATTGAACATAATGTGAGCGAATGTAGGAAACAGCCATTTATCGAAAGGGCTCAGATTGTTGGCCAGTGTGGTCCAGACGCAGCTGATAACGCTGACTGTGTGGCTGGTCCCGGCGGAGGTTTGAGTCCTCCCAGGGGCATGTGCGTGTGTGTGTGTGTGTTTGTCCTTAGGATAATTTAGGTTAAGTAGTGTGTAAGCTTAGGGATTGATGACCTTAGCAGTTAAGCCACATAAGATTTCACACACATTTGAACATTTAACACTGACCAATGGAATCCAACACTTCGCTAAGCGTTGTAATTGGTATTTTGGCACATTCCTGTTCCACTGCTGCTTTTACCTCATTGACTGTAGCTAGTCTTGTGCTATAAACAATGTGATTGGCATATCGCTGTAGAAAAAGAATCCATAGGGGTCAAATCTGGAGAGCGTGGAGGATATTCGGTACTTCTTCCGTGTGTTTTTGCTTTTAGGAAGCTTTAATTGTCGACTGCTAGTAACAGTGTTCCATACATTTCGTGTTTGTTTTGAATACAGTCAGAGAGTCCCTTTAGTCAGCCACAGTGCCAGTAGTGCCAGTGTCATCGTAACTGCCATGTGCTTCACGTCTGCTGTGCAGCGAGCTACGTTAATTTAAGTATTAACTGTATTTTTTTTACTTGTTACTTCTTCTTCCTTTTTTCTTGCTTTTAAAAAGCTTTAATTGTCGAGTGCTAGTAATAGTGTTCCATAGATTTCGTGTTTGTTTTGAATACAGTCAGAGAGTCCCTTTAGTCAGCCACAGTGCCAGTAGTGCAATATACATAAATGACCTTGTGGATGACATCGGAAGTTCACTGAGGCTTTTTGCGGATGATGCTGTGGTATATCGAGAGGTTGAAACAATGGAAAATTGTACTGAAATGGCCGAAAATCTGCAGCGAATTGACGCATGGTGCAGGGGATGGCAATTGAATCTCAATGTAGACAAGTGTAATGTGCTGCGAATACATAGAAAGAAAGATCCCTTATCATTTAGCTACAATATAGCAGGTCAGCAACTGGAAGCAGTTAATTTCATAAATTATCTGGGAGTACGCATTAGGACTGATTTAAAATGGAATGATCTTACAAAGTTGATCGTCGGTAAAACGGTTGCCAGACTGAGATTCATTGGAAGAATCCTAAGGAAATGCAATCCAAAAACAAAGGAAGTAGGTTACAGTACACTTGTTCGCCCACTGCTTGAATACTGCTCAGCAGTGTGGGATCCGCACCAGATAAGGTTGATAGAAGAGACAGGGAAGATCCAACGGAGAGCAGCTCGCTTCGTTACAGGATCATTTAGTAATCGCGAAAGCGTTACGGAGATGATACATAAACTCCAGTTGGAGACTCTGCAGGAGAGACGCAGTCAAGCAGTATATTGCTCCCTCCTACGTATATCTCGCGAAGAGACCATGAGGATAAAATCAGAGATTAGAGCCCACACAGAGGCATACCGACAGACCTTCTTTCCGCGAACAATACGAGACTGGAATAGAAGGGAGAACCGATAGAGGTATTCAAGGTACCCTCCGCCACACACCGTCAGGTGGCTTGCGGAGTATAGATGCAGATGTAGGTGTAGATGCCTCTTCGTCCTATACATATGTGTACAAGGCAGTCTCGGATGGTAGTGGGGAGGTACTCTGTCCTGCTGGAAATACCATTCTGCATCCCGGAACATGTCTTCGATGTGTGGGATGACGAATTGCTACAGAAACTTGTGGTAATTTTCACCAATCGTTGTACGCTCGCTGTAAACGCTGCACCATTATCAACGTGCAGATGTATCGTATCGGCTTAATGCAGCACGAGCGATACGCTCTGTATTGTTCCGCCTCACGCGCTGTTACAATGGCCTTTGTGGACGGAGTGTGCACGTTATCGAGGAAATACCTGTCTGCGTCTCGTCTTCTGCGAGCTGGGGCAGTCGGAGCACAATGCGCATGCGCTGTGGAGATACCGCGGGGGAGTCGAGACGGAGGCAGACCCAGGCGAGTCGCTGACCGCAGAGCAGCATAATGCCAGAGAGAGGAAGAAAGAAAGAGAGAGAGAGAGAGAGAGAGAGAGAGAAAGAACCGGTTCCCTAGGTTCCCCGCCGCGGGGGCAGGCGATGTTCACGAGACGCGAGCGCGGCCTGAATTTGGTGCAGACAACGCGATAACGCCCTCACACCGAGGCAACGAACCAGTTCCGTGAAGGCGCACGGAAAGAGGTAACTCGCATCGAAACCAGGGAATTCGTAAAGCCATAGCGTGAAGCTGCAGGTCCGCCTTCAGTACACACATCCTTCTTTTCCCCAAACTGGTATTAGAGTTTTTTTGTTCCTTTTTTCCAGGCTTATAGTTCTGCGCCTATCTTTTCATGGGATCAATCGCTCGTTTCAACAATTTCTGAGGAATTCAGAACAAATTTCATTGAGATGGTTAATAATACACAACTATATGGAATAACCTCTTAGGTTAACTGACAAGTTTCTAACAAATCCAATTAATCACTTAAACAAACAAACAAACACACACACACATGGTCACAATTTAATCGCAACTTTTAACACGATTCAACAAGCAATTTACAATTTCATCAACAATTTCTGAGGAATTCAGAACAAATTTCATTGAGATGGTTAATAACATACACTCCTGGAAATTGAAATAAGAACACCGTGAATTCATTGTCCCAGGAAGGGGAAACTTTTTTGACACATTCCTGGGGTCAGATACATCACATGATCACACTGACAGAACCACAGGCACATAGACACAGGCAACAGAGCATGCACAATGTCGGCACTAGTACAGTGTATATCCACCTTTCGCAGCAATGCAGGCTGCTATTCTCCCATGGAGACGATCGTAGAGATGCTGGATGTAGTCCTGTGGAACGGCTTGCCATGCCATTTCCACCTGGCGCCTCAGTTGGACCAGCGTTCGTGCTGGACGTGCAGACCGCGTGAGACGACGCTTCATCCAGTCCCAAACATGCTCAATGGGGGACAGATCCGGAGATCTTGCTGGCCAGGGTAGTTGACTTACACCTTCTAGAGCACGTTGGGTGGCACGGGATACATGCGGACGTGCATTGTCCTGTTGGAACAGCAAGTTCCCTTGCCGGTCTAGGAATGGTAGAACGATGGGTTCGATGACGGTTTGGATGTACCGTGCACTATTCAGTGTCCCCTCGACGATCACCAGTGGTGTACGGCCAGTGTAGGAGATCGCTCCCCACACCATGATGCCGGGTGTTGGCCCTGTGTGCCTCGGTCGTATGCAGTCCTGATTGTGGCGCTCACCTGCACGGCGCCAAACACGCATACGACCATCATTGGCACCAAGGCAGAAGCGACTCTCATCGCTGAAGACGACACGTCTCCATTCGTCCCTCCATTCACGCCTGTCGCGACACCACTGGAGGCGGGCTGCACGATGTTGGGGCGTGAGCGGAAGACGGCCTAACGGTGTGCGGGACCGTAGCCCAGCTTCATGGAGACGGTTGCGAATGGTCCTCGCCGATACCCCAGGAGCAACAGTGTCCCTAATTTGCTGGGAAGTGGCGGTGCGGTCCCCTACGGCACTGCGTAGGATCCTACGGTCTTGGCGTGCATCCGTGCGTCGCTGCGGTCCGGTCCCAGGTCGACGGGCACGTGCACCTTCCGCCGACCACTGGCGACAACATCGATGTACTGTGGAGACCTCACGCCCCACGTGTTGAGCAATTCGGCGGTACGTCCACCCGGCCTCCCGCATGCCCACTATACGCCCTCGCTCAAAGTCCGTCAACTGCACATACGGTTCACGTCCACGCTGTCGCGGCATGCTACCAGTGTTAAAGACTGCGATGGAGCTACGTATGCCACGGCAAACTGGCTGACACTGACGGCGGCGGTGCACAAATGCTGCGCAGCTAGCGCCATTCGACGGCCAACACCGCGGTTCCTGGTGTGTCCGCTGTGCCGTGCGTGTGATCATTGCTTGTACAGCCCTCTCGCAGTGTCCGGAGCAAGTATGGTGGGTCTGACACACCGGTGTCAATGTGTTCTTTTTTCCATTTCCAGGAGTGTATATACAATTTAATCGCAACACGGTGCGAATTTAGTATGTACAGTATCGAGCAATGTGAACGACCATCGTCTAGTGGTTGGGTGGTCACGGTGTTGGACTGCGACGGGGCAGATACGGGTTCAAATCTCGCTCAGTCCTTTTTTTCCCCCTCTCCACAAAATTACGAACTTTTCGCCCGGTCATTGACGTCTCTATCCGCCGTATTCAAATTCGTGTATGTGTCGTGGCGCAATGCCCGTTTGCAACAGCGACGTGTAACGAGGGGACCTCCAAACGTACGTACCGTACCTGCTATTTGTTCTACACAGATAACAAATGTCATGCCTCTTGCGTTCCGTTTTGGAAGTTTCAACTCTTTAAATCCTTCGTTGTAAGATAGTTCACACCTGTTTACTTGTTATTTTCATTAGAGGTCTATGCGGCATCTCGCCTGCTCTCACTATTCATCGCAGAATATGAGCCATATGATAAGAATGCCTGGTGATAAAAAAGTCAGTATAAATTTGAAAACTGAATAAATCACGGAATAATGTAGATAGAGAGGTACAAATTGACACACATGCTTGGAATGACATGGGGTTTTATTAGAACCAAAAAAGTACAAACGTTCAAAAAATGTCCGACAGATGGCGCTTCATGTGATCAGATTAGCAATAATTAGCATAACAAAGTAAGACAAAGCAAAGATGATGTTCTTTACAGGAACTGCTCAATATGTACACCATAATTCCTGAACAATAGCTGTAGTTGTGAACAGCACTGTAAAGCATGTCCGGAGTTACGGTGAGTTTTTTTTCCCTTGGTTCTAATAAAACCCCATGTCATGCCAAGCATGCGTGTCAATTTGTACCTCTCTATCTACATTATTCCGTGGTTTATTAAGTTTTCAAATTTATACTGACTTTTTGATCACCCGGTATATTGCCATCGCAAGTAAACTTGTACGCTTACGGTTTTCGGGGTCGGTAGCAGCCCGACGGATTAACGGCGAGGGTTGGTGAGTCGGACATCCTGGTTGTGGTTCTCTGGCGGTTTTCCCACGTCCGAGCACGCGAATACCGAACCGGTCCCAGCGACGCGTCCCGCCTCAGTTATACCATCAGCAAAGATCTGCAACGCGTTCTCACACTTTGACATGAGATAACACTAGAAGCAGAGAGGTGGGATCAACAGATTGCGTACCGACGAGGAAGGGCAACCTACACGACCGTGCGTTGAAACCGGACAAGACCAAGAAAAAGGAGAGAGAAAAAAAATGACGAAAAGTCAGTATCAGGGCGGTACGAAACCTGAGCAAAAATGCTCGGGGAACTTCAGTGGCAATCTTTGGGAGAAAGTCGACGCAGTCTTAGCGAAAGTCTGTCGGGTAATAAATTTCGAGAATCTGTATTCGTTATGCTGCCAGCTCCCTATATGTCGCGCAGGGGTCGCGGGATGAAGAGATGAGGGCGCATGCCGAAGCATTTATACGTTCATGAGTGCAGTAGGAGAGAAAATAGGTAATATTCCTACGATTTACATTGACTGGCGGAGTGTATAAGTACATGGTGACAATTATTGAACTACAAATTGTCATAACTTCTGAACGTTCGACCAGCACGGTTGGCCGCGAGGCATGATGGGAATTAGTATGCGCATGCGCACGCGCCTTTTTATTGTTGTCAGCCATTTGCACGGTACAGCGTGCCCGAGCGTATAGAGCTTGTGAAGGCCTATTAGTCGTCGGCTGATACTCGTATCCGAGTTTTCATTTCTCTCCTGAGATTTCCTTTGTCACGGTTCAGGCGTGGAACTGTCGTTGATAGCAATCCAATCCTAGCGTGGAAAAGGCGGCCACAGACGTTACAGGTGATGGAAGGTGGAGGACGTGGCTGAGCCTGGACGAGTTAACGTCTCCGGCGTTTGTCCATTCTTCGACGTTCCAGCTCAAAGTTTTGAAGAGCATTTGAGGTAACTGAGCGCCAGCAACTTCGATCTTCTGCTATTGTGGACCAGTTACTCGGATCGATGTTCAAGTTTTTCAGATTTTTCTTGTACTGGTCCTTATAACGTTTGAGAGGGGCACCTCGTGGCCTTTTACCTGTGCTCACTTCGCTGTACAGCATTTGGCGTGGAAGTCTGTCATTCTTCATCCGCTGGACATGTCCCAGCCATCTGAGTTGATGCCCAATGCTGGCCGGAGTGGCCGAGCGGTTCTAGGCGCTACGGTCGCAGGTTCGAATCCTGCTTCGGGCATGGATGTGTGTGATGTCCTTAGGTTAGTTAGGTTTAAGTAGTTCTAAGTTATAGGGGACTGATGACCACAGCAGTTAAGTCCCATAGTGCTCAGAGCCATTTGAACCATTTGATGCCCAATGATAAGAGCTTCCATGCTATACATTTTTGCTTTCTCAAGAACAGCCGTGTTGGATATGAAGTCATCTCATTTCAGGTTCATGATATATCTTAGCTTCTGTTGGTTGAAGCGTTCTAGTTTCTTCAGATCACAGCAATATAACGCCCAGGTTTCGCAACCATATAGCAGGGTGGAAATGACTACAGCTTTGTACACCATCAGTTTGGTGTACAGTGTTAGGTCTTTATTCAGGAAGACACGTTTTGTAAGACGTCCAAATGCTACGTGGGCAGCACGTAATCTATTCTCCACATCTTTTCCAGATGAGCAGTTAGATGACAGTATACTTCCTAGGTTGAGGAAATGGTCCACTTGTTCCAAGGGTGTATCATAAATGGATATGCTGAAGTCAGGAACGGAGGAGCCAGGAGTTGGCTGCGCCATCACCTTTGTCTTTGGAATATTGATGGAGAGACCAAATCGTTCGTACGCCCCGAAGGCCTATTATGCGGGCAATAACAGCCCAATTGCGGCTTAAAGCAATTCTGCGACCGAGTTCAAGCTGAAGCAACCGGTCCAAGTGTGCTAATAATCAAGAATTTTATTCGCAAGCATGAGAGAAAGGATAGTCTTCGTGATAGCAGTTTTGTCAATGTCAGTCGTCCATAATGAGTAAAAACGCCTGAAAAGATGTCGCTGTGTTTCAAACCAGCCCCAGGAAATCGATGAGACGAGCTGCATAACAGGTCAGAATCAACCGGGAGACGCTACAACAAATTGCTGACCTGCCTCTTTTCCCATACAAAATTCAAGCCCCTCAGGAACATAAAACGCCGGTTGTGTTCCCCCATCACTACTGTCCACAGAATAGACCAACAGGTCTTTGATGTGAATGTGGTTTGTTTTACCGACGAAGCCCACTTTCATTTGGATGGGTTTCTTCAATAAGCAGAACTGGCGCATTTGGGGGACTGAGAATCCACATTTCGGGTTCGAGAAGTCTGTTCACCAACAGGTGACTGTGTGCTGTACAGTGTCCAGTCACGGAATAATCGGGGCGATATTCCTTGATGACACGGTGACTACGTGAAGGTCTTGGAAGATAATTGCATCCTCATTGTCCAAAGTGACCCTGATTTCGACAAGATGTGGTTCAAGCAAGACGCAGCTCGACCCTGTGGAAGCAGGAGAGTGACGTCCTGCAGGAGCACTTTGGGGACCGCATTCTGACTCTAAGGTACCCAGAGGCCACTGGCATGGTACTCGATTGGCCGTCATGTTCTCCGGATCTGAACACATACGACTCGTTTTTGGGGGCTGTATTAAAGACAAGGTGTACAGAAATAGCCCCAAAAGAATTGCTGACCTGAAAACAGACATTCAGGAGTTCATCGACAGAATCGATGTTCCTACACTCCAGCGAATCATGCAGAATTTCGCTGTTCGTCTGGGCCACATCATCGCCAATGATGGCAGGCACGTCGAACATCATAATGTAAATCCGAATACATGTTGAAGAAAGTGTGTGCACCCCATAGTTTGTAAATAGTTCACGTTTCTTCTGATGTAGTTCAATAATTGCCACCCTATAGATGTAAATTCAGTGACCGATCTTTGGTGTGACGCAGAAGCCAAACATTCGCAGAACCCGTTTATTCTGAATCTCGGGAACTACGACCATAACCATAGATGGAAACATAAAAGACCAAAACACATACTTGTAAGGACCTAACATCTATGGCCAAGCACACGCAAACACAACGGTACAGGCGAGCCCCTGTTAATCAGACGCCATTACTGGATATCCAGCTGGAATACACTGCCGAATAACTGGCACCAAGCAGGGAAGCCGTACCGTACACTCCATGCAGACAAGCTCCACCCCCCCCCCCCCACACACACAGTGAGATGATCTATGGCCGATCTCCCACTACTGTATAACGATCTCGATTGTTCCAGGAATGTAGCGGCTGAAGCAACTGGGATACATCGCCATCGCTTACCACGGTAACGATGCATGATACCCATACTAACAAATCCAACCTTGCATGAACTATCGCAGCTAGTAAGCCACTACTGCTCTTACTACCCATCCCACTGTCGCAGAGGTTTTTTTCCCACGGCACGAGTCTTGGCACTTTTTTCCCTCTGCTCTTCAAATCGCTACCCTCACTCGCGTTTCGCTCTCTATCACCTGATGGACCGTGTTAATGCGTAGTCTTACCCAGACGCACGGATAACATCACAGCCCCGCATCCTGTGATCCACCTACTAGATAACTAACATGTTGACGGAGGTGACAGTAGAACTTTTGGTTTGGTCACCACGTTGGTGCGGGCGTGGAGGGGCCCCATCTCTATTCGGTGACGAAAGTACGGTTTGTACGCGGCCGGGCAGCTCCGGGCTGGTGTGAGGTGAGCAGGGAACCGGTCTCACCCTCCGCCCCCGGCCGCCCCCTGGAGGCGGCAGACCATCGATCACGAACCGCCGATGTCTGCGCGGGGGAGGAGTCCCCGCGGCGGGGCAGGGCTGCACAAAACCCGACCCAGACAGTCTCCACGCTCGCAGCGGCGTCAGATGTCGCACCTACTTACTCTGTCGCTACGTTCGACATTTGTTACGCAGTTTTCATTATGAATCCTCTTCTCGGAAACAACAGACTACTGTTGGTCATCCACAAGGTGCAGTACTGAGACCACTCTTGCTGTTGATTATACATGACCTTCCATTTAATAGGGACTGAAGCTCATGTTAGATATTTCACACTGTTTTCGTGATGAATCGCAGCTATCAGTTAATACTGGTGTTCCTCAATGTTCAATATTGGAATACTCCTGCCTCATATTTTCCAAGTAGAGGTTGAAAAGAGTAGGTGAGGAAGGAGGAAGAAGAGTAGGGTGTTTGCGATTTGCTAATGACATGGTCCTTCTAGCCACAGGGGAAAAAGAATTACAGGATTTGATGGACACCATTGCAACTAACGGAAAAAATATGGAATGAAAATTAACACAAATAAAACAAAAGAATTGGCACTGGGAGGAAATAAGGAAATAAAAATTATGCTGAATGGAGAAACACTAGAACAGGTGCAAAATTTTAAGTATCTTGGAAGCGGGATAGACACCGACTGGAAGTGCACCACAGAAATTAAAACAAGGATAGCAATGGCAAAAGAGGCGTTTTATAAGAAAAGGAGAATCTTCTGCAGCGGTCTGGACAGAGAACTCAGAAAGAGACTCATAAAATGTCTTGTATGGAGTGTTCTGCTATATGGCGTTGAAACATGGACTATGAGGAAAAAAGACAGAGAAAGGCTGGAGGCTTTTGAGATCTGGACATGGCGGAAGATGGAAAGAATAGGTTGGATGGTATGGCGTTGAAACATGGACTATGAGGAAAAAAGACAGAGAAAGGCTGGAGGCTTTTGAGATCTGGACATGGCGGAAGATGGAAAGAATAGGTTGGATGGACAAAGTAAAAAATGAAGAGGTACTGAGAGAGTGGGAGAGAAAAGACAGTTAGTAGATGTAATAAAGAGAAGAAAAAGAAATTGGATTGGGCATATATTAAGAAAGAATGACGGACTGCTAAAATCAGTTTTAGAAGGTTATGTATAAGGGAAAAGGAAGCGAGGAAGGAAGAGATTCCAGATACTGGATGACATGATGGACGGTACAATATACATAAACCTTAAGAAGGAAGCAATGGATCGCAGAAAATGGAGAGGCAAAGGACCTGCTAATATAGCAGATAACTTATAATTGAAAACTTAATAAACCACGGAATAATGTAGATAGAGAGGTAAAAATTGACACACAAGCTTGCAGTGACATGGGGTTTTATTACGCCGATATGTTACAGAATCGCATCATCCCCAACCTGGCTGATAAAAACCTGCTGGAACGTACGATGTTTATGCAGGATGGCGCTCCACCCCATATTGCTAGACGTGTAAAAGATCTCTTGCGCGCGTCGTTTGGTGATGATCGTGTGCTCAGCCGCCACTTTCGTCATGCTTGGCCTCCCAGGTCCCCACACCTCAGTCCGTGCGATTATTGGCTTTGGGGTTACCTGAAGCCGCAACTGTATCGTGATCGACCGACATCTCTAGGGATTCTGAAAGACAACATCCGACGCCACTGCCTCACCATAACTCCGGACATGCTTTACAGTGCTGTTCACAACATTATTCCTCGACTACAGCTATTGTTGAGGAATGGTGGTGGACATATTGAGCATTTCCTGTAAAGAACATCATCTTTGCTTTGTCTTACTTTGTTATGCTAATTATTGCTATTCTGATCAGATGAAGCCCCATCTGTCGGACATTTTTTGAACTTTTGTATTGTTTTGGTTCTAATAAAACCCGATGTCATTCCAAGCATGTGTGTCAATTTGTACCTCTCTATCTACATTATTCCGTGATTTATGCAGTTTTCAAATTTATACTGACTTTTTGATCACCCGGTATACAATGACGCGGAAAAATCGCAACACCAAAAAATAGTTAATGTACAGTAATGAAATTTGGGGAGTACATTTGTCTACGTAGCATTTTTGTGTGATTAATTTTGCAAGATCAAAGGTTCATGTAAGCGCGAGATAAGCCATCGCAAATGTAAAATGCTGGTACATTAATAAAAGGAGTAGTCGCCTGAATGTTGAATGCAAACATGCAGACGTGAACGCATTGTGTTGTGCACGTGCCGCATACCAGTTTGTCGGATGAAGTTCCATGCCTACCACATTCTGTCGGTCAGTACAAATACAAGGAAGGTTAATGCTGTTTGTGGATAACGCTGGGGGACGAGTCGACAACCAGATCATTAGCGACGGAGCGCAAGCTCGTATTAAGGAAGTACGGGGAAGGGAAGTGGCCGTGTCCTTTCAAAGGAACCGTCCGGCATTTGCCTGGAGCGATTTAGGGAAATCGCGGAAAACATAAATCAGGATGGCCGGACGCGGGATTGAACCGTCGTCTTCCGAAAGCGAGTGCAGTGCAGAAATTTTTAAGACTGCGTGATTTATTGTGTAACCGAAATTAAACGCAATTTTTTTTACTACTCATGTCAAGTACCTCTCACGTTTCATTTTTCCGGGTCATTTGCTGCTTCATGTACCATAGAGATACCTTGTTTTAATCATTTAGTAATTCCTTCTGATATAACTTTGCTAAACGGTAAACAACAGCGTAATTGCCGTATAATCTAACAGGGATCCTCAGATTATCTCCTAAATCCTTAATATACGACGGTTACCCAGAAAGTGAATACCGCCCTTTTTTCTTCAACAGTTCTTTATTGGACACAATGAGAATTACACACACGAAAGAATGGTGTTTCATGTACACACCTATTTTTCACGTAATCTCCATTCCGTTCTTCAGCCTTCCTCGCGCGCGAAACAAGGGCGTGTATGCCCTGTCGGTACCTTTCCTTGTCCTGGTGGCGGTCTAGTACTTCAAGGTTTAACACTGGGACCACTCTTGTTATATATATGAGCTTCCATTTAATACGGAGTAAAACTCATGTTAGATATTTCTCCTCCTCACCGTCCTCAAAATGTCTTCCACGAATGGCACCCCTTAGTAGGTGCGACAGCCGTGGATGGCCTCCCCGACCGCTGTAAATCGTGGAGCTCCGCCGAATCGCCTTGTGATAACCCCATCCTCCGTGCCCAGCGACTAACTGCTCCATAGACTTTGCACAAGCGTTTGTGAATATTCCCCACAGTTTCTTTCTCTGCAGTGAGAAACTCAATGACGGCACGCTGCTTGTAACGTACGTGACCCACACACACCATTTTGAAACTGTCCCGCAGCTACGATATCTGTCGGAAGTGACGGAAACTTGGCTCGTTCAACTCAGGAGACTTCAAATAATTAATGTGTGTGTGTGTGAGACGTTTCGCATCCGTAGCATTGTTGTTGGCTGAGAAATAAAGATATGGTGCATTACTTTCTGGGCAACGCTCGTAGTTTACAAACAGCGGAGCACCTGCAGCACTTCCTTGAAGAATCACAACTACCAGTTGAGTTTCACTAGATGACTTTCCGTGACGAACTGTGACCCTTCTGACATAAAGTCGCCAATTCAGAGGAATAACCAAGAATTCGATATGCACGCTGTTTGATTAGAAGCTGCTAGAGGGGAACGGTGTCAAAAGCCTTCTTCGGATCTAGAAAAGTCGAATCAGTCTGAGATCCCTTGTCGACAGAACACGTAACCGGTCGGGCTGTTCCATACGAAAGCGTTACACTGAGCCTGGGACCTACATTCTGAAACGGAGCACGCGCCATCGCTTTCTCTGCAGTTAGCGGACGGGTCCAAAACACGCCCGGAGCGGCGTGTTAGCAGTATTCAGTGAGACGCGCCGGGCAATTACTCCCGCGCTGTTTAGACCGCTCCTAGCACGATGCTGGCAGAGTAGTACTCTCTCTCTCTCTTTCTCTCTCTCTCCCTCACGCCACAGGACCACCAAACAGGTAAGTACGTCAGCACTAGTGGTGACAGAACAGTGAATAGCGTCACACTTTGTAATTACCTGGATATCAGAAAGACTGTGTGTGTGTGTGTGTGTGTGTGTGTGTGTGTGTGTGTGTGTGTGTGTGTGCGCGCGTGCATGCGCTGTTGAATACGGAGTAGGTCTCAGCTGTTTACCCTCAAACTTCTACGATTACATCTACATCTGAACTCTGGAAGCTACGCTATGCTGTGTGGCGGAGGGTAGCTTAGGATACCACTGTCACTCTTCCACCCGTCCGCCCCTTTTTTTCCTGTTCAGGTTGCGAATGGGGCAAGGGAAGAACGAATGCCGGTAAGTCTCCCTATAAGCTTGAATCACTACAATTTTACCTTCACTGTCCTTTCGGGCCATGTACCTAGATGGGAGAAACATACCTATTGCCTCTGACACGAATGCACGTTCTCGGTATTTTAACAGTAGACCACACTCTGATTCGCAATGCGTCTCTTGCAGCGTCTGCCGCTGCAGTCGGCTGTGCATCTCCATGACGCTTTCGGACTCACTAAACGATCCTGTGACGAAACGCACTGTTCTTCTTTGTATCTTCTCTACTTGCGTTATCACTCCTATCCGGCGCGCTTAGCGCACTGGCGAGTCACACTCCTTAGAGGTTGGACTACACATCCTTAGGGCTCTCCTAGTAATTCTCAATCTGCTTTCTGCACAATTAGTTTCTTGTGGTCGGTCGTCCTTAAATCGCCTCCAGATATTTAATGCACGTGACCGTTTCCTGTAATTGTTCTGCAACCATGTGACCGTACAATAACGCGTCTTTACGTCTATTTCTGCGCAACACTTTGCTGGCAACACGTCTCTGAATTCGTTAGAAGTCTGGAACAGTATTCTAGAACTGGTCGCGGTATCGTCCCGTACATCATTTCCTTTACAGATGCACTCCACTTTGCTAGAACTCTTTTAAAATACAGATTTCACGTGATGGTCGCATTTCATATAGCTTCTTAGTATTATCCTGAAATAGTTACACGGCGTGACGTGCTCAAGACATTCACCGCTTTCTTATAGACACTTTCATTCTGAATTTCCGACTATTGGAGGAAGTGGAAATCACGTGGAAGCCTTCCCGCGTTTCCTTACTGACTCTGGCTGATACATCTTGTACACACTGTCTACCCGTAAGTCCCCGGCCACGTATCAGCGCACACTGACGTGGCCGCGCTTCTGGGTCCAGCCATCGCCTTTATGAAGGCTCCAGCTCTGCGGCGAATGTTTTTGTTTTTTGTTTTAGCCCTATCCGACTTAACTTCTAAGGTCATCAGTCGTCTAGAACTTAGAACTAATTAAACCTAACTGACCTAAGGACACCACACACATCCATGCCCGAGGCAGGATTCGAACCTGCGACCGTAGCGGTCGCTCGGTTCCAGACTGTAGCGCGTAGAACCGCACGTCTGCGGGGAATGTCTATGGAGGAATGGCAGCCGAAACCAGAGAACGTAGTCATATTGCCCGCTGGGGTATGGAGCGATGTCGGCGTTCAAATTCAAATGGTTCAAATGGCTCTGAGCACTATGCGACTTAACTTCTGAGGTCATCAGTCGCCTAGAACTTGGAACTACTTAAACCTAACTAACCTAAGGACATCACACACATCCATGCCCGAGGCAGGATTCGAACCTGCGACCGTAGCGGTCACGCGGTTCCAGACTGAAGCGCCTTTAACCGCACGGCCACACCGGCCGGCAATGTCGGCGTTGTGACGCATCCCAAAGGTACTCCACTGGCTGCGGACTTTGTATTCAGGGCAGGCACAGCCCGGATATAACATTTTAAAGATAAGACCTCTTTAGCTGTAAGTTCCCTGTATGCATAAGCACGACCGGTTTCTCAGCATTTTACCTGCATCATCACGTGCAAGCTGTACAAATTAAGAGACAAAAAATCATGCAAGGCAAAAAAAAGTAACTAAAACGAAGGAGGTAGAGTGAACGAATATACTAAAAAAAATCAAGTCAGATGTCGATCGAGAAAAGAGAATGGGACGACCCATCGGTCATAGTAATTTTTCGCTAACTAACGGACGCCACATACAAAACAGCGCAAAATAACATAGAAAGCTCCCGTAATACCCAGAAAGGACGAAAATTAAAAACAAGAAATTCCTAATAAAAAACTATCAGGTAAGTAGTAAGTCACAGCTGCAAAATACTGACGCGAATTCTTTACAGACGAATGGAAAAACTGGTAGAAGCCGACCTCGGGGAAGATCAGTTTGAATTCCGTAGAAGTGTTGGGACACGTGAGGCAATACTGACCCTACGACATCTTTGAAGCTAGATTAAGGAAAGGCAAACCTACGTTTCTAGCATTTGTAGAATTAGAGAAAGCTTTTGACAATGTTGACTGGAATACTCTCTTTCAAATTCTGAAGGTGACAGGGGTAAAATACAGGGAGCTATTTACAATTTGTACAGAAAGCAGATGGCAGTTACAAGAGTCGAGGGACATGAAAGGGAAGCAGTGGTTGGGAAGGGAGTGACACAGGGTTGTAGCCTCTCCCCGATGCTATTCAATCTGTATATTGAGCAAGCAGTAAAGGAAACAAAAGAAAAGTTCGGAGTAGGCATTAAAATCCATTCGAGGTTTGCCGATGAGATTGTTATTCTGTCAGAGACAGCAAAGTACTTGGAAGAGCAGTTGAACGGAATGGACAGTGTCTTGAAAGGAGGGTATAAGATGAACATCAACAAAACCAACACGAGGATAATGGAATGCAATGGAATTAAGTCGGGTGATGCTGAGGGAATTATATTAGGAAATGAGACACTTAAAGGAGTAAAGGAGTTTTCCTATTTGGGGAGCAAAATAACTGATGATGGTCGAAGTAGAGAGGATATAAAATGTAGACTGGCAATGGCAAGGAAAGCGTTTCTGAAGAAGAGAAATTTGCTAACATCGAGTATTGATTTAAGTGCTAGGAAGTCGTTTCTGAAAGTATTTGTATGGAGTGTGGCCATGTATGGAAGTGAAATATGTACGATACATAGTTTGGACAAGAAGAGAATAGAAGCTTTCGAAATGTGGTGCTACAGAAGAATGCTGAAAATTAGATGGGTACATCACATAACTAATGAGGAGGTATTGAATAGAATCGGGGAGAAGAGGAGTTTGTGGCACAACTTGACGAGAAGAAGGGTTCGGTTGGTAGGACATGTTCTAAGGCATCAAGGGATCACCAGTTTAGCAGTGGAGGGCAGCGTGGAGGGTAAAAATCGTAGAGGGAGACCAAGAGAGGAAACAGATTCAGAAACATGTAGGCTGCAGTACGTACTGGGAGATGAAGAAGCTTGCACAGGATAGAGTAGCATGGAGAGCTGCATCAAACCAGTCTCAGGACTAAAGACCACAACAACAACAACATCATCAGGTAGGTAAAATAGTACTAAACTACACTGACCATGAGTTCCAGTATCTGGCGAGCTAACAGGTCGCCATACACCGAAAAAGTGATCATAAACCGACCGTATAGGATTATCTAAGGGATTATGTAAAATGAAGCAGGTCACAAGAAAACAAAGTTTTACTGTAGTACCACAGAATGTGTGACTTTACTGTCGGAGCCACAAGCGCGCCTCTGCTAGCAGCGCTTCGTCACTATCAAAGTGAAGTCCTCGAAGGTGCTCGAGGGACTGTCTGATCCAGCTGTCACAAACCATCAGCCCAGACCTCACAGCGGGCTCCATGACGTGGAAAACTTGGAATCAATTCGTTGACGAGAAACAAGCCGAATATCTTGCACGAACCTGAGTACCGGCACATGTATTCCACTGTCAGGAATATCAGAACGATTTTCGCTTATGACTTTCGACTCGGTCGTCTCCGGATCAGGGCGCGTTTGTAATGTCAACAGTCCTCAAACGGCCGGTACATCAATCAACGTGCGAGGGGCTCTTCAGGAGGGCTCAGTCGAAAAGGAGATACGGTGCAGGGCCGTGCGAACAGCAGCTGTTGACGGGGCGTGAAAGAACAAAACGGCCGGTGCCTCGAGGGAAAGTGCGTACAGCGGCGGCGGCGGCGAGGCCGTAAATTCACAGTCGTGCTTTACGGATTGCGAAGTGCCGGAACAATCGCAGCTGCGGGGGCGATGATTGTTCCGGGGTGTTGGGCGGCTCTCGACAGGAGATGCAGTTTGGCGCCGGCTCCGAGCACCGTAAGATGAAAACCGGTTAACAGAATAAAAGTAGTGCTGTATAACAAAAGGAAACTAGCGCATTTCATTTATTCTAATGCTGCTCTACCAAGAACCGACGGAAGCGTCAGTTAACATACCAAATTGTACTGATGCCCACATGTCGCTGTAAACCTAAAAGTAACAACACTTACTGATTTGCCATCCAAATACTAATCACTTACCGTTCGTAAGAGATCAAGACTGTAGCAACGTTGTCAAACGGGCCATAGCTGAATACATGATTTTGAATACCTGGGCTAACAATCAATCTAGACATCCTTGTGTTCCAGATGATATGCCGTATTAATATGGGCTTATGGCTGATTTCGTTTAACAGACGCAGGTAATACATAATGTAACAAAGTCATTTTCAATTGACATACGCAATCTAAACCACTGAAAGAGCGCTAATTTCAATATAGTCTCAGTTAACCTAAAATGTACGAGGGTTTCCTATCAGCTCAGAATGTGGCATACAAGCCGCACTAATTTTATTGTTGGCACTCCTGATTGCCGCCTGCGAGAGACGGGGCAAGTCAGCGTCTCCAGACTGGGTTTACGCACATTTGGGGAAAAATAATTTTTGTGGAAAGGAAAACCTTGGAAACATTTTTGAGGAATAAAATTTCGGTACCAGAGAAATTGGAGGCGTATTTTACCCGCTAGTCTTACTACTTACGCCATCTCTGATATTTTAGCTGAAGCACTATGTACTGTTTTCTAAATATTCACTAGATGTCGCTCTCTCTTCAAATCAATTGATACTCCTTCCCTTCGTGGAAGGATCAATGCCGAGATACTTCTCCCAGATATGTTGCATGCCCAGGTTCGACCGTTTGGGATGCCTGTCGACTTGCGTTGTCGTGTCCAGTTCCTATGAGACGCCATATTGGACTTTGCCGTTTTAGTAGAAGCTTGTACTGAAGGGCTGCAAGGTCGCCGACTAAGAGCCTTCAGGATGAGTGAGTAGGAAACAGAGGCACGGATATCGTGTGGTCACACCAGCATAGTGGACGGAGCTGGAGAGTTGCGAAGAGACAGACGTGCGGTGCTTATGGTGAAGCAAAAGAACACTGAAAATGGTGTGATGAAAACAAAGGTGGTTCTCCGAGCAGGTCTCTTTTATTTTTATGATTTTATATTTACAAATTAAAAATTTTAATTTATGTACTATAATTTTTTGATGTGTACGGTAATTTTACAGCCCAGAACATGATTTCATCTCTTCAAGTTGCCAACAGTATATTAAATAATAGTTTAAACAAATAGATAGGTTTGAGATGTTTGGGGAAAAGTTGTCAAATGTTATTATTATGGTGAATTTCTTTTCTGGTATGGGGGAATTTCCATAACTCAATGTCGAAATGCTGGAGCAGGCTGAGACATGTAAAGTATCACCCGCTGCAGCAACGCGGTTTTGAAACTTTGCTTTCGTGTCTATAAATCTTCAGCTAAGGCCTATGCAGTGTTGCAGGAGGCCTATGGACAGTCTGTTCCTCTCCTCACCACAGCTCAAAAGTGGTTTAAATTGGTTAGAGAGGGGAGAAAATCAATTCCCAAGAAAGCTGGACCCAGAAAACATCAACACCGCTGACATCATTGTGAGGGAGGATCGACCAATAACCTCACCAACACTTCATGAAATACTGATAATTTCATTCTGTGCCACCCACAAATTGGTGACAGAATGAGACGCATTTGCGCGCAGTTGTTCCAAGTCTGCTGATTCCAGAACGAAAGGACATTCGCGCGCAGGTCTGCATGCAGTTGAACTTAGAGGTAGATCCGGAGTTTCTTTCAGAGGCAATCACTCCTGATGAAACTTCACTACATCATTTTGATCTTGAGAGGAAATAGCAAAGCTCATTGTGGAAATCTTATTCGTCAACAGTCCCCAATCAGGCAAACTTGTTACATCTCCTGGGAAAGTTATCGCCATCTCATTTTTTGATATTCACATCTATCAGCGTGCTGCAACTGAGCATACTTCAGTAATCGGACAATGCTACAACAATGTCCTGAAAACTTAACACGACCGCATCGGGGTGCAAAAGACGACACATTCGTGAAACAGGCTGGATGCCGCGCCATGATAATGCAAGGCCACATACTGCGAATGTTGTTACTGAATACGCTGCAAAAATCAATGTAAAGTGCATCCCTCATAGTCCGGATTTAGCCCCGCGTGGCGTTTTTCTATTCCCTAACCAGAAGAAACAGCTTCGTGGGAGACATTTTCCACCACCAGAAGCAGTAGCGATGGGCTGCGGAGACGATTCTGAAGGACTTTCTTAAAATCGGTTCCAACAAATCTTTGCAGGCTGGCAGAACCGCTTGGGAAAGAGCGTCGCATTCAGATGAGACTGTTCTGAGAAGGACCTTCAAAATTATGAGGAGGAGTGGAGGTATGTTGTCAAAAAGTATTGTGATCTTCATTTATTGAACAGCCCTCGCATGTATGGCTATTGAGAAGCGCTAAAGTGAAAACCCACTGAAGAGGCCACAATACCGCTGAACCGCTTTTGAAAGCAGGCTCTTTTAATTCGTGAACTCCTCTAAAAGCTTGAAATAAAATCATATGGCCCGAAAATAAAAAAGTGAGAAACGGCGGCACGAAAAGCGCTACAAGGTTAGTCTTGGGACAGCGGAAGGTTCCCCACGCTCAACGGGAATTGCCCACCGCGAAGTAGGAAGTCGTGATTGCAGCCGTGAGGGGGGAAAGGGCTCTGATTGGCTGAATTACGGCGCCGGCCCGCCGTGCGGCGAATCCAGCCACGACGCAGACTTTTGGCACGGGGTATTACCGCCACATACGCCAACACCAACTGGGGTTAGAGAACAGCTGTTCAAGGTAGGAGAACATCTGCAAACGCCCAAATAATCGACTTCTATGCTACGTCTTTACATAAAAGTAAAGGAAAAAATAGGTAACAATATCCCCAAGCTACAGCTTAGTTTGTGCATTATGGTGCTTAGCTGTAGTAACTGTGGTTCTATTACAGGTGGGATGCCGTCACCTTCTCCTGGCTGTTTCAACTGGCCTATCTAGCCGAAACAATAGATTAACTTGCAGTCTGAACCGCGGTGAAATATGCCATTTTTAACATACAGTATAGGTTTTCCTAGTTTGGCTTCAGGAAAGGCAAAGGCACCAGAGAGGAAGTTTTGACGTTGCATTTGATAATGGATACGAGGCTTGTAAGAAAATCCAGACACCTTCATATGATTAGTCGACCTGCACAAAGCTTTCGACATTGTAAAATGATGGAAGATGTTCATAATTAAAAAAAAAAGTAAGATGTAAGCTATGGGGAAGGCCGGAAGAGAAAGAAGGAAGTGTGAGACAAAGATGCACACTTTTGCTTCTACTGTTCAGTCTGAAAATCGAAGAAACAATGTCGGAAAAATTTTAAAGACAAGAGCAAAGTGAGGAAGAATAAGAGGACATGGTAAATGGCTATGGTTCAAATGGCTCTGAGCACTATGGGACTTAACACTGAGGTCATCAGTCCCTTGAACTTAGAACTACTTAAACCTAACTAACCTAAGGACAGCACACACATCCATGCCCGAGGCAGAATTCGAACCTGCGACCGTAGCGGACACGCGGTTCCAAACTGAAGCGCTTAGAACCGCACGGCCACACCGGCCGGCGACATGATAAATGAAATCAACAGCCTACTGAGCACATAATATCTATTCATAGTAAAACCGAAAAGAGACGCAAGTAATGAGGGGTAGCAGAATTGAGATAAACGCTAGCGTAACATCATTGGCGATAATTCGATTTTTATCTTACCATGACCAGTTTCGAATTGGCTAGCGACTCATCCTTAGCTGGTACACACTTTTAACGACTCTTTTGCAGCATTGTGAGGGTCGCGTAGCTGTGGCTAGATAGGAAAAAACGAAACAAGTCAACACGGAATGTGGGGAGGCATCAGCACTTATTGGTATTGTAAGTCAAGGCTTCAGATCGATCTTACGATAAAAATAGTTCGTGATACTGCGCCACGTTCACTGCTTACTTGTTTAGTTTTCTCTTACCACAACTACGCGATCTTCACAATGCTAGAAACAAATCATTAGAAGTGGAACTTCCTGGCAGGTTAAAACTATGTGCCGGACCGAGAATCGAATTCGGGACCTTTGCCATTGGTGGGCGAGTGCTCTACCGACTGAGCTACAAGCACGACTCACACTGAGCTACAAGCACGACTCACGACCCGTCCTCATAACTTTAATTCCGCCAGTACCTCGTCTCCTACCTTTCAAATTACACACAAGCTCTCCTGCGGTAGAGTTCCAGTCTCGGTCCGGCACACAGTTTCAATCTGCCAGAAGTTTCATATCAGCGCACACTCCGATGCAGAGCTATAATACCATTCTGGAAACATCCTCCAGGCTGTGGCTATGCCATGTCTCCGCAATATCCTTTCTTTCAGGAGTGCTAGTTCTGCAAGGTTCGCAGGAGAGGTTCTGTAAAGTTTGGAAGGTAGGAGACGAGGTACTGGCGGAAGTAAAACTCTTAGGACGGGGCTTGAGTCGTGCTTGGGTAGCTCAGTTGGTAGAGCACTTGTCCGCGAAAGGCAAAGGTCCCGAGTTCGAGTCTCGGTCCGGCACACAGTTTTAATCTGCCAGGAAGTTTCACAGCAGCGCACACTCCGCTGCAGAGTGAAAATCTCATTCTGGAAACATCCCCCAGTCTGTGGCTAAGCTATGTCTCGGCAATATCCTTTCTTTCAGGAGTGCTAGTCTTGCAAGGTTCGCACGAGAGCTTCTGTGAAGTTTGAAAAGTAGGAGACGAGATACTGGCAGAAGTAAGGCTGTGAGGACGGGGCGTGAGTCGTGCTTGGATAGCTCAGATGGTAGAGCACTTGCCCGCGAAAGGCTAAGGTCCCGAGTTCGAGTCTCGGTTCGGCACACAGTTTTAATCTGCCAGGAAGTTTCATTGTGCAAAAAACTGCGCAGTTTCAGTATAGGCCCCCTCGCGATAGGCAAAGGTCCTGAGTTCGAGTCTCGGTCCGTCACACAGCTGTAATCTGCCAGAAAGTTTCATATCAGCGCACACTGCGCTACAGAGTGAAAATTTCATTCTGGAATCATTAGAAGTGGATACCATCTGAAAATGAGTCGCTAGACGATTCGAAATCAGACACGGTATAATAAAACTCGAATCATCACTAATGGCGATTGGTTCAGTTACTTCTGCAAAACTTTAAAATCAAAATTTCTGACCTCGAAATAGACGCAGTAAAGGAATTCCGCTACCCTGGAAGCAAAGTAGCGCGGCACGGACGAAGCAAGACGGGCATAAAAAGCTGACTAGAACAGGCAAAAAGAAATCTGCTGTTATCAAATATTGGCCTTAATTTAAGGAAGAAATTTCTCAGAATGTGTGTTTCGAGCACGGAATTGCATCGGGATGAACCCTGAGCTATGTGAAACCGGAAATGAAGGGAACCGAAACGTTTGACGTGTGATGTTGTACCCTCTACAGTTTCCCTCAACATTCTTGTATAACACGAGATTAGAACTTGCGAAACAAATAATGCAGGACTTTCGGCGCAAGTGTTAGACTGATAGATTCAAAAAGGAGGGGGATTCGTGGCCCGCCGCATCATCCAGCATGAAGACATGGACACGGAGAAGGGCGTGGGGGAAACGCAGGAGTTTCGTATTTATATCAAAATGCCATACGTATTTAGCAGTTGCGAAGCTTTGTTGGGACTATTTCTCAGGAGTGTAGATTTGTGCTATAGTGAAACGTGGACGATAGACTGTGCGGAAGAGAGAACGGAAGCTACTGAAATGAGGTGCTACTTGACAACTCTGAGTGTTCGATCGGTAGGCCGAATAACTAATACAGAGAACTGAATCGAATTGGGCGGGGGGGTAAATTTATGGCAAAAAAAAAATGGTTCAAATGGCTCTGAGCACTATGGGACTTAACATCTGTGGTCATCAGTCCCCTAGAACTCAGAACTACTCAAACCTAAGGACATCACACACATACATGCCTGAGGCAGGATTCGAATCTGCGACCGTAGCGGTCACGCGGTTCCAGACTGAAGCGCTTAGAACCGCACGGCCTCACCGGCCGGCTAAATTTATGGCACAACTTGACTAAAAGGAGGGATCGGCTGGTAGGATTCATTTTGCGACATCAGCGAATAGTTAGTTTGGTAATGGAAGGAAGTGTGTGGGTAAATGAGGGATGCCAGGGCGCGAGTACAGCGAGCGGGCTGTAGTTAGGAGGCTTAAGCTGTCGTCACACGGGACGAGTTAGCTAACGCTGACGTGGCGCTCTGCGAGTTTTGTGGCGCCTCTTCCTGCTGGTTCACGTTAACGAGCCATTTCGTCGCGTGAAACGCACAATAAGTTCCGCCGATGTTTCCACAACATGCCACGTAAAGTACATTCAATAAGAAGCAAGAAAGATCTCTGCGTCACAAGTAGGATTCTACTGCATCTGTTACAACTGACACCCGAAGAATGTGTGCTGTTTCTGTGTACCAGCGTACTGAATCTCTCGAGAACCAGTCGTTACTGGTACCAAGTGCTGTCGTAAAATGGCGGGAATTGCCGAACTCGTGGTTACAGAATTTTCGTATTTTGTTATTTCCGCCTTATTAGTCGTGTTATGGAATGTACGCTGTTTTAAGAATTTTCGTATTTTGTTATTTCCGCCTTATTAGTCGTGTTATGGAATGTACGCTGTTTTAAGGCCAGTGGTACACTGAAAATTCACTAAACAAGTGCCGTTTCCGGTAGCGTTTGTTACAATTAAATGACAATAGTACACCAAGGGACTTTTGCACTTTTATAGTTTTAAGTAATGACAGTATTTGGAATAAATGTAGTCGCTGGAATATGGTTAGATGTGGGAATGAAGAGGAAACGTCTTTAAGAGTGAGCCGAACGACGTGAAATAATAATCACGAATTTATAATACGTCCTTGTACACAGATTTCCATTTGTCCAAAAACGAGTTTTGCATTCGGAATGTTTGTCCCTGCTTGTACGACAGGCGGAGATCGGGGACTGGCAGTAGGGCTGAATAACTGGACAAACGTTTTCGGTTTCAGTAAGCGCGTTAGGCTGTAGTAGCAGCAGCAGATAAGTCGCAATTCAAAACGACAATGACAAACGCGGTTGTCGTTTCGGAAGGTATACTCGTTTAAAAAAGTCAGCTTGTAGCACGGGCAGAGATAATGGACTATCGCAGTTGTCACGGTTATTATCTACGACAATTCTGCATAAAACAAATAAAATGGTTCAATATAAAAATGAAAACAATCAATTATTGATAAAATTACTTAATCGGGTAGATAAAAAAAACCTACTCACCAAGCGGCGGCCGGCCGCTGTGGCCGAGCGGTTCTAAGCGCTTCAGTCCGGAACCGCGCTGCTGCTACGGTCGCAATTTCGAGTCCTGCCTCGGTCATGGATGTGTGTGATGTCCTTAGGTTAGTTAGGTTTAAATAGTTCTAAGTCTAGGCTACTGATGACGTCAGATGTTAAGTCCCATAGTGCTTAGAGCCATTTGAACCATTTTTGAGGTGCGCGGGATTAGCCGAGCGGTCTGAGACGCTGCAGTCATGGACTGTGCGGCTGGTCTCAGCGGAGGTTCAAGTCCTCCGCCGGGCATGGGTGTGTGTGTTTGTCCTTAGGATAATTTAGGTTAAGTAGTGTGTAAGCTTAGCGACTGATGACCTTAGCTGTTAAGTCCCATAAGATTTCACACACATTTGAACATCTTGAACCATTTTTGAACCAAGCGGCGGCAAAACACATACATAAAAGACGGTTGTAATTGGCAGAATGGTTGAAAGGGAAGGAAGAGGGTTGAAGGACAAGGAGTGGTGAGGTCTAGGAAAAGGGATAGATTTCAGGAAAGTCACCCTGAGCCGCGGGTTAGTGGAGACTTACCGTACAGAATGAGAAGGAAAATATTTATAATAAGATAATATATTTATAATATATTTATAATAAGATAATATGAAAAGGAAGTCTTTTATTCGCGATTAATAAGTTACCTGTATAAAATATAAGTTCAGTCGAGCATCCATGATGCCCTTGTGCCTACAATAGTTTGAAGTCTCTTTAACGTTAAAATTTTCGAAAAAAGTAGGTTTTAGCTCAAAATTGTTATGCAACGTCAGAAGCTGGTTAAAAAACCTTTCTAACGATACATCATTCATTGCTGTACGATTAGTAACAAAAAGTGATGTTGAGTTTTGAGAAACAGTGTGCATGATCAGCCATTAAATTCTTCAGAAGAAAATACAAGATCATTGCTACACAACTTCAGCGTGAGGCAGTTGTTAGGGGAGCCACGCTAGAAATCGTGGGTAGTGGGCTCGCGTACTGCGGTATCCAGCCCTTTTTTTCACCTTCGCCTTTTTTTAAAAAGATGTGTGACGTTCTTATTAAATTAAGAGAAATAATTTCTGCAATTTCTGACGTTATGTAAATATTACGGAAGTAATATGTAAGTAAGTGTGTAAATATAAGTAAGTATGTAAATATAAGTGTGCTGTCTGTCCGGAGTAAGGTTGTTCAATTTTGTGAAGCTTTATAAGCTGATGTCCTTATTAACTGGACATTTGCCTTCCTTTTTCTTCTTATTACATCTTCATAGATATTGAACTTTTAATTAATGTATACTACAGAGAGATAATTCCGATCCCAAAGAAAGCAGGTGTTGACAGATGTGAAAATTAACGAACTATCAGTTTAATAAGTCACAGCTGCAAAATACTAACGCGAATTCTTTACAGACGAATGGAAAAACTCGTAGATGCCAACCTCATGGAAGATCAGTTTGGATTCCGTAGAAATATTGGAACACGTGAGGCAATACTGACCCTACGACTTATCTTAGAAGAAAGGTTAAGGAAAGGCAAACCTATGTTTCTAGCATTTGTAGACTTAGAGAAAGCTTTTGACAATGTTGACTGAAATACTCCCTTTCAAATTCTGAAAGTAGCAGGGGCAAAATACAGGGAGCGAAAGGCTATTTACAATTTGTACAGAAACCAGATGGCAGTTACAAGAGTCGAGGGGCAGGAAAGGGAAGCAGTGGTTGGGAAGGAAGTGAGACAGGTTTGTAGCCTCTCCCCGATGTTATTCAATATGTATATTGAGCAAGCAGTGAAGGAAACAAAAGAAAAATTCGGAGTAGGTATTAAAACCCATGGAGAAGAAATAAAAACTTTGAGGTTCGCCGATGACATTGCAATTCTGTCAGAGGCGGCAAAGGACTTGGAAGAGCAGTTGAATGGAATGGACAGTGTCTTGAAAGGAGGGTATAAGATGAACAGCAATAAATGCAAAACGAGGATAATGGATTGTAGTCGAATTAAGTCGGGTGATGCTGAGGGAATTAGATTAGGAAATGAGACACTTAAAGTAGTAAAGGAGTTTTGCTATTTGGGGAGCAAAATAACTGATGGTGGTCGAAGTAGAGAGGATATAAAATGTAGACTGGCAATAGCAAGGAAAGCGTTTCTGAAGAAGAGAAATTTGTTAACATCGAGCATAGATTTAAGTGTCAGGAAGCCGTTTCTGAAAGTATTTGTATGGAGTGTAGCCACGTATGGAAGTGAAACATGGACGATAAATAGTTTGGACAAGAAGAGAATAGAAGCTTTCGGAATGTGATGCTACAGAAGAATGCTGAAGATTAGATGGGTAGATCACGTAACTAATGAGGAGGTATTGAATGGAATTGGGGAGAAGAGGGTTGTGTGGCACAACTTGAGTAGAAGAAGGGATAGGTTGGTAGGAGATGTTCTGAGGCATCAATGGATCACCAATTTAGTATTGGAGGGCAGCGTAGAGGGTAGAAATCGTAGAGGGAGACCAAGAGATGAATACACTAAGCAGAAGGATGCAGGTTGCAGTAGGTACTGGGAGATGAAGAAGCTCGTACAGGATAGAGTAGCATGGAGAGCTGCATCAAACCAGTGTTAGGACTGAAGACCACAACAACAACAACAACAACAGAGAGAAGGAGATGACTAGCATAGAGACAAAGGAGGAAATGTGCGTTTGATAGAATGAACGTAGGAATTCTACGCCCGTCCATTTCTGTGAAAAAACTGTTCGGTTTGCGAGCCGAATACAGCCGACTAGTGCCGCTGGAGAGCGCAAAATCACGTTGAACATCTTGTGGCTGGATTTCTCGTCACCGTCCACGTCAACGTTAGCTGCCTCGTCCCGTGTGACGACGGCCTTACGAGTACAGACCAGCGTGAAGTAGTCTCACATTACGGTCGGTACAATCGTGTCTCGGTAAATAAGGAGCAGTGATTGTGCCGGCTAGGTTTGAGTGCGGAGGCAGAATTTGCCGGCTCGCTAGAGGCCGCTAGCGTGGGACTGCAGACGGACGTCCCTGGAGAACATCTGGCGGAGCTGCTGGCTGTTCGCAGGCGCTGCCGTTTTTGCGGCGTGGCGTGGCTCGCACACAGTATACGTCCGGCAGCGGCCACGCCTGTGCTGTGACGCGGCCCCGACTTCTGCAGAGCTCGGCCACTCCTCTGCTCCGGTCACGCCGGCAGCTAATTGCTCTGCCAGCAGCATCTGCCGCTACACACTTACTGCTAAACCACCGTGTGGTGCGCGGCGCAAGGTACGTTGTACCACCGCTACTCACTGCGTTTCCTTTTCCAGTTGCAATTGGAGTAGGACAAAACGACACTCTGTATCGTGGGCTTACTGCAAAACCCCGTTAACTCCAATTTTTGAAATTTTCGAGTTATGCACACAGACGGTATCAGAAAACGAATGTCTTTCGTCTGGAGAAACCAGTTAAGAGCATTTATCACTCTAAGGAGTTAGAGATATGCCAAGATTCCACTAAATAAAAAAATGGCTCAAATGGCTCTGAGCACTATGGGACTTAACTTCTGACCTCATCAGTCCCCTAGAACTTAGAACTCTTAAACCTAACTAACCTAAAGACATCACAAACATCCATGCCCGAGGCAGGATTCGAACCTGTGACCGTAGCGGTCGCGCGGTTCTAGACTGTAGCGCCCAGAACCGTTCGGCCATCAACTAAGTACATAAGTGATTGTTTTGTACAGCAAAAATCATTCAGGTGCACTTGAATGATTTTTCCAGTAATTTTATAAGTCGACCCATGCAAGCTTGTATTTCTTACATCAGCTTCGTTTAGCAGACTGTGGTAAATCTGTGTATCGTATTTCCAACAGCCAACAACAATGCACGTGATTCCACATAGGCTGTAATAATATCATTATACTACAATACGTGAACAGCATTATTGTCGATTATTTCAGTTTGCTTGAATAAGACCCTATTTTCGCAATAACTGCTGTTAGTTCAGAGAGTGCGGTAGCATTCTGCTGTTTGCCGAGAGTGTGTTTCATTCTAAAATGTATTCAGGAAGTGCCCCGACTGTATCATTGACCAAGAAAACGATACTCGCAGCGGATGGTATTGGAGGTAAGCAATAGAATAATACAATACTGTAAACATGAACTGAACTGTTACAGTATACTGACACTTTTAAAATTAATAAATACATTTTATTTTATATTTTTATTTTAGGGTAATGAATGTGTATCTCCAAGTGTGACAACTGGAAGCAGAGTTCATGATGCACGCAGAGAATTCAATGACGTCTTCGTAGAGTGAATTGGGGAAGGTAAACCGAAGCACTAACTGTATCAGGTGAGTTCACAGGGGAATCACTTAAGTGAAAGTGTCAATCAAAGTGCAGAGGCCGTTGATTTTGACTCAGATTGCTCCATCAAGAATCCTAACTACGAACCAGATTCGAGTGATACAGATATTACGGTTCCCTGAGCAAAGAAATCAGCTCTGTAAAGGAGCCTACTAGTGGTAAACGACCAAGATGGAAGAAAAGTGATCCCAAAAATTGGAAGAAGAATGTAATTAAGAAGCGTAAAATTGAAAACAAAAAGCCAAAGCCAGTTAACTGTCAAAGATGTAGATAAGTGCAACAAAAATTTCTCTGATGAAATTAGTTACTCTATTTGTAGAAGCTTCTGGGACTGTGATTATACAAGGCGAAAGGATTTTATTCTTTGCAACACACTGAGTTTAACTCCAGCACGGAGACGAATACTGAACATACGTAAAGATTCTAAGGTATACTACTTGAACAAAGACAATAAAAAAGTCAGAGTATGAAAGAAATTCTTTATTAAAACTCTTTGCGTTTCGGCTGATGTAACAGCTGTAAGAATCAGCATGGGTTTCGATAAAGACGGTCGTGTGAAACCCAGCTCGCGCTATTCGTCCACGAGACTCAGAGGGCCATAGACACGGGTTCACAGGTAGATGCCGTGTTTCTTGACTTCCGCAAGGTGTTACATACAGTTCCCCACAGTCGTTTAATGAACAAAGTAAGAGCATATGGACTATCAGACCAATTGTGTGATTGGATTGAGGAGTTCCTTGATAACAGAACGCAGCATGTCATTCTCAATGGAGAGAAGTCTTCCGAAGTAAGAGTGATTTCAGGTGGGCCGCAGGGGAGTGTCATAGGACCGTTGCTATTCACAATATACATAAATGACCTGGTGGATGACATCGGAAGTTCACTGAGGCTTTTTGCAGATGATGCTGTGATGTACCGAGAGGTTGTAACAATGGAAAATTGTACTGAAATGCAGGAGGATCTGCAGCGAATTGACGCATGGTGCAGGGAATGGCAATTGAACCTCAATGTAGACAAATGTAATGTGCTGCGAATACATAGAAAGATCATTTAGCTACATTATCATTTAGCTACAAAATAGCAGGTCAGCAACTGGAAGCAGTTAATTCCATAAATTATCTGGGAGCACGCATTAGGAGTGATTTAAAATAGAATGATCATATAAAGTTGATCGTCGGTAAAGCAGATGCCAGACTGAGATTCATTGGAAGAATCCTAAGGAGATGCAATCCGAAAACAAAGGAAGTAGGTTACAGTACGCTTGTTCGCCCACGGCTTGGATACTGCTCAGCAGTGTGGGATCCGTACCAGATAGGGTTGATAGAAGAGATAGAGAAGATCCGACGGAGAGCAGCGCGCTTTGTTACAGGATCATTTAGTAATCGCGAAAGCGTTACGGAGATGATAGATAAACTCCAGTGGAAGACTCTGCAGGAGAGGCGCTCAGTAGCTCGGTACGGGCTTTTGTTGAAGTTTCGAGAACATACCTTCACCTAGAAGTCAAGCAGTATATTGCTCCCTCCTACATATATCTCGCGATGAGACCATGAGGATAAAATCAGAGAGATTAGAGCCCACACAGAAGCATACCGACAATCCTTCTTTCCACGAACAATACGAGACTGGAATAGAAGGGAGAACCAATAGAGGTACTCAAAGTACCCTCCGACACACACCGTCAGGTGGCTTGCGGAGTATGGATGTAGATGTAAGGGAAAAGGCGAGAGTGGACTGTTCGTAGGAAGTGATAAGAGAGACAAAGGAATTCCTCATTTATAATGTTACTTAAAATACGTCTAGATTGCAATTTTTTTTTATTATTCATATGACCGGTTTCGGTTCATTCAGAACCATCTTCAGATCTGATACTTCAGTTACAGGAGCAACCCGTCCAAATCCAGCAACTTTCACATGCTACGTCATATGTGAAAGTTGCTGGATTTGGACGGGTTACTCCTGTAACTGAAGTATCAGATCTGAAGATGCTTCTGAATGAACCGAAACCGGTCATATGAATAATAATAAAAAAATTTGCAATCAAGACGGATTTTAAGTAACATTATAAATTCACTGATTGCGGTTATCCCATAAGACATTGTGTCTGTTTTTGCAAAATTCCTCATTTCGCACTGTACTCCGTTCATCATAAGAATAAAAATGATGTAAACATTACACCACATATTCTCGAATGTCATTAGATTTCGTTTCAATTGGAGCAGAAGCCGTGACCAGTACAGTCAAGTACGATCATAAGGATGCGTTTTATGCTGCGTTACACGCACATGGACTGAGCGACACTGCGGGACAACAGCTTTACCGGCGTATTAAACTCGGACGGCACTGGCCAGCGAGCTGATCCAACTAACCTGCAATGATGCGAGCAGTTGCAGTTCAGGCGTAAAAAGAGACGGACAAAGGAGCGATATAGCTTCGAATGTCATTTAATTCTTAAAGGGAATGAAATAATATTCGGAAAAATTCCAGATCTTCCGCACGCTTCTTATGTGACCAGACGAGAAGAATAAAATGCTCTCGCTCTCACCTCACGCAGTTATCTAATTACAAACAAGAGGCCTGCCGCTGTGACCGAGCGGTTCTAGGCGCTTCAGTCTACGACCGCTAGGGTCGCAGGTTCGAATCCTGCCTCGGGCATGGATGTGTGTGATGTTCTTAGGCTAGTTAGGTTTAAGTCGTTCTAAGTTCTAGGGGACTGATGACCATAGATGTTAAGTCCCATAGTGCTCAGAGCCATTTGAACCATTTTTTTCTATTCTCTTCTTGTCCAAACTATTTACCGTCCATGTTCCACTTCCATACATGGCTACACTCCATAGAAATACTTTCAGAAACGACTTCCTGACACTTAAATCCATACTCGATGTTAACAAATTTCTCTTCTTCAGAAACGCTTTCCTTGCCAATGCCAGTCTACATTTTATATCCTCTCTACTTCGACCATAATCAGTTATTTTGCTCCACAAATAGCAAAACTCCTTTACCACTTTGTCTTATTTCCTAATCTAATTCCCTCAGAATCAAACGACTTAATTCGACTACATTCCATTATCATCGTATTGCTTTTGTTGATGTTCATCTTATACCCTCCTTTCAATACACTGTCCACTCCGTTCAACTGCTCTTCCAAGTCCTTCGCTGTCTCTGACAGAATTACAACGTCATCGGCGAACCTCAAAGTTTTTATTTCTTCTCCATGGAGAAGGAATTAAAATCCATGGAGAAGAAGTAAAAATTTTGAGGTTTTCCGACGACACTGTAATTCTTTCAGAGTCAGCAAAGGACCTGGAAGAGCAGTTGAATGGAATGGACAGTGTCTTGAAAGGAGGATATGAGATCAACGCTAACAAAAGCAAAACTCGAATTAAATCAGCTGATGCTGAGGGAATTAGATTAGGAAATGTGACACTTACAGTAGAAGATGAGCAAAATAAATGATGATGGCCGAAGTAGAGAGGATATAACATGTAGACTGGCCATGGAAAGGAAAGCGCTCCTGAAGAAGAGAACTTTGTTAACATCGAGTATTGATTTAAGTGTTAGGAAGCCACTTCTGAAAGTATCTGTATGCAGCATAGCTATATATGGAAATGAGACATGGACGATAAATAGTTTAGACAAGAAGAAAATAGAAGCTTTCTAAACGTGGTACTGCAGAAGAGTAGATCACGTAACTAATGAGGAAGTACTGAATAGAAATGGGGAGAAATTTGTGGCACAAGTTGACTAGAAGATGGGGTCGGTTCGTAGGACACATTCTGAGGGATCAAGGGATCACCAATTTAGTGCTGGAGGGAACCGCGGAGGGTAAAAATCGTAGAGGGAGACCAAGAGATGAATACACTAAGCAGATTCAGAAGGATGTAGGCTGCAGTAGTTACTCGGAGATGAAGAGGCTTGAACAGGATAGCGTAGCATGGACAGCTGCGTCAAACCAGTCTCTGTACTGAAGGCAACAACAACGCAGTGCGATCAGTTCGTTCCAAGGGGAATAACTGTAAACGCCGAATTTTACAAGGCGGTAGCGCAACTTTTGCGAAACGATATACGAACAAAGAGACGAGAAAAATGGGCCAGCGGCGCCCTCCTTCATCACGACAACGCGCCGTGTAGCACCTCGCTTTTGATCCGCGAGTTTTTGGCCAGAAAAACTGTTCCTGCTTGTTTACTGCCGCCTTACTCATCAGATTTAGCACAATGCGACTTCTGATTCTTTCCGAAAATTAAAACCGTGCTTAAAGGAAAACGTATTGACACGATTGCTGATACTCACAGTTCCTCGACAGAGCTGTTGTTGTTGTGGTCTTCAGTCCTGAGACTGGCTTGATGCATCTCTCCATGCTACTCCATCCTGTGCAAGCTTCTTCATCTCCCAGTACCTACTGCAGCCTACATCCTTCTGGATCTGTTTAGTGTATTCATCTCTTGGTCTCCCTCTACGATTTTTACCATCCACGCTGCCCTCCAATGCTAAATTTGTGATCCCTTGATGTCTCAGAACATTCCTACCAACCGATCCATTCTTCTTGTCAAGTTGCGTCACAAACTCCACTTCTCCCCAATTCTGTTCAATACCTCCTCATTAGTTATGTGATCTACCCATCTAATCTTCAGCATTCTTCTGTAGCACCACATTTCGAAAGCTTCTATTCTCTTCTTGTCCAAACTATTTATCGTCCATGTTTCACTTCCATACATGTCTACACTCCATACAAATACTTTCAGAAACGACTTCCTGGCACTTAAATCTATACTCGATGTTAACAAATTTTTCTTCTTCAGAAACGCTTTCCTTGCCATTGCCAGTCTACATTTTATATCCTCTCTACTTCGACCATCATCAGTTATTTTGCTCCCAAAATAGAAAAACTCCTTTACTACTTTAAGTGTCTCATTTCCTAATCTAATTCCCTCAGCATCACCCGACTTAATTCGACTACAATCCATTATCCTCGTTTTGCTTTTGTTGATGTTCATCTTATTTCCTCCTTTCAAGACACTGTCCATTCCGTTCAACTGCTCTTCAATGTCCTTTGCTGTCTCTGACAGATTTACAATGTCATCGGCGAACCTCAAAGTTTTTATTTCTTCTCCATGGACTTTAATACCTACTCCGAATCTTTCTTTTGTTTCCTTCACTGCTTGCTCAATATACAGATTGAATAACATCGGGGAGAGGCTACAACCCTGTCTCACTCCCTTCCCAACCGCTGCTTCTCTTTCATGCCCCTCGACTCTTATAAGTGCCATCTGGTTTCTGTACAAATTGTAAATAGCCTTTCTCTCCCTGTATTTCACCCCTGCCACCTTTAGAATTTGAAAGAGAGTATTTCAGTCAAGATTGTCAAAAGCTTTCTCTAAGTCTACAAATGCTAGAAATATAGGTTTGCCTTTCCTTAATCTATTTTCTAAGATAAGTCGTAGGGTCTGTATTGCCTCACGTGTTCCAACATTTCTGCGGAATCCAAACTGATCTCCCCCGAGGTCGGCTTCTACCAGTTCTTCCAGCTACCGAAAGAAATGGCCGTGGCTCCTCCCAGTTCATTGTACCCCTTTACGTCCAGTATTGTTTCACTACCCGCCATTAGTGGCAAGCTACTGCAACTCGTACAGACTTGAAGGCAGTGCAGAAGAAGTGCAAAGAGTGGGGTAACCTTCACTGAATGCTGCACTAGAGGCAGCAATGCTCCGATAATGGCGGCCTTTTCTTGTAGCGGGTCGCGTGGGAAGCTTCCCAGTCGGACTCTGAGGAAAGGGTACCTGGGAGGAAGCCACGGTCTCTGAAAGCAGTCTGCCAGCTGTGCGTGTGTGTGAGTGGACAGGTGGAGGAGGCGTGGGAGCAACGACCGGAGTGGGAGGAGGAAGGGGGGGGCGATGGACAGGGTTTCGTGTTGTCTTGTAGGAGACCACGCAAAGGAAAAGCACACACGGCCGTTGCTGCAGTAGCTTGCAACCTGAATTCGCAGGTAGTACTAAGGACATACAATGAATCAGCTGATTCCCTAGTCAACGTGAAATGGAAAGCTTACTAGGGATGGAAACTATTAGACACTGGGATCAGTGGTTTGTTGTAAGACGCTCAGCAGACCTCGTAGCTTTTTAGGTTTCCGTATCTCAAAGCCCCGGGAGTAGACAACGTTCCATTAGAACTACTGACAGCCTTGGGAGAGCCAGTCCTGACAAAACTCTACCATCGGGTGAGCAAGATGTATGAGACTGGAGAAATACCTTCAGACTTCAAGAAGAATATAATAATTCCAATCCCAAAGAAAGCAGGTGTTGACAGGTGTGAAAATTACCGAACTATCAGTTTAATAAGTCACGGCTGCAAAATACTAACGCGAATTCTTTACAGACGAATGGAAAAACTGGTAGAAGCCGACCTCGGGGAAGATCAGTTTGGATTCCGTAGAAATATCGGAACACGTGAGGCAATACTGACCCTACGACATCTTAGAAGCTAGATTAAGGAAAGGCAAACCTACGTTTCTAGCATTTGTAGACTTAGAGAAAGCTTTTGACAATGTTGACTGGAATACTCTCTTTCAAATTCTGAAGGTGGCAAGAGTAAAATACAAGGAGCGAAAGGCTATTTACAATTTGTACAGAAACCAGATTGCAGTTATAAGAGTCGAGGCACATGAAAGGGAGGCAGTGGTTGGGAAGGGGGTGAGACAGGGTTGTAGCCTCTCCCCGATGTTATTCAATCTGTATATTGACCAAGCAGTGAAGGAAACAAAAAAAAATTCGGAGTAGGTATTAAAATCCATGGAGAAGAAATAAAAACTTTGAGGTTCGCCGATGACATTGTAATTCTGTCAGAGACAGCAAAAGACTTGGAAGAGCAGTTGAACGGAATGGATAGTGTCTTGAAAGGAGGATATAAGATGAACATCAACAAAAGCAAAACGAGGATAATGGAATGTAGTCGAATTAAGTCGAGGGATGCTGAGGGAATTAGATTACGAGATGAGTCACTTAAAGTAGTAAAGGAGTTTTGCTATTTGGGGAGCAAAATAAATAATGATGGTCGAAGTAGAGAGGATATAAAATGTAGACTGGCAATGGCAAGGAAATCATTTCTGAAGAAGAGAAATTTGTTAACATCGAGTATAGATTTAAATGTGAGGAAGTCGTTTCTGAAAGTATTTATATGGAGAGTAGCCATGTATGGAAGTGAAACATGGACGATAAATATTTTGGCCAAGAAGAGAATAGAATATTTCGAAATGTGGCACTACAGAAGAATGCTGAAGATTAGATGGGTAGATCACATAACTAATGACTAAGTGTTGAATAGGATTGGGGAGAAGAGAAGTTTGTGGCACAGCTTGACTAGAAGAAGGGATCGGTTGGTAGGACATGTTTTGAGGCATCAAGGGATCATCAATTTAGTATTGGAGGGCAGCGTGGAGGGTAAAAATCGTAGAGGGAGACCAACAGACGAATACACTAAGCAGATTCAGAAGGATGTAGGTTGCAGTAGATACTGGGAGATGAAGAGGCTTGCACAGGATAGAATAGCATGGAGAGCTGCATCAAGCCAGTCTCAGGACTGAAGACCACAACAACATCATCTCAGTCGATAAAAACGGAATCCTTATATGATCACTTTGTTGTTTGCCTGTTAAAAACTCTTCTTCTCAGGTACGAGGTAGTCGTATCAAATTGCAATTAAGGCCGCAATCTGTGATATACGGTTCCTCGGTTGTATAAACATTTGAAGCTCGTAAGTCAGTGCAATCAAAAGATAACGGCCATTTATATCGTATGTCATATGATATAAAAACGTATAGGGTACTTCTCGTTGGCCTAGAGTCATGAGGCGGCCGTTGTGGTCGAGCGGTTCTAGGTGCTTCAGTCCGGAACCGCGCTTCTGCTACGGTCGCAGGTTCAAATCCTGCCTCGGGCATGGATATGTCTGATGTCCTTAGGTTAGTTAGGTTTAAGTGGTTTTGAGTCTAGGGGACTGATGACCTCAGATGTTAGGTCCCATAGTGCTTAGAGCCATTTGAACCATTGAGAGCTTTCGTGTTGTTTTTAATTATTTTCCCACTATGGGGACGTTCACACGGCCATTCTCGAATGGCTCGTTCACTGAGGAGTAAATTCTTACTGTCCAGGACCTGAACATCTGGGAGAATCTTCCGACTGTAGTTCATAGAGACTTGGTGATTATGCTGAAAAACGGTGTTATGTACCTGTGTTACTTTGAAGTGTAATGCAGTATTGAATGAAAATCACTCGCCTTGCCATAACAATATTGACTATAATCTATCAGAATTCTCTCGAACAAAAAAGCGTGCCTGTTAGTTGGAAGACAGCACAGGTCTACAAGAAGGGTAGAAAAAGCGATGCATAGAATATCGTCAGTATCACTGACATCGATTTGTTGTCGGGTGTTAGGACACACATTCTGACCTAAAACATAATCAGAGTCTCGAACAGTAAGACCTCCTCTACGCCAAGAAGTATGGATTTCGAAAACATACTACATATGAAACTCAAATGGCACTTTCTTCATTTGACACGATGAAAGCCATGGATGAAGGCAGTGAAAGGATTTGACTCAGTATCACACCCTTGGTTATTATCAAAAGTATGATCATGTGGTATCTTGTGCAGTTTGGGACTGGGTTAAGGACTTTTGGTATGGAGGACGCAGCATGTTATTTTGTATGGAGAGCCATCGTCACATGTAGAATTAACTTAGGGTGTGATCCAGGGTTGTGTGTTGCAATGCATGCTGTTCGTGTTGTATATCAATGACTTTGTGGACAATATTAATGGTAACCTCAGACTTTTTGCAGATGATGCAGTTAGCTCCAACGGAATAGAGTCTGAATAAGATGCAAAAATATTTAGACAGACCTTGATCAGATTTCAATGTGGTGCGATGATTGGCAGCTTGCTTTAAATGTTCAAAAATGTAAAGCTGCGCACTTCACACAACGAAAAAACGTAGTACCGTATGAATATAATATTTGAGACTCACAGCCGGAATCTTAAAACTCGTAGAAATACCTAGGTTTAACATTTAGCAGGGACATGCAATGGAACAATCCCAAGGCTCAGTGCTGCGTAAAGTAGACTTCGTTTTACTGGTACAATACTTACGAAAAGCAATCAGAAGGGCAGCACGAATGGTCAGAGGTTTATTTGGCTTGAGAGAGAGTGTCACTGAGCAGTTGAAAGAACTGAGCTGGCAGGCACTTCAAGCTAGACGGAAACTATCCTGAGAAAGTCTACTAACAAAGTTTCAAGAACCTGCTTTAAATGATGGCTCTAGGAATACACTGTAACGCCCACTACACTTCGCTACCTTAGGGATCGTGAGGAGAAGAGCAGAATAATTACAGCATGCATGGAGGCATTGAAATAACCATTTTACCCGCACTCCATACGGGAAAAAGCCTTGGTAACTGGTGCAGTGCGGCGTACCCCCTGCCGCGCTTTTCACAATGTTTCACGGAGTATACATGTAGATGTGGATAATGTGTAACTTACTTTTTGAAGCTGGCTCGTATTTTCGGTGAAAAAAGGAGAGAGAGAGAGAGAGAGAGAGAGAGAGAGAGAGAGAGAGAGAGAGAGAGAGAGAGTGAGGGAGGGCGGGAGGAAGGAGGGAGGAAGCTGAGTCAGTAAGAGTATCACCCACAAAAGGCAAGGTTCCGGATTAGACTCCGTGTTTAATAACACATTTTGAGCCCGCCAGCGAGTTTGAATCTTGCTACTACCTCGCCGTCGCAGGCCCTTTGCCGCCACGCACGGCAGCAGGTTTCGTCGCGAACAAGCGCGGCTCTGTCGCGTGACGCTCGCGCCCTCCCGTCGAGGCTGCGTCACCCCAACACCGACTCAAAGGAAGGCCTCGGCGCTTGTTGGTGACGTCACATCAGCTAGCCACGGCGAACGCCAGGTCTGTTGCAGGCAGAAATCGCCTGGGTGTGCTTATCACTATAAATCTCTTATTTTTGGACAAAATGTTTGCTATTGTTTTGGATTCTGCAGTTTTATTGAGATGAAAGATTTTCTTACTATCGTAAAGCTACAAATGAAGATCATAGTTCTCTATTACTGAATCCTGTCAAAACAAACGTAGATCAATATGAGAAGACGCTTTGCCCCATTGCAAGCTTCGGAAATTTTACATTCAAGTAACTATATTTACTGGATCCATTTTGTTATCGAAACTTACCCCAACCCCATTTCAATGAACTCGTTTGTTTTATTTATTTATTTTCGTTTGACATCGTCACTGGAAATGTGAACTAATTTACATCTGTAAATGTCCAACTGTTGCCAGTCATTAGATTACAGTCGTTTTCAACGAAAGGAATTCTAAACAGGAAACAAAATAGCTTCATACATCGAAAATACTGCTGAGCTTAAACTTCTTAAAACATGCACATTAGAAAAGATAAATATTCTCCTCTTGCAACTGAAAAGAGAAACTTTATAAGATAAAAAAATTTTATTTGATAAAACAAGTATCTCTCTTTTGACTCTTGTTCTGTCCCCCACCCCCTCCCCCAGCGTGTACAATCGCAAGATATTTCATTAACATTCAGTACTCCTCACCCCATAGTCAACCAAGATACCTAAAGAAGACCACCAGTATGTTCACAGTTTATTGTAAAAGCAACCCAGTTCAAATGTAACTTCCCCCGATTTACAAAGAAGGTAAAGAAGCACGAATTCTGTTGCTGCTGGACCATGAAGTTGTTTTTGTATGTCAATGCTTAAAACAGGTGGAAATTTTTCAGGAGTACACTATTTGTTAAGAAGTGTAATGAATTGCACAATTAATTGCTTGCAGAAATGTCTCAGAACAATGAGTGTTGCTCAACTCCCGCCAATAGTTTCACTTTTTCCTGTGTCAGGGAGGGAGACACCACCGTTGTGAGTATGCCTGCAACAGACCTGGCGCTGGCCGTGCCTAGCTGACGTGACGTCACGAACAAGCGCCGAGGCCTTCCTGTGAGTCCGTGTTGGTCAGCCACGCTGTATGCGACGGTGGTGGCCGGTGACCCGCGCTGCAGGTCGCCTGCCTCCACACAGGTGTGCCGGGCAGGCAGAGGCAGAGACCGCAGGGCACAGCAAGGGGGAGGCGGGACCGGTTCCCGCCGACCTGCCCTGGAAGCTGACGGCGGACGCCGCCTCTGCTCCTGCTGCATACCCGTCGGCACACGGACCGTGCTGCCGAACGTTAACGTTGAGCGCGCCAAGTTCAACGTGCTGCAGAACGCTCAGGAACGATGCGACTTGTGCATACGGTACGTGCGCCCCGACGTTGTAGACGCGATCGCAACGCACTCCAGCGGCAGCTGAGGGATGTTTCTAGTTCGTAAATCACACTGTTTACTTCAACGGGCGCGCGTAGAATTCCCACGTTAGCTCTATTAAAACGCACGTTTCCACCATCGTCCACGATAAGGAAAGTACCGTGTCCAATCAGTAAGGACACAGGCTTATAAAAGTTCCGTTACAAACAGTGCGTTGCTAATTTGGAATACTTCTCCGCATAAGATACACATTTTTTCATCATTCCCACATTTTAGAAGAACGCCAAGGTCAGTCTTACTTGATAACTGTTCCTACCCAGTAGCAGAATCTTTGCAACTCGCGAATTACGAAGCATAAAAGAAAAAGGAGCAAAATATCTTTATACAACTAGCGCAAGTTGTCCTGTAGATTAATCCAATCGAACAGTCACCCCTCAAAAAAAAGTTGTACTTATATTTACATAACATCAAATATCATAGTATATATTTATATTAAACTTATTAAAGTATCAGAACCTAATAAAAACGCCAATGTTAGGAAAAAATATTTGGAAGTGTTCAGACGCGAACCATCGCCTCAAGAAAACACATCCTTTTTTTTTAAATCTCATTTTGTTCGCTTTCGTTCGTTGTATCTGCTCGGGGCGGACGTCGTAAGACACCCGTGTAAGTTCGTTGTTGATCGATTGACTCAGTTTTTTTTTTTTTTATGACAGAGGGCTGCTAACCCTCTGACCGAACACGCTGAGCTACCGTGCCGGCTATCCATTACGCTAAATCAACACATATTTTGTATATAATCATATTATGTTACCGCTTGCTGAAAGCCGTAATCGTAGATATGTTACTAATTGAAATTTAATTATAACAAATTGTACCAAGAACAATACGTTTTGGGTGGATCTTCAGTGTGTCGCTGCCTTCAAATAGCCTACCCTCATAATACGCAAGTTACAATAATTCTTTTGCCACGAATATGATGTTTCTCATTATTTTATTGGAACGAATCACGCAGTTAGCAACGGGTTTGCCAGTGATTCTCAATTTTCTGGTGCTCAGAAACGGCATATATACATGTAGGCTTGAAATGAATGGCAACATGGCACCTCAGAACTCTGTACTGAAGGGAGACGGCGTGCTTGTGACGTAGGTGGCGGTGTACCATCTCATTGGTCAATGCTCAGACGCACGCTCAGAATATCTGACATGCCAGATATTGCTCTGCACGTTCGGAAAGACTCCCGAGCGTGCTATTCCACGCTATGACGTCAGAAACTCGGCATGCTCAACGCTCAACGTTCGGATGCACGGTCCGTGTGCCGACGGCATAGTATCTACGAGACAGTGTGCGATTTGAGTTTTTACCGGTGGGGGGGATGTCTTAGGGGGTTAGTATAATTATATATGTTACTGGCTTGGACCGTGGCGTTACCCAGGGTTAAACAGTTAAACTGTTTCACTGCGGAAAATCGTAACACGGTCCCTGACTTCAGCCGTCGCACGGACGCCAAAATGGAAAATATTGAAATAAACGATATCGGAATTGAAAAACAACTGCTATCACTTAGTAGCGGAAAAGCATCCGGACCAGACGAGATACCCTTAAGATTCTACAGTGATTATGCTAAAGAACTTGCCCCCTTTCTATCAGCAATTTATCGTAGATCGCTGGAAGAACGTAAAGTACCTAGCGACTGGAAGAAAGCGCAGGTCGTTCCCATTTTCAAGAAGGGTCATAAATCAGATGCGAATAATTATAGGCCTATTTCGCTTACGTCAATCTGTTGTAGAAGAATGGAACATGTTTTGTGTTCTCGTATTATGACGTTCTTAGATAATACAAATCTCCTTCATCATAACCAACATGGATTCCGCAAACAGAGATCATGTGAAACTCAGCTCGCCCTATTTGCCCAAGAAATTCACAGTGCCGTAGACACTGGCGAGCAGATTGATGCCGTATTCCTGGACTTCAGGAAGGCATTTGATACGGTTCCGCACTTACGTTTAGTGAAAAAAATACGAGCTTACGGAATATCGGACCAGGTTTGTGATTGGATTCAGGATTTCCTAGAAGAAAGAACACAACATGTCATTCTTAACGGTTCAAAATCTGCAGATGTAGAGGTAATTTCGGGAGTACCGCAAGGAAGCGTGATAGGACCTTTATTGTTTACAATATATATAAATGACTTAGTTGACAACATCGGTAGCTCCGTGAGGCTATTTGCAGATGACACGGTTGTCTACAAGAAAGTAGCAACATCAGAAGACTCGTACGTACTCCAGGAAGACCTGCAGAGGATTAATGCATGGTGCGACAGCTGGCAGCTTTCCCTAAACGTAGATAAATGTAATATAATGCGCATACATAGGGGCAGAAATCCATTCCAGTACGATTATGCCATAGGTGGTAAATCATTGGAAGCGGTAACGACCGTAAAATACTTAGGAGTTACTATCCGGAGCGATCTGAAGTGGAATGATCACATAAAACAAATAGTGGGAAAAGCAGGCGCCAGGTTGAGATTCATAGGAAGAATTCTAAGAAAATGTGACTCATCGACGAAAGAAGTAGCTTACAAAACGCTTGTTCGTCCGATTCTTGAGTATTGCTCATCAGTATGGGACCCTTACCAGGTTGGATTAATAGAAGAGATAGACATGATCCAGCGAAAAGCAGCGCGATTCGTCATGGGGACATTTAGTCAGCGCGAGAGCGTTACGGAGATGCTGAACAAGCTCCAGTGGCGGACACTTCAAGAAAGGCGTTACGCAATACGGAGAGGTTTATTATCGAAATTACGAGAGAGCACATTCCGGGAAGAGATGGGCAACATATTACTACCGCCCACATATATCTCGCGTAATGATCACAACGAAAAGATCCGAGAAATTAGAGCAAATACGGAGACTTACAAGCAGTCGTTCTTCCCACGCACAATTCGTGAATGGAACAGGGAAGGGGGGATCAGATAGTGGTACAATAAGTACCCTCCGCCACACACCGTAAGGTGGCTCGCGGAGTATAGATGTAGATGTATTTATAAATAGATTTTAATGCCGAAACTCACTATTCACGCGTATGCACTATCCCTTGTTATATCTTTAAAAGTAAATTATACGTAAAGCTTATTTACAAAATCATCTACATACAGGTATACGAGGGGAATTCAAAAAGTAAAGGCACATTTGTGGAAAGCTGTACTTACTCTGATGATAGAAAACTGAAACATGCGTTATTTTTCTACGTAACCTCCCTGGACCTCAATGCAGTTTTCCCGACGTTTTACGAGTTTTTTTATTTCATCAGAAAATACGTTTTTAGGTTGCATCTGTAGCCAATTTTGCACCGCAGCAATGACGTCTTCATCACTTTCAAATCTTCTTCCCTCTAGTGCTTCCGTTAAGGGTCCAAACATGTGAAAATAGTTTGGAGCCAGGTCTGGACTGTATGGTGGATGTTCCAGCACCTCGAATCTGTTCTTAAGGAAATCAAAAATTTTGCTTTGTTTGAATGACATCCTGAAATTCCGTAGTTCTTACAGGCCCAGAAGCACTCAATTCACTAATGAAGCTACTGGAGCGGGAACGTGTGAAGATCGCCGTGTGTTTGGCAGACGCGAGGCAACGAACCGAACGGCACCATTTAATTTGGAGTACGCGATGCTGGGGAGCCTGTGTTAAGCTCCACCCACGTGGTTCGCTGCTAGCGAAGTCAGACTGTCCGATCCCGTCTGGTAGGTAACGCTGCTCACTTGGCACTACTTTGTTCTGTCGTCCCAGGCGCGTTAGTCCGCGCCATACCGTTGCAAAAAGGTGACCTGTCGGTAAATGTTCGCGCAGGTACCGGGCCGGTCACCACCCTGCGTCAGGGCCCAGGGCGGGAATTTCAGCCCCCAGATCACCCAACTCTGCGGTACGACTGCTGCGGTACGACTTCCACACTACTTCCCTCGCAAGCTCGCAAGTAAACGGATGACGCACTTTAGACGAAAGCAACAATGACAACATGAGAATGATGATTTAGTTATAAATGTTTTGAAATGCTTAACTACTACATAACACTCTTTCAAAATTAATAAGCAAAGATATTAATAGTACGAGGGCAGTTCAATAAGTAATGCAACACATTTTTTTCTGAAACAGGGGTTGTTTTATTCAGCATTGAAATACACCAGATTATTCCCCAATCTTTTAGCTACACAACATTATTTTTCAACGTAATCTCCATTCAATGCTACGTACGGCCTTACGCCACCTTGAAATGAGGGCCTGTATGCCTGCACGGTACCATTCCACTGGTCGATGTCGGAGCCAACGTCGTACTGCATCAATAACTTCTTCATCATCCGCGTAGTGCCTCCCACGGATTGCGTCCTTCATTGGACCAAACATATGGAAATCCGACGGTGCGAGATCGGGGCTGTAGGGTGCATGAGGAAGAACAGTCCACTGAAGTTTTGTGAGCTCCTCTCGGGTGCGAAGACTTGTGTGAGGTCTTGCGTTGTCATGAAGAAGGAGAAGTTCGTTCAGATTTTTGTGCCTACGAACACGCTGAAGTCGTTTCTTCAATTTCTGAAGAGTAGCACAATACACTTCAGAGTTGATCGTTTGACCATGGGGAAGGACATCGAACAGAATAACCCCTCCAGCGTCCCAGAAGACTGTAACCATGACTTTACCGGCTGAGGGTATGGCTTTAAACTTTTTCTTGGTAGGGGAGTGGGTGTGGCGCCACTCCATTGATTGCCGTTTTGTTTCAGGTTCGAAGTGATGAACCCATGTTTCATCGCCTGTAACAATCTTTGACAAGAAATTGTCACCCTCAGCCACATGACGAGCAAGCAATTCCGCACAGATGGTTCTCCTTTGCTCTTTATGGTGATCGGTTAGACAACGAGGGACCCAGCGGGAACAAACCTTTGAATATCCCAACTGGTGAACAATTGTGACAGCAATACCAACAGAGATGTCAAGTTGAGCACTGAGTTGTTTGATGGTGATCCGTCGATCATCTCGAACGAGTGTGTTCGCACGCTCCGCCATTGCAGGAGTCACAGCTGTGCACGGCCGGCCTGCACCCGGGAAATCAGACAGTCTTGCTTGACCTTGCGGCGATGATGACACACGCTTTGCCCAACGACTCACCGTGCTTTTGTCCACTGCCAGATCACCGTAGACATTCTGCAAGCGCCTACGAATATCTGAGATGCCCTGGTTTTCCGCCAAAAGAAACTCGATCACTGCCCGTTGTTTGCAACGCACATCCGTTACAGACGCCATTTTAACAGCTCCGTACAGCGCTGCCACCTGTCGGAAGTCAATGAAACTATACGAGACGAAGCGGGAATGTTTGAAAATATTCCACAAGAAATTTCCGGTTTTTTCAACCAAAATTGGCCGAGAAAAAAAATGTGTTGCATTACTTATTGAACTGCCCTCGTATTAATAGTAAGACTGTATTAAAAACTTTCAGTTTTCGGCTTCACAAATTTGAATTACATGTAAAGTTTTACTCCAGTGTGTGGGAAATAAACATCCCAGGTTGGGATGCATAAACTAAAACCAGACGAGGGGATGGTCTGATGCAGAGGGGGGGCGGGGGAAATCCCCCCCATCCCCCCTGCAAATCGCACACTGCTACGAGATCAACAGTTTCCGGACATCGGCATGAGGCCTCTGCGCCCTCCACTTTTATAACGGCTCCATCACTGCTGGGGACACTCTCAATGAGGTGTTTAAATGTCTGCGCACACACGGCAGCCCATTCTCCCTCAAGAGCCGAAACCAGAGCACGTACTGCTGTTGGACTCTGCGGTCTGCAGCGAAGCCGACATTCTAACTCATCACAGACGATGCACGAAGGGGCTCTAGGCAGGCCCGCCCGTTTCTGGTTCGTCGTTTTACCCTACATCTACGTGATTACTCTGCTATTCACAATAAAGTGCCTGACACAGGGTTCAATGAACCATCTTCAAGCTGTCTGTCTAGCGGACGGCGCGCGGGAAAAACGAGCACTTACATTTTTCTGTGCGAGCCCTCATTTCTCTTACTTTATCGTAATGATCATTCCCCATGTGTAGGTGCCTACCAAGAGAATGTTTTCGCAATCGTAGGAGAAAACTGGTGATTGAAATTTCGTGAGAAGATCCTATCGCGAGGAAAAACGCCTTTGTTTTAATGATTGCCACTCCTATTCACGTTTCATATCTGTGGTACAATCTCCCCTATCTCGCGATAGTACGAGTTGCCCTTCTTTGAACTTTTTCGATGTCATCTGTCATTCCCACCTGATTCGGATCCCACACCGCACAGCAAGACTCCAGAATAGGGCGGACAAGCGTGGTGTTAGCAGTCTCTTTAGCAGACCTGTTGAACCTTCTGAGTGATCTGCCAACGAATCACAGTCTTTAGTTTGCTCTACCCACAACATTATCTATGTGATCGTTCCAATTTATTTGTAATTGTAATCCCTAAGTCCTTAGTTGAATTTACAGCCTTCAAATTTGTATCACTTATCGCGTAATCGAAATTTAGCGGATTTCTTTCAGTAATTTTGTGAATAACTGCGCAATTTTGTTTATTCAGGGTCAATTGCCACTATTCGCACCATACTCATATCTTATGTAAATAATTTTGTAGTTCGTTTTGGTCATCTGATGACTTTACAAGAAGGTAAATGACAGCATCATCTGCAAACAATCTAATACGGCTACTCAGAATGTCTCGTATGTCGTTAATATACTTCTGTTTTACTCGATGACTTTCCCTCTATTACTACGAACTGTGGCGTTTCCGACAGGGAATCACGAATCCAGTCACACAACTGAGGCGATGTTCCGTGGGCACCGTTCTTGTGTAGTGGAGTCACCAGTGCTTTTTCCTGGTCCCTTGGGACTTTGTGCTGGACGACAGATTCACGATGAATCCAAGCTAGGTAACAGACCAATGCGGTAGAGTATTCTTCTAAAACCGAATTGGGATTCCCTCCGGACCTGCTCATTTATTTGCTTTCAAATCTTTCAGTTGCTTGTCAGCGCGAAGGATTCTTATTACTATGTCGTCCAAACGGGGGTCTTGACGATGGTCAAATGCTCATTCAATCTTTGGAAGAAGTGGCATTCTTTTCGAGGAACACTAGTGCGAAAATTTAGAGAACTGGCATTTGAAGCTGACTGCAGAACGATTCCACTGCAGTCAATGTACATTTCGCGTAAGGTCCGAGAATATAAGGCAAGAGAGAAAAGGGCTCCTACGGAGGCATATGCATAGTTTTTTCTCCCTCTTTCTATTTCCGAGAGGAACGGGAAATGAGTGGTAATTGTACAGGGTACCCTCCGCCACGCGCCGTACGGTGGCTTGCGGAGTGTGTACGAAGTTGTAGATGTATCTGGTCAAAAGTATCTGGACGCCTATAAGTGGACATTAATGTGGGACGAGTGTACTCTTCGCCTTTATAACGGCTTGAATCCTGGCAGTGACACTTTGAATGAGGTAACTCGAGATCTGGAGGAATGTTGTCCCGTTCTTCTTCCAGAGCCGAGACCAGACAAAGCAGTGATGTTGGGTGTCGAGGTCTGGAGCGAAATCGAAGTTCCATTGCGTTCCATTGCACTCTAGGCAGGCCCGTCCCCATCTGGCATGTCACTGTCCAGAAACCGTTGTGCCTCACAGATGCTGCTCTCTGACAAGCTTATTGTGTGTGTGTGTGTGTGTGTGTGTGTGTGAATTCCTAAGGGACCAGACTGCTGAGGTCATCGGTCCCTAGGCTTACACACTACTTAAACTAACCTATGCTAAGAACAACACACACACCCACGCCCGAGGGTGGACTCAAACCTCCGACGGGGGAAGCTGCGCGAACCATGGCAAGGCGCCTCAGACCAGACGGTCAAGGTGTATTTTGATGCTAATAGAAGGTGTCGTCGTCTTGGAACTGTTCCTCCACTACACGCAGTACAGAATGCTGTAGAATGTTTTTCTGACCTTCGGCATTTAGCGTCTTTTGAAGCGCAATAAGGCGACTTCACACTGCCCACGAGAAACACCCCCATACCACCGTAATACAAGGTGTATCAAGAAGAATAATCCGATTTGGCACATCTCTATTTCTGAAACTAATAAACATGTACAATGAATTTTGTTTTCCGATGAACGCTAAACTCAGAAAGCCTTTTTTCATACCTTTTCATAGGTGTCCAATATTCCCCTCTTGAGATGGACAGCGTATGTCAATGCGGTATTCCAGGGAGAATGTCTTGAGTTACTGCTTCCACAGCTACTGTTATGGACTGTCTTGAGTTCATTCATTGTTGGTGGTAACGGAGGCGCGTAAGCAGAGTCTTTTATAAACCCTCACAAGAAATAATCTGGTCCGGTGACGTTGGAGGCCTGTAATGTAACGCTGAATCATTTGGTCCAGTGCGACCCATCCATTGTTCCCTTTGATTGAAAAATTCACGCACTTCCAGATGCTAGTATGGCGGTACCCCATCCTGTTGGTAAATGAAATCGTTCGAATCAGTTTGTGGGAAAAGAAAGTTCTGAAGCATAACGAGATATGTGCTTCCTGTAACAGTGTTCTCGGCAAAAAAAATGGACCACATACCTTTCCCCGTGAAACTCCACAAAACACACTAATTTTGGAGAGTCCCTCTCATGTTCTACAACTCCATGCAGTTGTTCCATACCCCATTTCTCACATTGTGGCGCTTCACCTTTCCATTTAAGTGTAATGTTGCCTCGTCTCTGAACACTAAACGTGGAAGAAAAGTGTCCTCCTCCATCTTGCCAAGAACGACATTACAGAACTCTACACGTCGATGTTTGTCACCTTCACAAAGCGATTGCAGTATCTGAATCTCGTACGGTTTCACGTGTAAGCACCGACGCAAACACACGCCAGTCATCGGGGACATGTTGAGGTGTCGAGCAGCACGGCGAACGGATTTCTGCGGACTCCTTGTGGAACTATGGCGGATGCGTTCAATGTACGAGGTGCATTCAAGTTCTAAAGCCTCCGATTTTTTTTCTCCGGACTGGAAAGAGATAGAAACATGCGCATTGTTTTAAAATGAGGCCGCGTTCATTGTCAATACGTCCCAGAGATGGCAGCACCGTACGGCAGATGGAATTTTACCGCCAGCGGCGAGAATGAGAACTGTTTTAAATACTTAAAATGGCGACGTTTTCCTTACTTGAACAGCGTGCAATCATTCGTTTTCGCCCGCATCTCGTGGTCGTGCGGTAGCGTTCTCGCTTCCCAAGCCCGGGTTCCCGGGTTCGATTCCCGGCGGGGTCGGGGATTTTCTCTGCCTCGTGATGGCTGGGTGTTGTGTGCTGTCCTTAGATTAGTTAGGTTTAAGTAGTTCTAAGTTCTAGGGGACTGATGACCATAGATGTTAAGTCCCATAGTGCTCAGAGCCTTTTGAACCATTCGTTTTCTGAATTTGCGTGGTGTGAAACCAATTGAAATTCATCGACAGTTGAAGGAGACATGTGGTGATGGAGTTATGGATGTGTTGAAAGAACGTTCTTGGGTGCGACAGTTTAATGAAGACAGAACATCGTGTGACAACAAACCGAAACAACCTCGGGCTCGCACAAGCCGGTCTGACGACATGATCGAGAAAGTGGAGAGAATTGTTTTGGGGGATCGCCGAACGACTGTTGAACAGATCGCCTCCAGAGTTGGCATTTCTGTGGGTTATGTGCACACAATCCTGCATGACGACCTGAAAATGCGAAAAGTGTCATCCAGGTGGGTGCCACGAATGCTGACGGACGACCACACGGCTGCCCGTGTGGAATGTTGTCAAGCAATGTTGAAGCGCAACGACAGCATGAATGGGACTTTCTTTTCGTCGGTTGTGAAAATGGATGAGACGTGGATGCCATTTTTCAATCCAGAAACAAAGCGCCAGTCAGCTCAATGGAAGCACACAGATTCACCGCCACCAAAAAAATTTCGGGTAACCGCCAGTGCTGAAAAAATGATGGTGTCCATGTTCTGGGACAGCGAGGGCGTAATTCTTACCCATTGCGTTCCAAAGGGCACTACGGTAACAGATGCATCGCACGAAAATGTTTTGAAGAACAAATTCCTTCCTGCACTGCAACTAAAACGTCCGGGAAGGGCTGTGCGTGTGCTGTTTCACCAAGACAACGCACCCGCACATCGAGCTAACGTTACGCAACAGTTTCTTCGTGATAACAACTTTGAAGTGATTCCTCATGCTCCCTACTCACCTGACCTGGCTCCTTGTGACTTTTGGCTTTTTCCAACAATGAAAGACACTCTCCGTGGCCGTACATTCATCAGTCGTGCTGCTATTGCCTCAGCGATTTTCCAGTGGTCAAAACAGACTCCTAAAGAAGCCGTCGCCGCTGCCATGGAATCATGGCGTCAGCATTGTGAAAAATGTGTACGTCTGCAGGGCGATTACGTCGAGAAGTAACGCCAGTTTCATCGATTTCGGGTGAGTAGTTAATTAGAAAAAAAATCGGAGGCCTTAGAACTTGGATGCACCTCGTATGTGTCAGACACTCGGGGACAGCAGGGCGATTTGCCTTTACGCAAACAACCTGTTTCTCGTAACTGCTCATGCCATCGTCTAATGGTCTGTGCTGTAGGAGGAGGTCGAAAGTCACAGTGAATAGTTACTACTGACCCACAATGCGTAAAACGTAGAACACAAAACAGCTTTCTGTTGTCCCGACACCATTTTTACAAGAAGTGGGCGCACACTCCTGCCACCTAGCGGGAACCATGTAAAGCTCCAGAGTTTGCTGTTTCCGACAGTACGTTGTTCACGCACATCTCTCAAATAACAAAATAATTATGATTTTTTAAAATGGGATGATTCCTTTTGATGCACCCTGTGTTACCCCGTCCGTAGTTCCCTATTGACACTAAAGATGATGGCCGGTAACGTTCCCCAGACTCTGCTTAAACGGTTCTAAGATCGCTGTAATTAGTTTAATCTAATCTTCGTTTCACCACAGGAGCGATACGCACAGGCTGAAGTGTGTTTCTATTTTCAGCAATTAATACTGGTTCTTGGACCTCTGGAAGTATCTTCCGCGAGGTGGCCGCTATCTTCAAGAGTTTGGCACTTGGGTTTCTCCAACGTTTCTGTGTGTGACCATTCGAGCCGGCTTCTTTTGCATGTGTTCAAGTACCGCCTGTCAGTTGTGTTTAGTATGTGTCCCACACAGTTGAGCAATGTTCTCAAACTGGTTTGTAGTCCTGCCAGTTACACAAGTGTGGCCCCTGTTTTACGCACTACTCAGCCTCTGTGAGCGTTCCATTCCATATCCGTACCAAGTGCAACAGCCAGGTATTTCAATGGGTTCACTGATTCTCACTGTGAATCAGGGACGTTGTAGTCATCGGGTTTTACGTTTCTTTCCCATTTGTAAAGTGCAGAATTTCACTTTTATAAATATTTAAAGCAAGTTGTCAGTGTTCGCAACGTTCTGAAATCCTAACTGAATATTTGTGGAATCTGTCATCAGATAGTACTCGTACGTCATATACACTACTCCACAAAGACAAAAAATTGGTTCAAATGGCTCTGAGCACAATGGGACTCAACTGCTGTGGTCATAAGTCCCCTAGAACTTAGAACTACGTAAACCTAACTAACCTAAGGCTCAAATGGCTCTGAGCACTATGCGACTTAACTTCTGAGGTCATCAGTCGCCTAGAACTTAGAACTAATTAAACCTAACTAACCTAAGGACATCACATACATCCATGCCCGAGGCAGGATTCGAACCTGCGACGTAGCGGTCGTGCGGTTCCAGACTGTAGCGCCTTTAACCGGGCGGCCACTCCGGCCGGCCTCTACAAAGACAGGTCGTTGTTTAACGATGTTACCAAAAATCTCGAAAACTACATGATCGATTTAGTTCAGATTTTTGCACGATACTCTGATAAACGTTCGGACAGACACAGGCTCTCTAATGTTTTTAACATATCTGGTAATAAGTTTCTTCTTCTTCATGTGCCGTCTCCTCTAAGAAGGTTGGCTGTCATCATGGCAATTTCTGATCTTGATTTGGCTGATCTAAGGAGTTCTGACGTTGAGCAGTTGTACCAATTTTTTAAATTGTCAATCCAGGATGTCCGTCTTCTACCCCTCGTTCTCTTCCCACAAATTTTCCCTTCTAGTATTATTTGCAATATTTTGTAATTTACTCCCCTAATAACATGGCCTAAATATTGTAGCTTCCTTACTTTAATAATGTAATTAATTCTTTTTCCTTTCCCATTCTTCTTAGGACATCTTGATTAGTAATCCTCGACACCCAACTAATTCTAAGTATTCTTCTATATGCCCACATTTCAAAAGCTTCTAAACTGTTCATGTCCTTCTTTTTCAATGTCCACGCTTCCATTCCGTATAGTAATTTTGAGAATACATAGCATCTTAGCAACCTCACTTTTGTGTTTAAACAAATGTCTCTCGAACAGAATGCATTTTTCATCTTATTAAAGATACTTCTGGCCTGTCCTATTCTCGATTTAATTTCTTCTGAGCTTTCAATCTCCTCATTTACAATTGTTCCGAGATATTTAAATTTACGTACTTGATCGACTCTTTCCCTGTTGATTGTAAGATTTTCTTGTTGGTGTGTTTTAGATATCACCATGAACTTAGTCTTGCTTACGTTAAGAGTCAAGCCAAATTCTTCACTTTTTTCTGCGACTTTGTCAAGAAGTAATTGTAGATCTTTGAGGTTTCCAGCTAGTAGTGCAGTGTCATCAGCAAACCTAACATTGTTAATGTTTAGCCCATTCACTTTAATGCCAGCTATTTCATCTGATAGAGCTGCCTGGAATATGTCTTCTGAATACATATTAAACAATAAGGGTGAGAGAACGCAACCTTGTCTCACACCCCTCTTTATTTCTATATCATTCGATAACTCATTTTCTACCTTCACGGTTGCGGTTTGATTGTAGTAGAGGTTATATATAATGCGGATGTCTTTCTTATCAAGTGTTTTCTTTTCTAACAATTCTATGAGATGATCATGACGAACTTTGTCAAATGCTTTATTATAATCCAGGAAGCACACATATAGTGGCTGATTAACCTCCATACATCGTTGCGCTAATATGTTAAAAGCAAACAATGCTTCTCTTGTACCGAGGGAACTTCTAAAACCGAATTGTGTTTCACTTATACCTTCTTCTACTTTTTTGTATATTCGTTGGTGTATAACTTTTAGAAATATCTTTAAGGTGTGACTCATTAAGCTTATTGTACGGTGATCATTACAAGTTTTGGCATTAGCCTTTTTGGGTAATGTAACAAAGGTAGATGTCAACCAATCCCTAGGAATAATTCCCGAATTATAAATATCATTAAACAATTGTACAAATATATCTATATGGTCTATTCCTATGAGTTTCAGGATGTCACTTGGTATCTTATCCGGTCCAGGGGCTTTTCCTGTCTAAGTTTATACATGCTATATAAACGTGCAACGCAATTACAAAAAATCTCGAAAAGTTCTTGACCGATTTAACTCAAAATATTTACACGATTCTCTAATTGACATTCAGACGGACATGGGTTTTATTCTTTAAAACAATTTACAGTCGTCTCTGCTTCAAGATAGCTGAAATACTGTTGCAGTTAGTTTTTTTAGATAGCACTGCTTCGTTGGTCACTCGGTCCTTCCACGTTACTCCGAGGATGGATCTCAGGCACCGCATGTGGAAAGCATTAAGGCGACGTTCTTGTTTGGCATAGGTAGTCCATGTTTCCGATGCGTACAAAAGGATGCCGAGGACGCAAGTTTGATATACAAGAATTTTGGTGGTCAAAGAGAGTTTGTTGTTTTTCCAAACACGTGTAGAGAGTTTGCCAACAGTTGTCGCAGCTCTGTGTGGAGGTATAGAGCCGCGAGAACAGCCAGGTGTGTGTGTACGTCGGTGTGGGTGGGACTGGCGTTCGGTGCGTGGGCGGCGCTATCCAGTTCCGGGTTTCTCGCTGACTGCGACTGAGAAGGCCGCGTCTATTTTTCGCTTCGCCAGTCCGCCGGCCGGCGCTGCGGAATTTGGCAAAGCGTCCGCAACTGCGGCACCGTCTCGCGTTACAAGTGTGCTCGGCCAGGTCGGCGCGCTGAGACAACACCGACTCAAAGGAAGGCCTCGGCGCTTGTCGGTGACGTCACGTCAGCTAGGCACGGTCAGCGCCAGGTCTGTTGCAGGCATACTCATAACGGTGGTGTCTCGCTCTCTGACACAGGAAAATGTGCAACTATTGGCGGTAGTTGACCAACACACATTGTTCTGAGAGATTTTTGCAATCAATTAATTGTGCAGTTCATTACACTTCTTAACAAATAGTGTACTCCTGAACTTAAATTTCCACCTGTTTTAAGGATTGACATACAAAAACAACTTCATGGTCCAGCAGCAACAGAATTCGTGCTTCTTTACCTTATTTGTAAATCTGAGGAAGTTACGTTTGTACTTCGTTGCTTTTACAAGAAACTGTGAACATATTGGTGCTCTTCTTTAGGTATCTTGTTTGACAATGGGGTGAGGAGCACTGAATGTTGATGGAATATCTTGCGATTGTACACGTTTGGGGATGAGGTGGGGGACAGAAGAAGAGGCAAAAGAGAGATATTTGTTTTATCAAATAAAATTTTTTTTATCTTATAAAGTTTCTCCTTTCAGTTGCAAGAGGGGAATATTTATCTTTTCTAATGTGCATGTTTAAATAAGTTTAAGCTCATCAGTATTTTCGGTGTATGAAGCTATTTTGTTTCCTGTTTAGAATCCCTTTCGTTGAAAACGACTGTAATCTAATGACTGGCAACAGTTGAACATTTACACATGTAAATTAGTTCACATTTCCAGTGACGATGTCAAACGAAAATAAATAAACAAATAAAAAAAATTGTTCAAATGGCTCTGAGCACTATGGGACTCAACATCTTAGGTCATAAATCCCCTAGAACTTAGAACTACTTAAACCTAACTAACCTAAGGACATCACACACACCCATGCCCGAGGCAGGATTCGAACCTGCGACCGTAGCAGTCCCGCAAATAAATAAAAGAAACGAGTTTCTTCTTTCTCAAGTGGAGATTGATATAATCATACAGCACAGCTAGATCTGAAAATCTTCTCACAAAGTTCTTCCTACGTCGAAAGCCGTATACGTCCGATGGCTACACTTCCCCCGTTGATATTTTTGAGATCAAGTTCCATGTCCTCACGTACGGTGGTCCCCAAAACGTTCTTTTTTACACTGACCACACCCCCCACCCCTCCCCACCCGTTTTTCATAATTTTAAAAGATACTAATGGAGGATTAATGCACTAAGCAGATTCAGAAGGATGTAGGTTGCATTAGGTACTGGGAGATGAAGGAGCTTGCACAGGATAGAGTAGCATGGAGAGCTGCATCAAACCAGTCTCAGGACTGAAGGCCACAACAACAACACAAATGGAGGGTTTGGACCAAGAATTTGAGCTTCTGTTTCTGAAGCCCCACACATGATCCCATTGAAATCTAGTAAACTAATGCCTGACCGCCTCAAAAGCTATTTGAAACTTGTTTTTCTTCCCAGCGCGAGAGAAAAATCTGTATTGTTCGATTCTTGCATGGTAAATGTGAAATACCCGTTCTGAGGGTCGTATCTCAGGAAAAGTAATTTGTTCATCTGGTGATCCCAAACGTCTTGACGGCACAGGTACAGTCGCGAGATGTACACGGCTTTCGATGTTGGAAAAACTTTGTGAGCATGTTTACACATCCAGTTGTGCTGAGTGATTATGATCTTAGTCTCCACTTGAGAACCAATATAATCAAGCTGTAGTCACCAGTACGTAATCAATACTCTTCACTAAGGTTTTCCAGTATACTGAAATATGCCTGATACAAATCATGATCTTTAAAGAATGATTCGCAACGATTGGCGAATCCTAGTAAATTTTGTTTTGTATTGTGTTGTCCGTTGCGTGTATTATGTGAAGAAATGTCGTCCCTCTCATGTGCAAGGAGTAAAAAAAGTAATGTTTTAAGAATTTCTACCCACATATTCATTACTGTAACGATTTTGTATCCTAATAATAAGTTAATTATTATTTTCAATTAACAAAACATACGTATGTGAAACTGTGAACTGTGTTTTTGTCCAGCAAAAAAAAGTGGGAGTGATGTTTTTTCATGCTCGTGTTCTGCACGGTACTTTTACTTCTTTTTAGATCCACCACATTTACATAATGTTGTTATCCCTGGTGATAGCTAGCTGTCGGTGAAACAACTCTGAAGATAACTTTTTTGCATCTTGTTGCCCGCAGCTCGTGGTCATGCGGTAGCGTTCTCGCTTCCCACGCCCGGGTTCGATTCCCGGCGGGGTCAGGGATTTTCTCTGCTTCGTGATGGCTGGGTGTTGTGTGATGTCCTTAGGTTAGTTAGGTTTAAGTAGTTCTAAGTTCTAGGGGACTGATGACCATAGATGTTAAGTCCCATAGTGCTCAGAGCCATTTGAACCATTTTGTTAAATGTTTTTCCAGACACGGCTGTTAGAAGAATGATTTAAGTGGAGAACAGTCTGTACTTCTTTTCCTTCCGCATGCAACAGGCAGATCCCGAAAAGATTGTGCTTGCAGCAAGTTATACGAATGACAGACTGGGAAATCATTTTATGTGGAAAGGGTGCTGTGGCAACACTCACAGCCCGCACAAAAAAAAGGTATCCGTTAAATAACATTGAGGTACTTTTACTGCAAAACAGCTCCTTACTTTCCTATTTTCATATCTACATCTAATATAGCTACTCTGCAAATCACACTAAAGTACCTGGCAAAGGTTTCATCGAACCACCTTCACAATAATTCTCTATTATTCCACTCTCGCTCAGCGAGTGGATAAAACGAAAATCTATATCTTTCGTGCGAGCTCTGATTTCCCTTAATTTGTCGTGGTAATCGTTTCTCCCTACGTAGGTCGGCGTCAACAATTTATTTTCGGATTCAGAGGAGTAAGATGGTGACTGAAATTTCGTGATAACATTCCGCCACAAAGAGAAACGCCTTTGTTTTAATGATGTCCACCCCAAATCCTGTATCATGTTCATGACACTCTCTCCCCTATTTCTCAATAATACAAAACGTGCTGCTCTTTTCTTGACTTTCTCGATGTACTCCGTCAGTCCTATGTGGTAAGAATCCCACACCGCGCAGCAAGACGGACAGGCGTAGTGTAGGCAGTCTCTTTAGTAGATCTGTTGTATCTTCAAAGTGTTCTGCCAATAAAACGAAGTCTTTGGTTCGCCTTCCGCACAACATGTTTTATGTGTTCTTTCAAATTTAAGTTGTTCGTAATTATAATTTCTAGTTATCAGTTGAATTTACAGACTTTGACTGATTTAGGGCGTGACCGAACAGATTGCTTCTAGCACTCATGTGGATGACCTCAAACTTTTCATTATTTAGGGTCAAATGCCAATTTTCGCACGATACAGATATCTTTTCTAAATCGTTTTGTCATTGGTTTTGGCCTTCTGATGAGTTTACTGGACAAACAACAACGTCATCTGCAAACAACCTAAGACGGCTACTCAGATTGTGTCCTAAATCGTTTATAAAGTTGTAAGAAACAGCAGAGTGTCTATACACTACTACTACAACGTTACCCTAGTAGGGCCAGTCGACAAACAAAGCGACGGCCGGGCAGGGCACTGTCTTCTGCAGAGAAGGGGACGCTGACATTTGTCATCTTTACAAGACGCCAGGTGAGAAGAGGTGTGTCTGATGTATACCTCGACACTCCAGTCCTCACATCTTCCGGAAGGCATTCAGTACAGTTCCGCACTGTCGCCTGATAAAAGAGCCTACGGAATATCAGACCAGCTGTGTGGCTGGATTGAAGAGTTTTTAGCAAACACAACACAGCATGGAGAGACGTCGACAGACGTTAAAGTAACGTCTGGCGTACCACAGGGGAGTGTTATGGGACCATTGCTTTTCGCAATATATATAAATGACCTAGTAGATAGTGTGGGAAGTTCCATGCGGCTTTTCGCGGATGATGCTGTAGTATACAGAGAAGTTGCAGCTTTAGAAAATTGCAGCGAAATGGAGGAAGATCTGCAGCGGATAGGCACTTGGTGCAGGGAGTGGCAACTAACCTTTAACATAGACAAATGTAATGTATTGCGAATACATAGAAAGAAGGATCCTTTATTGTGTGATTATATGATAGCGGAACAAACACTGGTAGCAGTTACTTCTGTAAAATAACTGGGAGTATGCGTACGGAACGATTTGAAGTGGAATGATCATATAAAATTAATTGTTGGTAAGGCGGGTACCAGGTTGAGGTTCATTGGGAGAGTCCTTAGAAAATGTAGTCCATCAACAAAGGAGGTGGCTTACAAAACACTCGTTCGACCTATACTTGAGTATTGCTCATCAGTATGGGATCCGTACCAGATCGGGTTGACGAAGAAGATAGAGAAGATCCAAAGAAGAGCGGCGCATTTGGTCACAGGGTTATTAGGTAAGCGTGATAGCGTTACGGAGATGTTTAGCAAACTCAAGTGGCAGACTCTGCAAGAGAGGTGCTCTGCATCGCGGTGTAGCTTGCTGTCCAGGTTTCGAGAGGGTGCGTTTCTGGATGAGGTATCGAATGTATTGCTTCCCCTTGCTTATACCTCCCTAGGAGATAACGAATGTAAAATTAGAGAGATTCGAGCGCGCACGCAGGCTTTCCGGCAGTCGTTCTTCCCGCGAACCATACGCGACTGGAACAGGAGAGGGAGGTAATGAGAGTGGCGCGTAAAGTGCCCTCCGCCACACACCGTTGGGTGGCCTGCGGAGTATAAATGTAGATGTAGATGTACAGTCAGTCTTTCACAACCAGCGACTGGGATCACATCTATAGCGGGAGTTGTGGGTTTCCTGTCAGGACTTTTTTCTCTATGGGCGTCACCACACTCTGGCCACTGTGGCAGATCACAAATCTTTAAACTAGCCATACAGGCTCCGACCTCGACTCTTTTTTATGAGGATTAGGGAAAGTCCGGCGCATCACCTCCAGGCTCGAGAAAACTTCCCCCCCACTCCACCCCCCAACCCCAGATACTGGCTCCTTCATACACGATAGCCACATGATGAGTACACAAGCTTTGGCAGGAAACGCTACGTTACAGTGGTACTGAGGGCTTTGGATGTAAAGAAAAATGGTGTTACAAAAAGGTACGGCCAAACTTTCAGGAAACATTCCTCACACACAAAGAAAGAAAATATGTTATGTGGACATGTGTCCGGAAACGCTTACTTTCCATGTTAGGGATCATTTTATTACTTCTCTTCAAATCACATTAATCATGGAATGGAAACAAACAGCAACAGAACGTACAAGCGTGACTTCAAACACTTTGTTACAGGAAATGTTCAAAACGTCCTCCGTTAACGAGGATACATGCATCCACCCTCCGTCACATGGAATTCCTGATACGCTGATGCAGCCCTGGAGAATGGCGTATTGTATCACAGACGTCCACAATACGAGCACGAAGAGTCTCTACATTTGGTACCGGGGTTGCGTAGACAAGAGCTTTCAAATGCCCCATAAATGAAAGTCAAGAGTGTTGAGGTCAGGAGAGCGTGGAGGCCATGGAATTGGTCCGCCTCTACCAATCCATCGATCACCGCATCTGTTGTTGAGAAGCGTACGAACACTTCGACTGAAATGTGCAGGAGCTCCATCGTGCATGAACGACATGTTGTGTCGTTCTGATAAAGGCACATGTTTAGCAGCACAGGTAGAGTATCCGGTATGAAATCACGATAACGTGCTCCATTGAGCGTAGGTGGAAGAACATGGGGCCCAATCGAGACATGACCAACAATGCCTGCCCAAACGTTCACAGAAAATCTGTGTTGATGACGTGATTGCACAATTGCGTGCGGATTCTCGTCAGCCCACACATGTTGATTGTGAAAATTTACAATTTGATCACGTCGGAATGAAGCCTCATCCGTAAAGAGAACATTTGGACTGAAATGAGGTTTGACACATTGTTGGCTGAACCATTCGCAGAAGTGTACCAGAGGAGGCCAATCAGCTGCTGATAGTGCCTGCACACGCTGTACACGGTACGGAAACAACTGGTTCTCCCGTATCACTCTCCATACAGTGACGTGGTCAACGTTACCTTGTACAGCAGCAACTTCTCTGACGCTGACATTAGGGTTATCGTCAACTGCACGAAGAATTGCCTCGTCCATTGCAGGTGTCCTCGTCGGTCTAGGTCTTGCGCAGTCGCGAGTCATAGACTGGAATGTTCCGTGCTCCCTAAGACGCCGATAAATTGTTTCGAACGTCTTCCTGTCGGGACACCTTCGTTCTGGAAATCTGTCTCGATACAAACGTACCGCACCACGGCTATTGCCCCGTGCTAATTCGTACATCAAATGGGCATCTGCCAACTCCGCATTTGTAAACATTGCACTGACTGCAAAATCACGTTCGTGATGAACACTAACCTGTTGATGCTACGTACTGATGTGCTTGATGGTAGTACTGTAGAGCAATGAGTCGCATGTCAACACAAGCACCGAAGTCAACATTACCTTCCTTCAATTGGGTCAACTGGCGGTGAATCGAGGAAGTACAGTACATACTAACGAAACTAAAATGAGCTCTAACATGGAAATTAAGCGTTTCCGGACACATGTCCACATAACATCTTTTCTTTATTTGTGTGTGAGGAATGTTTCCTGAAAGTTTGGCCGTACCTTTTCGTAACACTCTGTATAGGTGGCTCTCCTGAGAGTGCTGGACCACAACGACTGCACAGGTGGCGAGGCTTGTGCAGTAGACGTGAGACGTGGCCCTGTCTGGCTGTTCCACCGGCTGAGAGGAACGCCGGAGGGCGAACAGCCCGCGGCCTAGGGAAGGTCGGCCCTCTGGCTCAGACGCGCATGCGCCCTGCGCCGAACTTGAACTTGGGGGCCGCGCCACGCCCAGCGGGCGAGCGACATTAATAGCGCGCCGCCGGCGGCTCTGAGGCGAGGAGCAGCCGGTTGACGCCGCCGCGGCTAACTAAGCAAACACGCCGGCCGCCGAAATAGACGGCGCGCTGGAGGCGTCACGCCGGGGCAGGGCAGGGCCGACAGGCCGCAGGTAGCAGCCCGCCGCTCTCCCCCTCCTCCCCCGCACTCACCGTCACAGTTTGTCTCCCTCTTGCTTCTCATCCTGCCCCCGCTTCCTTCTTCATACACCTGGCTGAAAATGGCTTACAAGCTCGCGGCACCCTCCATCGGCAATGCTGGAATTCATAATGGTGTTGGCCCAACCTTAAGCCCGTCTCACACGGAGCAAGGTTCGGCGCAAGTTTGCGAGATGGCGTGCATGCCTGTCGGCTTGCAGGGAAAGGAGGCGGCTATCTTCCATGCCGAAGCTCTCCCAGGGTGCAAGATCGGCTGCAGGTTGTATCGAACGAAGATGGCTGCTTCAGGTACAGATGTTCAGAGCAAACTGGCGTTATTA